>NW_005842139.1:1540782-1598639 GCF_000455745.1 Alligator sinensis
TGGTCCCTCCCCCTCTTCTCCAGCCACCCCCCCCTTGATGATAGAAGTATGTGGTATTGGGTTACCATATTTCCAGGTCCAAAAATAAGGATATCTGTCAAATGGGGGGGAGGCGGGGGGTGGAATATGACTGTGGGGGGCAGTAGCATGCTGGTGTACTACCCTTCCCCATTTTGTTGCCCTTCACTACCAAGCCCCCTCCTTTGCCACCCCCCAGCAGCATCTCCTGGCCGCTCAGCCCCTGCAAGCCCAGGTGCTGGCCCCTGTGCTGCTGGCCGGCCACAGAGTACCCGGCTGCCCTCGGAGGGCCCCCACCCCTTTTCCCCTGCTGGATGAGCAGGCAGCCCCCTTTGCCCCACTCCCCCTGCCCTATCAGAGCCTCATCCCCTGCCCTGACCAAATGTCTGGGATTTAGCCGTGCTCCAGGGGTGGGAGCAGGGGGAGGGCAACTGGAGGCAGCAAGGAGCACCACGTAGGTCTGCTCGTGCCTCCATAGCTGCAGGCAAGTATGTCTGTGCTCCCTGCTGCCTCCGATCACCCTCCCCCTGCTCCCACTAGTAGGGCAAAGCAAAAGCCAGGAGATTTGGTCAGATTTTAACACCCCCACCCCCACCGGCTGGAGATCAGAGAGCTCAGAAAGAGGATATGTCCATGAAAACCCAGATGTACAGTAACCCTAGTTCTTGGCTCTGATCACTAATCACCGTCCAGTCCAACAGCCAGCACAAGTTAAGGCCCTTCTCCAGGCTCAGGTACGGCGATGGTATTCTCACAAAAGAACCAGAAGAAGATGCGTTATGTATGTGCTTGTGGATCACAGTGTCCCCATAGGCTTTTCTGTTTCCCATTTGCCTGGATGTCCAGGCCCTGGTTCTCAATGTATACCCAAGGGGAGTGGGATCTTGACTGTTTCAAGTAAAGCAAAATGAGATACAATGCACCTCTATGTAGAAAAGAAAGAGGGGTAATCGAGATCTGGATGGTTTAGTGCATGAGCCAGTGCCCTGATATGGTTGAAGCCATATTTGTGGTCCAGTATGAAATGACTGGGCATGGGGAGGTGTTATAGTGTCATAGAAACAATCCACCTTGCCACATGAGGGTGGAGACTGCTCCAGAGAGACCTTGTGATAAGACCAAAAATGATGCCACTGAAAAGGCTTACAGCAGCTGTCTGCACTCCAGCTGGACTGGAGAAAAGAGCACTTCAGTTTCTAAAATTGCCAGTCATTTAACATTCAAGTAGCAAACTTCACAAAAACGGGTGAAGTGTACACTATATATATTTCAAAAGCCACTAAGGCCTCGGTTACATTGATTTAGACCAACAAATTCACTGTTTAAGTCATTTATTCAAATGCTTTTAGAACACTTGAATATTCTTAAAAGAAATGCACAGTGTGTGACAAATACTTAGAATTCCTCAGTTCACTGCAAGCATGACTCATCCTTTGGTCCTATTAAAAACACTGAGGAGAGCTTCTTGCAACCCACTTTGAGGCTCAGAGGCATTACCAATCAATAAAGAACTGTTTGTTAATGAATACACTGCTTATGAATCGTCTTCGTTTAGCAGCCCCCAAGAAAGAAGTCTCCTTGGCGCCTATACACATGCATTGAGCCTGCTCCAACGCACTGTAGTTACAGCATGACGGAACAGACTCGATTAATCTTAAATTTAAGATTAAATTTACCATGCTCCAGCAGACTCCAGCGTCACATGCATCACTGTCCCCATGCTGAAAAATGGTGGCGGGGCACTTTAACTAAAGCTCACAAGCTTTAGTTAAAACACCCCTGCTGCCAGTTTTCAATGCGGGGACACTCATACACGTGACGCTCAGGATGCTTTAATTGGAAAGGAAAAAAATTCTCAATATAAGGATATTAGAAGGCATAACTTTGTCTTACATTCATTCTGATAAAAACCACTCCCATTCTAGTTGCAAAGGATATTTATACAACCCTTGAAAATAACACTGTCAAGAAGTTTAGTAGTGGCAGCAGTACTAATAGTAGTATACTACTTTTTCCTACTTCTGTACAGCTTGCCAACTCAGGATCACAAAGACCTATTTAAACATTAATAAAAGTTTTAACTGCCCCTGTGGGTTACTGAGGAGTCATTACCCCCGATGTATCTCAGGAAAAGCAAGATGAGGTACAGGGAGATTAAATAACTTGCCCAGTGTGACAGCGTAAGTCTGTGGCAAAGCCCAGCATCAGAGCTCCTAATTCTTACAGATAATGCAAAAAGTGTCCACTTTTTGATCTTTACCTTGCCTTTAAAATCATGGGCCAGAAGGCATTGGATTGCAGTTGAATGATGTGTTATGGAGAGAACGTGGGGGCGGGAGGTTGCATGGCAGTGACACTCGATGTGTAAAATATTTTGTATTTGTAACGTTGCTGATCCTCTAGCCTTCGCTGTAGTTTTCAAAAACCAACAGTGAGTGCGCCTCTCATAGTACAGTACATGCAAAGGGGGGTGTATTATTTGTCAGTGCTCACAAAGGCACTGCTGCTAGTGCAAGCTTTGTTTAAGAGACAGAGCACTCTTCCTTTTATGCTGCAAATTTCTGGGCAATGTCAATACTAGTTTAAGAGGTCTCCCACTCTATAGGCCTTCTGTCATGTGCTGACATCTTCTAAGAATCAGCAGATTTTATGCCTCTATTCAGTTCACTTGACCTGCCTCCAAATACGTTCCCAGCATCTGAAAAGCCATTCTGCACAAACATATGATGAATTCTGGATCAATAACATGAAGGGAATGGGGGGTGGAAAAACAAACAAGCTAACTAAGGCAGGTCTAAAGTCTTAAGAGCTATTCACAGATGCTCCTATCTGGACTGTTCAATATGATGTTCTGAATTGCACACAGCAGGATTTCATTTGCTACAAATAGCATTGCACCAACAGCATCTTCAATAATTTTGTCATGCAGCATTCCCTAGATAGAGCAATAATTCATTTAATAAAGAGCAAATTAAAATAGAAAATCTAGTGAAAGCATGCATAGATTTGCTTTGGAGTTTTAAAGAAACCATTGATTTTTTTTTCTCCAGTTCTTCTGTGGTAGCTCATAAGGTCACCTTCATGACAATTCCAACAGGGGTTTATCTTGTACCGCTCACTCTGACATACAGCCTGATGATTTATTATTGCTTAGTTCTTGATACTGTTCACTGCACAATCCAATCTAAGAGACACACATATTTCTCAATTCAGGGACTTCTTTTATTTTATGAAAAATCAGCTCAGTGCTTTTGTGGTAAAAACTAGACTTGGCGTTTGAGCCTAATTTTCTCCTTAAGTATTTTTTCCATGATGTATTCTATTTGCTGCACCCTTGCTTGGTACATGTGGGTGTTTTTTTCTCTCCCCGTTTTATTGTTGTTGCACCCAAAAGGCAAGATTACCAAGGCTGAAGATACTTACAACCTTTAGCATCCAGATTCTCTTATAGACTAGGAGCTGACATGGTGATGGATTTGGGAGGGGGAATATAATTAGACTAAGGAGGGTTAGGAGGAGAATGCAAATATATCACTATTAAACTCTACAGCAAATGGAGGTTCATTTGGATTGCAGGTTAAAAACAAAAAATCTAATGTACATTCCTTTCTCTCTCTCTCTCTCTTTCTCCTTTCTATTGATATCAACTTAAAGGTAAAACAGCATCTCTCCTTATTTCTTAAACCTTAGGATTGAAATATCAGGTCACTAGCAAAGCTTTTTTCACTTGTCCCATAAACTGTTTAAGCCATTTGGTACCATTAACCTGCCTGGGCCAGGCTGGGCACTGTACAGCTGCATTCCGTCAAGTCTGCCAGTCATTAGCTGGTACGTTAAGTAGCTAATGGGGCTCCTAAAATCTTTGCCGCATCATGCAGGTGCTACAGAACAAACATTTTAAAAGGGTGCTATGTCCCAGATTATTAAAGGCCCCAATCCTGCAAAGACAACACCTAGGAATTGGCTTACTCTTGTGACCAGGCCCCTGTAGCCTATGAAGGTTTGCAAGATCAGGCCCCTAACGAGTAAAATTCAACCTCAGACATTTGACTACATGCTTTTATACAGTTGTAAAGTCATGCAAAGCGGCGCCAGAAAGCTTCACGAACATACTCTCCAGTCTGTCCTGCCTTTTTCTGAGAGATGTTTACAACACTGATTGGGTTTTTAAAGAGGGAACAAAGATTAATATTCACACCTGCTATTCTATGACCTCATTACTTTCTCACTAATTGATCAGTCTTAAAAAAAAAATCAAGGTCCTATGAATATTCCCCTACTAATTGGCTGCTTGTAAGGGAGATTAACTGAGGGTATGTAAATTATTAAAGCCACAAACTGCTTCTGGAGCCTCCCCCACTCTCCTGGGTCAGGTTGGGGATCAGCTGGCTGTCCCCGGCGGACATGTGTCATAGCAGGCTTAAGTAAGCAATCCTCATCTCCACGTCTGCATCTATTAGACACCTTTGCTGGGTCCCTGGCGCCAAGAAGTCAGGCGCCACCCTCTACACTCAGCACCAGAGAGGCACAGCAGGTTGCAAATGTTAAATTTGATACCACAGCAGGAGGTGCCATTTACGGTCCCATAGGATAGCAGTGTCACCGCCTTCCCTTTCATGCTCGCATAAACAAATTGAGGCTGATGTCATTTCAAAGTCTGTTGTCTTATTGTCTTAAATATGTATTTTCCCTTTAATTTAAGATCAACCTGACTTCCAAATGGAAAATTGAATGTTAAAGATTTCATCTTTTTTTTTTTGTCTATTTGCACTATTAGTTTAACTGAGATGACAATATGAACTTTATGAAGCTGTTGAAGTACTGGTGAATAAAGACAAAAGCACCGACTACATTGATTAGTGAAAAGCACAAGGTGGCATTAATAACCATTTTTAATTTAACTAAGGTGCATGCATGTTATAACCATAAAACAACCCTCAAATGTTTTTTCCTCCTTTTAATTTGGGGAACTGCAGAATCCTTCTTACCCCTCCTCACCTCTTGCACAAACCCAAGAAAACATTATCTGCCTTTGCAAATTGCTTCCCTGTAAGTCCTTTGCAATACTGTGAAATCTGAGCTTCTCACATCATTTTACAGCAAATGACCTGGTGCCAGATGTCAGTGACAGTGGTGTAAATCTGAAATAACTCAGTGTAAAAACACCCCCAAGACAAAGCCTTTTATCCTGGGAACCTACAGACCTACAAGCTTATTGTCCCACTTTAGGTACCTGCAAAGTATCCAAGATAACACTTTTTTTGCAGGACAATCGCACAGAATTTAATTGCTGTTGAGTTGCACTTGTTAACAATTGTCCCGGGCCTGGTTTGATTCCAGTCAAAGCCCAGGACAATCAGAGTTCATTATCTGCAATGGTCTTACCCCAGAGTTTCTTTGGTGAAAATGAGCTCAAGTGAGTTCAAGATCTAAGCCCAGATTTATTATCTTTAAAAATAATGAATTAGTAACACCAAGTGTTTCAGTTGTATATAATGTACTCAGGATACATTTTTTTCTGTTTAATGTATTGCTTTAACTCATTGTTCAAGTATATTAAAGTGCATTGAATAATAATTACATTCTTTTTTTAAGAAGAAAATAGTCAAACGGGTTATTTTTCTGGGATCATTCTAGCATACGTAATGTAGAATACCAAAGGCACCAGCGTGCCTGGTGAAATTCATCTCCTCTGCATAAATCCCAAATATTCAGACTGCCTGTGACTGGCATGATGGGAGAGGATTGGAGAATTTAAGTCGAACTCTTTGCAGAAGCTTAAATGGCGGAAATGAGAAACAACAACAACGTTTAGTGCCTACAGCTGATTTTAAAATGGAATTGCAAGACAATCTTATTGCAAGCTGCTTAGAGTGAACGTAAAATGGAAGAATTAAGCACCAAGGAAAGGAAGAATCCGCCACAAACTAAAGCAGTCTGCAGGTTGTAAAGTCAGATTGTAAGAGCAGAAGTGAGGTCAAAGGGGGAGCAATAGATGCATAGATTTGTACGGCTGGGAAGAGCTAAAGTGATCGTCAGGTCTGACTTCCTGAAGACCGCAGGGCCAGAGAGTGTCACTTGGTAAATCCTACACCAGTGCCAATAACTTGTGGATGGGCCATGGGATGACTTTAGAAAGACAGGCAGTCTTGCTTTAAAGATTGCAAGTGATCAGTAGTGTAATGAGGTTTTCTTAGAGGTGGGGAAATAGCAGTTCCCCCTCCCCTCCATCTACAATACTACCAGCGATAGAGAATCGACCACGTGTGTTGTCCCAACCACTAATTATCCTCCTTGTTAAATACATGTCTCAACAGTAGTGAACGTACAGCCCTGGGCTGCATGAGTGACAGGAAGATAAAGAACTGCCCAAAACTTCAGCAGAAATGAGCAAGAGAGGGACAGGCACGTAAGATGAGCAGGGCAAGTCAAGTGTATCTTGGATCATCATAAGTCCCCGTGACACTTCAATTAAAACCAAGTTTTCCATTGATACGTACCAGACCCATGGCTCTAGACTATGTCCCAAAATATAACAGAACACTTCCATGGGCATCTAGTTAGATCCATCAAGGGAAAAACATCCTGTTTCCATCACACGGTCCCACATAGATATTGTGCTCAAAGTTCTTTGGGGGAGAAAATGCAGTCAAGTTTGTTTCCAGAATAAAGCATCAAAAACGTAGACTCAGCTGTTGCTTTCAAAGACAGGGTCTTGCTGAATGGGACACTTAGCACATGTTAATTGAATTTAAAATGCAAGCCTCCATGCATTCAAGCATTAAAACACTTGCTAAATGCAATCGTATCATAGCAAAGATAAGACTTTTGGCTGGAAGTGTATCTCCAGGTCATATTAAGCCGACCATATTCAGCTATCATGGGACTGCTCTGTGAGCTCATGCAAGTTCAAGGCTCCATTGCGGTGCTGAGCTCGGGACCGACGATCAACAGCTTGTCAGGCTCACCCTCTGCACTGTACTGGAGTCTCAGAGCATGTTATAACTTTACTGTAGCACTGTAATGCTTATGACACTCTCAAATAAAACATATGCTGTGTCCCAAGAGACAAGGCCCAGAGACTCAAACAGTAAGTAACTAGGGTATAGTAATTTATAAACAAGCATAGATTTGGGTGAGAAGGTCTAAAAATACAAAAATATATTTCAGTTGTGACCCAGGACCAAATGTGAACTCACATCTCCAGAGGCAAAAGACGATATATGGCGCCACTTAGCACACACTCCCTGCCCCTCTGCAGCAAGACTGCAGGATGAACCCTTCTATTAATGAAAAAAGAAGGCCTGTATTTGACTATCTTTGACACATCACAAAAACATGGAACATTCATTAAAGATTTATGGCAACATCAAACATTCTGTTTTACTTTCAATTTTGTCACATAATCCCAATAAAACAGTGATTTAGCCTCATCTATTCAAGTTATTTGTCACTGCAGGCTGCTTCCTGTGCCGTTACAGACATTGAAATATACAAGCCAAAAAATGAAGTCAGTCTCCGCTAAGTCTGTCTCTTCTGGGAGAGATTCAAATGTGGTCCTGGAAGCAAAGTTAATGCATTTTCGCTACTCGTTCTTTTGGTACATACAAGTTAGGCTTTTTGGGTAAAGAATGATATGAACTCCAAAGTCATGCCTCGGTATTGTTCATACCCACAGAAGGCTATGGGATACAATGAAAGGATAAAGGATATGACAAAGGTACCTGACACTGTTAATGTTACTGTTTTATTAAAGATATTTCAGCCAAGATCTCTGGACAAATTCTGTTCTCATTCATTAACATGTCACCTCACCTCAGTGAGGCCTCCCAGGTATATTTGGGAGCACAGTTTGGCTCAGAGACAAAAATGATCTGCCCATCACTTCATTTGATATGTTTAAAAGCAAACAATAGTAGACAAGACGCTCCTAATGGGATGCTTGTATGAACTAATAAGCAAAGCCACATAACTCTGCTTGTCCCCTACTGCATGTTTGTTCATTCGGACTTTCGCTAGCTAGGTGCAGCAGCAAACCAGTTGATTTGGTGCCCCACTAAGTCCTATATTAAATAACCAGAATGTCTGAAGACCCCTCACTTAGCACATTTTCAATATCCTTTGTGGCAATTGTTGCTACAAGCACAAGCTCTTTGAGTTTAAGAAGCTATTAGGTCTCTTATCCTGCACCAGCACTTCCTTTATCCTACATGTTTCATGACACATCCAGCTTGATGCACTCTTCTGCATTCACTTTTTAATGTTCACTATTTCTACAAAGGTAATTTGGATGTGGGAGGAAGAGAGAAAGAGAATCAAAGTTGACACCAGGTTGCAGGGCTGCGTAAAGAAGATGCTGATTTTGTCAACAGTAACACAGAAGAACCAGGTTGGGAGGGAAAAGAAGGGAATTACATTTCAGCCATGACAAGTTTAAACTGATGGAAGAATACCCAGGAGGAGCCAGCAGAGAGACGGGCCCAGATACAGGATTCGATGGAGGAAGACCAGGCAGAGGAGTGCGTCACTGGTGTAAAGATCTGATCAGCAGACCCGTGAGTCATGGATTTGTCTGGTATCTTTGCACCCATGAGTGGATAAACCCATCCAGAAAGAGACAAAAATACAAAGATAGATAGATAGATAGATAGATAGATAGATATAAAATCTAGGGGGAATGAGAGGGGAGTGAAGAAGGAGCCCCATGAGGTTTTGCAGGGGGTAAAAGGGAGGAAGACCCTTTAAGGGAAAGTTGAACAAACAACAAGTACATTCAGAAGATTATCTTAATGGCCAAGGGAGGACAGACTGCTAAGTAGGAGAGCAAGGCTGTCAGCTGGTGGTCCACAGGCCTCATGAGATCCACATGGGGTTAACATCCAGACCCTGGGTACTTACCTGGCTGCCACTCCCCACCACTTCCCTCCTGCAGCTGCTGCTTTGTGCCGGGGGCAGTGGGGAGAGCAGTGTGGGGAGCGAAGGGTGAGTCCAGGGCCATGCAGCAGGGTGTGGGGGAACAATTGGGGCCACAAGTGGGGCGGAGAGGTGTGCCCACGCAGTGCGTCAGTGGTGGATGCCTGCGAGGGTGCACGCTGTTGTTGGGGGTGGAGGATTGCACTCACACATCCACGTGCTGTGGGGCAGGGGGATCACACTGACATGCCCATGTAGTGCGGGGGTGGTTATCCAGTGCAGCAGTCAGAGGGATGGGTGCTTGCATGAGTATATGGTGCTGCAGGGGGTTGAAGGGAGCATCTACATGCTGTGTGGCCCAGTGGCCTGTGACTCGCCTGGCATGCAGCATGCAGTCCCCTCTGGGGGTTTAGAAGTTGGACAGCCCTGTGGGAGAGCATGAGGGGTGGGACTGGAAATAACAAAAGGGTTGAGGAGGAAAAGGGTGGAGGAGAGGCCCTACCATCTGGCCATGCAGTGTTATTTGGGACTTTGGTAGTGAAGTTCAAAGGAATGGAATCAGATCCAAAGTAGAAGTGGAAGAGGGAAACGGAGGCAGCGGTTGCAGACAGCATGTTCAGTGGGGTGGGAAATGAAAGTGAGGAAGGTGAGAGCACAGATGGTGCAAAGCTTAGGGTGCCAGCCCTGGAAGCCTAGGTTCAGTTGGTTGCTCTCCCACAGATTTCCTGCACCACCTTGCACAAGCTACTTCAATGTCTGCACCCCCAAAGGTATGAAAGGAAATCAATGGGAGTTAAATGCTCTAGGCCTTTGAGGATCTGAGGATTTGTTCCTCTCTATTTCAGTTCCCCTGCTCTAAAATAGAAACAGTGCCTCTCTCCTACACAAGGCTGTTGCAAGGATTAACATACTAGACTGAAATGCTTGGATATGATGGTAAAAGAAGTACATAATGATGTAGGAGAAAGCAAGGAGGGCTGCAGTTGGAGAGAAAGATGAGGTCAAGGGTAGATTTCCCAGTGAGAAGAAACTGAGGGTGGGCACAGGGATTAGTTCACAAGAATGGGATGGGAAGGAGGAAATGAAAGAGGGGATCAAAGAAGGGTCTTGGGCAAGAAGGGCTGGGCTCAGTGGGGCAAGTGGAGGGCTCAGGTAACTGATTTATCTAAAATAGAGAATAAATCGCCTGTGTTTTTAATTGGAACAAATTAAACACATCACCCATTATCTTCCACCTTTTTAGATTATCCTTGTCGCCCTCTCTTCATCATCATCATCATTCTCACCCTGATCTGTGAGATCATTGCTATTGTAGTTGGAGCACTTCTGCTCTGTATCATCAATACTACATGTCTGTCCCCTCTTCTCAGTCCAGGACCTCTGTCCCTGTGGCACCTTCTTCTTTAAACCATTTCTGAAAGCTGTTTTAGACCAGAATCCTAAATCAGGGCAGATATCTCAGAAGCAGTTCTCAGAAGTATACAGAAAGTTGTCATAACCAATAATGTTTTCCATGTACAATATCATATTATTTTATGATCCATGAGGGTTGCCTCACATAGTTTAGTTAGCGGAATAAAGTGTATGTTGGATAATTTATTTCCCTGAAAAAAACATTTTTTTTTAACAAAGTTGAAATAAGGCAGTGTTACTGCAGCAAGCCATTCTAACAAAGCTGTGCAGGTGTCTGAAATGTAACCCAGGAATGGTTCGAGCAACATTCACTTCTTTTGGCCTTTAAAAATAGAACTGGGTTTTTCTGCCTCCTTCCCACCTCCTCCCCCCAAATTAACACCGCTTTTATTTTTGAAGGAAAAGGGAAAGAAAAGTCCCAGATTGAAAGAACATTTCTTTGTATGAAGGAATGTCAGGTTACATGACACATGGCATGTGAGTGCAAACCCAAACCTTCCTTGGCCACAGAAAAATCATATATCTGCTAAGCTCAGTAGTCCTGTTATGTAAAGTTTTACTTATGACTTTATCTTTAAAAATGGGGCTTCGTTACTAAATGCTGTTTGACCAAAACAAGACTAGTGTTGGTGAAAAGCTGTAAGAAAAGGTGACAGTTTCCAAAGAAGACCAGGGGAAAAATGGAAGACGCATCTACGTCAGCTCCACATCAACCGTGTAGGCACCAAAACAACACTTAAGTGGAATTTAAGTGCCAGGGTCAAAAGGAGCGGTCCAAATCTACCCAGGTCAGTGGCCGCAAAGCTGCTTAGGCACCTAGATTCATTAGGTGCCTCCATTCTGGTCTGAAAAAAATCCAAAGGCATCGAAATTTGGGCTACTATATGTGCTCAGAAACAACCCCCTCATGGCCACCAGTATATTTAATTCCAACAAAGCTCTGTGGCAATCCAAATCAGGGGAGTGCCATAGCCACTAGGCTACAGAGGCATGTTCCTGTTGGCTTTCAATCCCCATGACTCCTGGCTGCCCCAATGAAAGGTGCCCCACCCAGCCTAGCCTATAGTCGGATGGTTTGGGCACTCTCCTGAGAAGTGAGAGCTGTGGTTTTGTGCGCCCCGCAGTGAAGAAGGCCTGGAAGCTGGGTCCCCCACTTTGTGGTCAAGTGCATTGACCACTAAGCGACTGGGCAAAGAGTAGCTACCGAGATTAGAGGGTAAACTGGGGGTACGACACTTTACACTGAAGTCAGCATTGCTGTCAGTGAGGTGCCTCCCTGCATGCCCCTGGAATGAAAGAGGAGCCTCCCTATTACGTCCAAGTCCAGCCCCTTACCTCCGTTGATGAGCGGGAGTAAAGACACTCGCCTTTGCCTGGGGTTCCTCTTGGCTAGCTCAGCACCTAGGGTCCAGGTGCCTGGTTCACACCTTCTCTGTGCAGGATTCCTACCTGCCTGGCCTACATGTTGATCGGACTCAATCCCCTGGGGAAGGTACCTAAAAGGTTGATTTGGATCTGAATCTGCTTATCAGTAGCAGTCTCAGCCTACATCTCTGTAGGGCTGCAGAAGGTAAATTTTTAAAGCCTATACCAATTTCGTGTCATCAGTGTCTTAGATTTGCTGAGAGAATGATATCCGACCCTTTCATCTCCTGATTAATAAGGAATAAACCATTGCACGGCTCCTCCATAGAAATTCTTTGGCTTGCTGACAGACTTTTTTTCCGGCTCTATAATGAATCTGGGTCTGGCCGGCTCTAAAGGCTGTTCCTTTCAACTATCCAGACAGGGTTTGGGGGCACAGGGACGTAATTGTCTTTTAGAGTAAATTGCGTGCTCGCTGCCTTTTCCATGTAGGACTACTTCATTTCTGAGAAGCTGTGTCTTCTCAGCAGAGGCAGTCAGCCTGCTCCAAAGGCAGCAGGCTACTGGTTGTCACATTACATTTCAATCTTAGCTGACAGTGTATTTTTCAAGTGTCCCTGGATTTGCCTGAAAGTTTCCTCTCTCTTGACAAAGTTGTTCCTAAACAAGCATGAAAATGTCAGATAAGGGATGATAGCTGAGCTGTCCTTCAAAAGCCTTTACCGTGTGCGCTTTGTTTTGGGTTGTTTTCTTTTTTAAAGCAGCCCCTGCTACTTTTGCTCCTTGGTGTCTTCATTACCAGTCATTAGTGTTCTGCACATGGTTGGTCCCCTTCTTCCCCAGTTAATTGTTGTGCTATTTTGAGTGTTTGTTTAAATGAGCTGTAGAGTGGGTAGCACCCGGTCAGCATGGGGCTTATTTGCAGAGCTGAAGTACAATAATTACATACATCTGATGCAAAGGGAGGGGCAAAGTTAAACAAATGCTGAACTGAATAGAGATGCCGCAGATTGTGCCCTTAAGCTAGCTGGACCTGTGCTCTGGCAAAGGACCCAGGGCAGGAGTCCAAAGACAGAGGCCTTCAGCAGTTCAGATCAACTAGGTGGCTCTTGCAGTCAGTTCTGAAGGTAAACCCCTCCAGGGCGAGCAGTAGGGTTTTCTCAGTTACCGTGGGACAAGGAATGAGAGGCAATAACTGGGTTATTGGGTTACAAGCCACACTCACATCATGATCAGGCATGGTCAAAAGGTTTCTTGTCTGTTAGTCACCATACCACACCTGCTGAGACATAGAAGAGGGAGAGGGCTGCTTCCCCTAGTGTCATTTTATCTGGGTAGCTGCTGTATATTTGGCAGGTGAGACAGAGAGAAAGAGAGAGAGAGAGTGTCAACCCATAGGAAGGTTGCATCTTTGGGCAGTCACAAAAGCATTCTGGGTAGCACTGAAGACAGCCCTTCTTATTTAATATTCCCCACTTGCCTCCATCGATGGAGAAGATGGGGTGATTGCGAAGGCTCCGTGCAATAGTTGTATCGTGACATTGAGTCTGGCCCATAAAATACCTCGATGTTAGCTTCCACACCATTTCATCCCCTCATTTTTAACTAATCCTCCCCAAGCCATGAAATTATTCAAGCCTTTTTGATATAGACTTTTTCAGGTAATTGCTCTAACCCCTGAAATCTATGGAAGCCGGCAGCATGACCAGATGTTACTTAACTTTAAAATCAACCTTTAGGGTGAAGGATACACATTCTGACTGTTGGTACTTGGGGCAATTTTGGGGAAGTCCGTACATGGAGAAGTGGATGCGAAATATGTTATTTAAAAAAACAAACAACCCCAGTAAGTCATTTACCCTGGCTATTAACAATGTCTAAAAAGGAGGGGAAGGAAAAATCTACAATAATGTAGGGGAAGTTGTTAATAAAATGTAGAAAAACATAAATATTACTTTAAAAAAAACTATACATACTGTGCTAGGAAACTGAGGGTTCGCTTATCTCAGAAACAGCTTATTCCATAAACATGATTGTGCCCTAATGATACCACTGTCCTTTAGCAAAGCCCTAGGGCCACGCAAAGTAGTCAGCACCGTGGACAGCAGCTAATGTTTTGCGGACTGCCTAAGGCCTAAATAGGCCTTTCATATACAGGCCAGATGTTCACTCTTTCTTAGGCCAGCTTAAGGCTAAAACAAACCTTTTCAACCAGGGTTTATCAGAGTTTCTAAATTACATACTGGGAAGAAATTTAATTGGTTTAATTAAGAAAGTTTATTTCATGGTAATTCAGTTTTGTTATGCTGCAAGACTTAATGTGTCCTCTGGTAGAAGTGATTTGTTATAAATATTCATAGCATCCCTCTTCCCACCCAAACAAAGAGTATTAAAAGTATAAGGCTACAAATGGGGAAAACAAATCATACCTTCAAAAGTCAGGAGAATGACTTATCAAATCTTTCTACAATACTGCCCGTGCTTGTTTGTTTAAGTCAATGTAATTGTTATCTCTTTGTGTGGATCTGCACTGTCCTCATTGATTCTCTGTATACCCATCAGGAATGTCCAAGATCAGACAGCCAGGTTAGGAATTGACTGCCTGCCTGCCTGACTTCTCATAAAGTCAGAGTCACTACCTTTCTCCTTTTAGTTATGCTACCAAACGTTAAAAACCAACCCTTTTATTTACTAAAATACAAAACAGAAATATTGTGCGAGGCCTGATTTCACCTGTTTTGAAGTGAGGTGTGGCTGATGAAGCTGCCTGGCAGGGGGACTATACCAGACATACAAGGTTAGAAAGGCACAGTAACTATTACTGAATTCATTCCACCTGTTAAAGTCATGATTAAATCCATCACACTTAACCAATGCCATGACTTAGCTAAAAATCCAAGTTCAGAGGCATCCATCACAAACATAATGGTACTATAGGTCAGGCACGACAACAGAAGGAAAGTGAATGTTGACTCTGTGGAAGAATCTTTTCAAGATGCAATCATTCTTCATAATGATCTTTTTTGCCCTTCATCACTAATCATTTTCAAAGTCAGGAAACTCTGAAGAAACTTTGCATGTTAAATGTATAGCTATGCAATTGAAGCGGTGATCTATACAGATCAATAGTCAGCTCATTCACTTAAACAGCAGATTAAGTGCCAGCGAATGGTGCCAGCAGACAGTCTGGAAGACTGCAGCCCTTTGTTCATAGGAGGCACTGTATTGGCCAGCAGCAGTGCAGTTCTCTCCACCTTGCCCTGCCAATGTGCCCCCAACCCTGGCTGCTCCTTCCACATGAGACAATAGCTCAGCAGTGTTAGCACTCCAGAAAGGGTTGCAAAACCAGAGATTGATTATGATAGGCTGTGAAGGCTTCCAAGAACATGAATGCCTGAGACAATTTCCCTTTTTCCTCCCTCACATCTATGCCCCTGTCTTCAACTAGAAGATGTAGTGGCCTATTGAGTAGATTAAGTGAGTAGTCCTTGAAAATTTCCCAAAACACATCCATGGAGTTACTGAGAGCTAGACCCAATCAGTTATGCTCTCTACTTCAGTTTGGCCCACTATATAATGAAAGAAAGAATTTCTAACTAACTATATAATGCAAGAAAGAATTTAGTGTGTGTAAAACAAGAAACCCCCATGGATGACACCACATAAAAGGGGTTTATTTGGGGGCTGGGTGGGAAAGATTTTGAACATGTCATCTGTGGAGCTTCAGAATGCAAAAATAATGCTATTAGAAATTATGCTATTAGAGCCTTGATAGTGAGCAAGAAATACACAGCACATGTCCAGGGCAGGCTGAGGGTGCAAAGGCAGCCTTTACGCTCCACTGAACCTCAGCCCATTGTAGACCGGGCTGTTCCCCACGGTGTAATGCAGAGCTGCCTACATGATGTTCGAAGTTATGTTTGGGGTGGGGGGTGGGAAGCGACTGATAGGGCACTGGGAGAAACTGTGCAGAGAAATTTCTCCCATCTCTTGCTTCTATTGTCCTTACACCAAACACCAGCTTCACATAGGGATGATGGTGTTTAGGAGCTGTGGGAACATACACACATACTAAGTCGACTTAACTAAGGTGACTTAACTAAGTCGGCTTAAGTTAAGCCCATATCAGAGTGTATATATGTACAGCTCTTTGACACAGTGACAGCCATCTTGTGAACTAAGTCAACTTAACTAATGCAACTCAAGACAATACATCTTGGAGGTGTATTATCTTACACCACATTTAAGATGACTGCTTCACAGACGTGTGCATGCTCTGACAGTTAAGTCAACTCTAAAAAGTTACGGCAGCTTAACTATCAGAAAGTTAGTACATGTGTACACACACTGTGGTGCCAACACTACAATACCAAAGGATTTCTGCTTTCATTAGCCTGCAAAACTGGGCTTAGGGCACAGCAAAGGATACGTACAGCTGAAAGAAACTCAGGGGAACACCTAACAACTGCATATTACAAGATATAAGCAGTGATTCCCCCCACCCCCCAACTTCTTCCCCCCGCTCCTCCCTCCATTATTACTGTGCAGAACAGTTTATTTCCCAAACCTCCTCTAGAGAAGCTACAGTGCTCTCTGGAATTCATGCCAAAACAATAGCCTTTGTGAGCTGGCAGGACATATTTTTCTCAACTGGTTAAATTAGGAAGAATGATGATCCCTCCCTAAATAACTAAAATCCATAAATAAGATGTCTTGACAACGTCTCTCTGCCAATTCATTGCAAAAATAAGCCAGTTTAGAGAAGGAAAAAAAAAAACCTAGATTGAGGCAAATGGTGTTTCTTTACATTTCTGATGTATTTTATATGGGTATTTTGGGAAGCACAAAGTTGGGATGAATACACATCTCTAATATGGACGTACAAGGGTTTCAGAAAAGGCATCACTATCTAGCTAACCCTGTTATGCCAAATAGAATAGCAACAGAATAGAGTCTATAACTATTGTTACAAGCTGGCACAGTAAGGGCAGCAGTGTGGACCTGGCAATGCAACTAGGAAAAGGAGCAACCTCTCTTCGGTGGCATGCCACCTTCAGAGGCTGGGTGAGGTACCGTGAGTCACTGTCTACCTCACCTTCTTCCATGAGCAAAAAGCAGTGGCCTAGGAGAGCTGCATGGATGCTAGATGGTTATCTGTTACTCCGGGTTTCAATTTGTTCCTCTGGTGGCACCGCTCACGATGTTAACTTACCATTGCTGCTGCACGCTGGCTAGCAGCGATGCAACGAATCGGGACCACACACCCAGACTTTCTTGTTCTCAATGCAAGCTGAACCCATTTCCAATAACCAAAACACAAGCTCATCCAGCTTGGGCTAATGGAGAGCTCTCTTGAGCTGTGAAACTGCAACAGGCTACGGGGTTGTTGGGACCAAGCACGAGGAGGAAACATTGTCTCTTACCCTAGATCTAAGTATTACAGTGGTGTCCCACAATCAAACATTTTTAACCTCAGAACAGAGACCATCTTTACGCCAAGAAATGTATAATCTAATATAGGCTCTAAAAAGATATACTCTCCCATAGGCCTCCTAACATAACTAAATATACTCTTAACTTCTATTTATACCTGTGAGCGCTGTTTCCCCCCCTCTCCCCTCCCCCTTCCCCCTCAAGTGAAACTTTGAGAGGGATTTGAAGGAATGGATGGTTAGGGGCACTAATAGTTTTGGATTAGCTGGGTAATCACTGATAAAGGTCTGTGTTAAAGAAGGAGTGAAAAGGAAAAAGGACAATAGTGGGAATATAAAGGGAGCAAGGAATAAGATAACAGGCTGGGGTTTTGAAGTAGTGGGTGACAGGTATGAGCTACACAACAGGCCAAAGCATGGTGTCAGAAGAGGAGGTTACAGTAATCTAGTCAGAATTACTAGTACAAGCTATAAACAGGAAAAGATGGGATGCAGAGACCTTGGTTTTTATTGTACGTCAAGTCTTAACTTTCCAAAGACTCTCCACTCGGGACTTAATTGAGCCCAGAGTGCCTCCATGGAGGTCAGTCATACTGATTAGGAATTTGCCCCTTACTACTTCCTTGTTCTACCAAAGTGAACATCTGACTACGAGCTACCTCAGCTGTGCTGCACATTACCTCTACTTCAGCTGGGAAGAAAATCTTTATTAAAAAATCCATTTGACCATTTCCATACACTGGTTCTATTGCTTTCAGCATAATTTGCTATAAAATATAGTCTTGGCTATGTGTCCTGTCACTCTGAATGTAGACACAGCATTCAACCACAAATTATTTCCACTTCTTATTACTAATTTTCATTCATTGCATGCATTCCCTGTAGAAGCTACACCTTACAGCAACATTGAGTCTGTGTGAAATGAGAAACTGAGGACGGTACACATCTTTCATTAGCCACATTTATTTGGTGCAGACCAGGCAGCATTTTTAGATTTACTATCATAACTTGTTCTACGCAGGATTTCTTCAGTTCGCTTGCTTATGTTGGGGGAGAATGAGGGAGACAGGGACAAAACTAATTAAGAATGCTAAAAAATCCCATTTCTGTTATACTAAGGCAAAAAGGAGAGAGGAGCATTTTCAGCTAACCTAAGAATAAAGAATAAAATCTTATTAGAGGAATTATCCAGTTTGACCTCAGTAGTCATTTCATTAACCAAAAAAGTAATGATGTCTCTAATCAGAACAGACTGGTTTTTCACCTATATTGCCATTTCCACGTCTCAAATCTACTCATCGCTATCTATTTTTCCTCCCCATGTGTTGCTTTACTTCAGAGACATGTTATTCTATATTCGATCACCACTCATATCAGAGGCATCTTAAAATATATGTATTTCTGAGAGAGCTAAACAGAAACGTTGCCTTGTTTTAATGCACATTTATTTAAACTTGAGTGATAGAGTGTTTCAAGCATTTCAGTCACGGTCTTCACTAATACCGACCAAGCACGTTTCAGAAACAAAGAATTCAAGCTTGCCAGAGACTGGTTGTTTTTTAATTCATGGAAAACTTGTCCAGCGTGCCTCTCTCCCATAAAATGAGCAAACATGCCCGGTTTCTCCCTGTACAAAAATAAGTGGGCGTCATGAAGGGAGTGGCTTTGTGCGGGCTGCAAACTGCATGATAGTGAGGAATGCGGTAGGGAGAAATAGGTGGCCTTTGCGTGGTCGAGCAGAGGAGGGAGTGCTGAATGTGTCATTCCCGACAGTTTTTTTAAAGCAAGATGTGCTGGTTAAAGATGCCTCCAGGAGGCCTGAACTTATGTGGCTGATAACGGATTCAGGCGCTGACCTCGATAATATTGGGACACTACCACTAAGTAGCAGACAGCTCCCTGCCATTATCTCTTTAGATATATCTCTGTCCTCTCCGGGGCAATTAAGATTGTCCAGGTATGAGCCAGGAGCAGGACCTTTTCAGTTCAGGGGTCCCATCTGTGCAACTCCCTGTGTTCAACAGAGTTCCTCTTTGTCTTCAAAGCTCAAACTACGACCTTTCTATTTGGGTCATTTCGTATTTAAATATTTTCTGCCTCATTCTTCCCCCTTTCCTGTGGGCTATCTTTCTCTCTCTCCTTCTTCCTTTCTTTCTTTCTCTTTTTCTTTCCCTCTCTTAGCATTGTTGTTCTCCTTGGGTCATTAGGTCCTTTTTTTCCATTACAGAACACAGGTCTGGCTAGAAACCAGTCATTCTTTAACTGCATTATAAAAAAATGCACATGAGTCAGTTTAAGTCACCCACTTTTTATACAGTTCTGGTTGGTGTCATGCCACTAGTCATTGTGCTCTGTGGGAGAAACATAAACCATAGTCGTCAATTATTGCCAAGTTTCAGCATGAGAACTCGCATCTGGTCATGGTCACTACAGAAATCAAATCTTTATCTTGTCAGGCTGATGCCTGATCCTGAACCCCCCCTCCAGCATAACTCCCAATGAGTTATTGCTGCTGACTCGGCACCCACTTCTAGCAGAAGATGCTTGTTTGAACAATGGGGAGAGCTAACTTCTCCCAGAAAGTAGATAAAAATCCATTTATTACCCCCAAAAGGAAACTCCAAGTGCTGAGTTACTGTCTCCTCTTTGCCATAATGGAATAAACTCCACCATGTATAGAAGGCATTTTCCACCTTGCACACTCAATTTTGGTTTACTCAGCTCCTATAAAATGGCAAGAAATTATCCACTTTCTAGTAACATTTCAAATCGACACTGAGAGCAAGGTTGGGTGTTCATGTCTGCTTGCTTATTCTTCCACACAAATTGCCGCCTGCCCCAGATTAGTCAGATAGTTATAAACAGACCCTTAATTTATCATTATGTAGGTCTAAGCATATTGCTAAGCTGACCTGAATATCTCCATTCTCACATAGCATAAGTCTTGCTGCTTCTTCCAGGTGCGTTAACATGCTGATCAGTTTAATCACTATTACAATAGATCATACACAGTGCAAAGTCCATCACGCAAGAATGAGTAAAAAAAATTATTTCACCTATTAAGGGTCATTTCCTAAGGCTAGAAAGCTGCTCAAGCACTCTCTTGGCAGAACAAAAGCCTATTTACCCTTCAGCAAGGAATCATTTTTCTCTGTTCCCTAATCTCTTCAATATTATATGAGATAACTGATATAATGCAACAGTTTTTGCAGATCTTTCCATTGGCTCAGTTTTCTTGTAGGAATAATGAATCTCAGGAAATGTACTTTTTTCCCTATCTTTGCCTCGTTTTTCATTTGAATGGCAGATCATATGTAGCATGAAATCCAAGGCTTCCCTGATGTTTTCATACATAAAAGGTCTCCTTTGTTACACAGTGCCAGAGCAATGATATTTTCAGGTAGATTACCTTAAAATATGTCAGATGTTAATGAATATTTCCATTTTTGCTATGTTTTATTTACAGCAAGTCACTCTTTTTAGACTCTTATGTTTCCTACTAATATGCAAGAGTGCTTCTTTTAAAATTAAGCAGGTGTAAAGAAAAACACACCCCACCACCACTACTTTGTGCTCATAACAGAATTCAAAGTACTTCACGGAGCCACATATGCTGCACTATCCCCGTTTCACAACAGATGCCTTGTCTCAAGTCAAACAGCATGTCAGCTGCGAATTCGGTTCAGCCAGCTTATGCCGAGGCTCTGCGCTCAGTCCACTAGATCATACCTGCCTCCGTTGGCTATCGAAGACATTACATGACATAGAGGTATAAGTATCCCTTTATTGTTAACAGGAGAGAGAATTAGGAAACTTGGGTTTTATGCTGAATTTTGTCATTGTTTTACTGTACTCTGTGATCATGGTTACCTTTGTAATTGTATCACAATGTGCCTCAGTTTCCCCATTGGTGAAATGTAGGTACCCAACTTTACACCTCTGTTTTGTAACACTTAAAATGGAGGTGCCTTGTCCCAGTGGTGCAATCTGAATCAATAGGTTAGGCGCCTCAGCTCCCTTTCCGGTGAACAGGGAGACCCAAATGCTTCCCAAGGGTGGTCCAGATTGCCTAGTCTGTCACTCGGTGGGGAGGACTTAATAGGAGCTCTCTTGACTTAGGACTGTGAGAGTGGCGTCTCCATCATGTCCGGAGCCAGACCGCTCACAGCAGAGGTGCCTACCTGAACCGCAGCCTGACCGACAGCAGCACTGAGGTCAGCAGAAAGCCAGCTGACCACAGGAGCTCTTTAGCACAGGCAGTAGCGGTACTGCCCACCTTTCACCCCGTGTCCTAATGGAAAGAGCAGTTCCCCAGGAAGTGGGAAACCTAATTTCTAGCCCCTCTTTGGCCTGGAGGGATTCAAACCCACATCGCTGGCTTCCCAGGAACATGCCCCAGTCACCAGGCACTGGGGAGGAGATAGCAGCTCAGAGTGCAAGGCTCCCGGGGCTAGTCAGAGACCCAGCAAGAGGGGGTCTGACCCTGCAGCTACATGACGAGAGCCCTCCCCTGGGACGGGCGAGGCCTGGATTTCAGTCCCTCCTGCCAGGCTCATTTCTGTGTTTTAACCTATGGCTGTCTAAAGTAAAATGCAGAAACAGTCTAGGCAGCAGTCTGGTCCGTCCTCGCCTAAGGCGCAGGGACTCTGGTGATGTTTATGCAGCAGCCCAAGGCTAGGCCTCCAGGGATCTTCTCAGGCTGAAATGGAAGCACGTAATGAGTCCAGGCACCTAAGTGGTTTTGCAGCCGCTGAGTGGGGTTGATTAGGATGACTAGGCTCCCAGCTTCTACAGGTCAGTAAGGATCTGGCCCTGGGTCCAGTCCCTCGTGATTTCTGCTTGTTCCCTGCCGTCCCCATGGGACACGTATACAGGGGCTATTTCATCCCCGAGTCATGCAGCAATTACTCTGCTGCCAGCCACTATTTTTTCCCTACCCCGTATGCCAAAGAGAACCTCAGTAGCGCACCCCTGTGCTTGGACCCATTTTGTTTCTGTACCGTACATCGTGTTGGCTTTACATTTCATTTGACCAGAGTGTCATCTGACTCATTTACATGGGGGGGCCTAACAGGATGGGAGACTTCCACAGGCTGAGGCTGAGTTATCTTTCAAATATCATTCAGGATTACAAATAGCAGCAGTGGGCTGCTGAAAATTATTACATTTAAACAATGACAATGAAAAATAAGTAGCCAGAACTTGCTTTCTCGCTTGGATGCGGTGCATGACTCTCTGCTATGACACGACATTATAGGTCAAATTGAAAACAAATTTGCTGATGGAGCTATAATATGCAGAATATTTTAACCAAATTTTTAAACCTCAACAGGGTAAACATTTTAAATCACACAAAGATGAGGCTATTTTTTCAAGTTACTAATAAGAATCAGCTCGCATCTCTGAAATTGGGCAGAAATATATATTTCCCCAGTTTTGTACTTGAACACAGCTTTTGCAAGGAGCCTGCTCCCATGAATAAATGAATTGTATTTCATGGTCATGGCAGCTATAAGACACATCATTCTTACCTTGACTTTCCAATGTAGTTGTAATACACAGATAAAAATCAGAGATAGTTCTGCTTAAATAAAACCATCTTCACACATAGATTAACTAAAATATCAGCATAATTTTTTTGTATTAGGACTCAAAAAACCATCTCCACTGGCTTCTAATGATCTCTTTGTAAGGTTATTGTTTTTTTGGGAGGGGTTTGCTTTTTAGGGGGCGGTTGCATTTTGGGGGGTGGCTTGTTTTGTTCTGTGTTTTGGAGGAGGTTGGGGGGTTGGACTCCTTGGGTGCATCTACATGTGTGCTTTAATGAGCAGTAGCCTATTTTGCTGCGCATTAAAGTGTCGCATAAAAAATGTGATTGTACTAACGTGCAGTAAAATAGGCTACTTCGCATTAAGTGTCACTTAAAAACCATGCACATTCATTACTGCACATTAAGGCAACCTAATGCACATCTGTTTAGTACCTTGCGTTGAAGAAGGTACTAAATTTAATGTGCATTAGGAAAGGTGCCTTAATGCACGTGTCGACCCGCCCCTTGATTTGAGTGAAAGAGCTTGGGCTATTTCTTAAACCCAAGAACTGAGAAGCGAGGACTCCTGTACTCTGGTCCCAGTTTTGCCACTGATTGCACTATGTGACCTTGAACTTTTCTGCCATCACTTACAAATCCATGGGAGCATCTACACATTCATTAATGCACTCTAATTACAGCACATTAAGATTAGTACCTGTAATAACAGGTACTAAATGCGCCATAATCAGCGCTACTGTGCAGTAGTGCCAGCACACACTTTTTCATGACACTAATGTGCAGTAGACTCATTCTACTCTGCATTAGCACAGTTTTTTTCCTGCCATGCTAATGCACCATAGAATTAGTCTACTGTGCATTTAGCGTCTCATGTAGACATGTCCTGTGTTACCTATCTGCAGTAATCCCATCTATATTATACCTTCTTTCCTGAACTATCCCGAAATATAATTAATGCATGTTTTGGAAATTTCTTGTGCAATATTAGCTCTAAGTACAGAGGAAATTCAGAGTTTGTTCTGTCAAAACAAAAATTGAGGGAGACTTTAGAGTACTATGCTTCAAAGTCATCATCACCACCATTGCTCCCAAACTACTTCTGTTACTTTCCAGAAAGAACATTTTTGTCCTTAGGCAAATTAAAATAGAGACTGTTCTCTTCACCTCCCTTTCCTAGGAAACTTTTGAAAAGGGACCCAGGAACTTCTACATGCGGTCAGGTCATTTAATCAGACATGAGCCATAATTTTCTCCCGTTGGCTTTCTCCCGTTGGCTTTTAATATTTCAGAGATATTTAATCTTGCGTTATTTTCAGGTTTATTAGTACTGAAATCAAGGGGGGAGGTCAGAGAGGAACATTTTCGTTTCTGCTATGGGGTTGGGAGGGGCGGGGGGGTTAATCTCTGTTCACACAGCGCACTGCATTGCCACAAGCAGTGTCACTTGAACATCTAAACCGCGGCCCGCTACATTGGGGGCCGCCTGCTCTAGAGTTCCATGATCTGGGAAGTGGTGACATTCTTCTAACCATCTGCCTGCTTCTCTTTTTGTGCTTGCCAGATTTCCTTTAATATCAGCAAATGGGTACCAACTCAGCAGATCCCAACACTAGCAGGTCTCCTAGTGACAATTGAATTGAAAGCTGCTCTTCCACTAGAACCGTACAGGCCGGCTAGCAAAAGTATTGCATCCAGAGTGCATTTTCAACCAGAATAAATTAACACACATTGCTTATACTATGCATGCACTTAACCCACCCCATCCTAGCCAGCCTTTAGACCCAACCCTTAAACCAGTGTCCTAGAACTGCTTCCCAGAGGAGCAGAACTGACCCGCTCGCCCTTTGCTGGAAGTGTCAGGAATGCTGAAAGGATTGGACACAAGAATACATTCTCCCCTTCAGAGTCATGTGCCATAACTGAGGCTGCAGCTTTTCTTGGGAAACCCTGCCTGCCCTTTTGACAGGCCCAAAGACCTTAAGCACAGCCATGGCTTTGCTGTGTAAAATAGATGGGACAGGTTAAGTGAGGCTCTGTGACTTAGTGCTCTGGGGAGGCTCTCTCCATGGCTCTCTCAATGCAGAAAAAGTACGTGGACAGATCACGGGTAGGGAAAGGGATTGGAAAATGCATGCAGCCAGTGCCCAGAGTCCTGTGGAAGAGGAATAAAGTAGGTTATGGCTTCACTGTAGCCTGTGAGCTATAAAAGCAGTTCAGTCTATCTAGGGATGCTGGATGTGGAGGGGACAAAATGAAGTTCCTTTCATCCCCACCCACATCCAGAGGATGTGCACAAAGCCCCTTTATTCAGTCTTTGCACACTGGATGAGGCTCTTATCCTTAGGCCCCAATGTACAACTCAATGGAGTCAATGGGAAACTATCCGTTGACATCAGTGCACTTTGAGCCTGGCTTGTAATGCGTAGCAATAGCATGACATTGGGAGGGATCTGGATCATTGAGATGACTGGGCCAGGAAATGGAATATGTACTTTAATGGGGATAAATGTAAAGTAATAAAACTAGGAGCAATGGACCAAAATAAGGAGTGTGGATTAAACTGTGCAGCAGTCTGACAAGGAAGGGGATTTCAGGGTGATTGTGGGCAGTTCCTAAAAGCCGTCAACCTAGAGTCAGGCTACAGGTCAAGGAGACAAAAGTGTGAAGGCCCAGGACACTGAAATGCATCAGGAGATGGAGGGAATACAGATCAAAAGGATGGATATTGATGCTTTACAAAACTCTGTTTGGGCCTCCACCAATGGAACATTACAATCAGCTTTAATCACAATTTCCAAAGTAATACATTACACAGTAGCTGCCCTAAAATGGTGCAGCGTTGAAGACCCAAGTTAATTCCAAGTTAAGATCGCTGAGTGTCCTCTGCGAGGTCTCAGATATCACTGGGATAAGCACAGCCAGTTACATGATTGCTTTTACAGAAAATTATTCTTATTTTTCTTCCATCATCCAAGGGAACTGGGACTGCATCCAGCGCACGGAAGATAAGGAGCAGGACCTTTGGGGCTGTTTCTGTGCCTAGCTGAGATAAAAATAAAGGGAACAAGCAGGGTGAGCTAAGTGGCTTTTCCATTCTAGCAGTCTTCATGCCCTTGAAATTCAGTTTGAAATGGAGCAGCCTGCTATTTCCGCACCCAAAAATCAATGCAATTAACAGGTTAAAAGGTTCCTGATTACAATGAAAAAGTATCTGGAGAAATAATGCATGATACACTAACAAATATCTGAACACTTGAAAACCACAGCAAAGTAGCAAATTTTTTTACTGGTCTGAGGCCACAGCATGGAGGAATAGACTGGTCTCACACCAGGTATGGTCTGTTCCCACCTCTGCCACTCTCCTGATGTGTGACCATGGGCACATCCTTTAAATGCTCTGTCTTGGTTTCTCCTTCAGTAGAACGGAGGGCGGGGGGTGCCTTTGGAGGTCTACAGATGTGAAACAAATAAGTGCTTGTTGTAAAAAGCAGGGATCTTTGCTAGGAAGAAACTGCTAAATTAGCAAAAAATGTATTTTCATTGATAAGTACTTGGTTCAGATTTCTCCTACTTAGGAAAATATGGATTTCGTAAAGATGATAAAAAGGCAAAGTCACATGGACGGCATTCTAAAACAAGAGCATTTAATACCAGGTTGCACCAGAAAATAAAGCCTTACACATAGCTTGCCTCTGACTCGCACTAAGCAGTTCAAACAATGTCCTCAAAAATATGCAGATCCACAGTCTAGACGCCCAAACCTCTAGATGATATTCAGGCAAAACATTCAGAAGCAGTTTCCGTAGTGAGTTCTGCATGAATGAGGCCTCTCGTATCAGATCTTAGACTCTCCCAACAGTACTGATCCACAGAATGAGAAAAAGCAGCATGGAAATTGTTGAAATATTAATCCAGATTTTGCATCTGTTCCCACTGACTGCAAAGAGAAGGGTCAAAAGCTGACACTACCAAGAGAGGGAGCGTCGCAGCTGTCGCCCCTCCTCTAACGCAGATGGATTTTCAAACGCACAATTGTGTGAATTAGATTTTTTTTTTACTTAAGCAATTGTCATGTTAACACCTTCGAGGGATTGTAGGTGTTTGTTCCCATCAAGCCAAATGGCACAAATGTCTCATGTTAACCACTACCCCACAAACACAGCATGCTAGTCACTCAGTGAAACACGGTTTGTTATAATGGCCAGATTATAAGCCCCTGAGGACAAATGCTGAAGATTCGTTGTGCAGCGCGTATGATAAGCATACGCAGGACCTCAAGAGCTGGTGAGAAACCAAGCACCGTTTCTCCCCTTTGCAGCAGCCGGCCTCCTCAGCGGACTCCACCCACTGCCATGATTTGCCTAGGTAGGGCCTTTTTCTGCATACAGGAGGAAGGGGAAGATAGGCACAAAGCTCCCCCCCCCCCCCCCAAAAAACATCAGCAAAAAGCCCCCCCCCCCCCTCCGTAAAAATTGATACAATACTCAAGAAATAAAGGAGAACCATTTTCAAAGACCAACTTTGCCAATTTACTAACCTCCACCCTCACTTGTATGCAACGTGACATTAGTTCTGAGAGACGTTTCAAAGACCCCAGCTATATTGTAGAGTCTAGAGATTCCTCATGTGCATGCAACAAACACCACAGCCTCACGTAACAGCTGTTAATACCCGGTCTTGAGGGGGGAGCCCAACAAAACGGGTGGGAGCTCCCCCTGCTGACTCTGCGGGCACGATGAACAAGCTCTCGGGTGATGCTGGTTCAAGGGCAAAGCAGCGGTCCAGCGGAGGGATGTTTATTTCAGTTCTATCACAAATCAAAGGCAAATTTGCTATTAGGAGACATCATCGTGGGGCCGATTTTGATCCCGCTGAGATGGTTTTACACTAGCTACTGCTCCTAACTTCCATGAAATTGCTTCTGATTTACAAAAGCAAGCCTAGAACAGCAGTAGGGTCAAGATGAATTCTCAACAATGGAGACAACCCCTGTTCTCGACAAAAGCGTATGGTAGGGTCCGGTAGTATTACCGAGACAGGACTATCCTGGAACAATGCTTACTGTACCAGACACAGACACTCATCAGCTATTTTAGCAAATGTAATGCTTGCCTATATGCAATTGTGCCATTTCATTGTAACAAGATCTCATTTGTTTTAAAACCTACCATGCAGTTTTCCATTGTGGTATCTACATAATCTCCCAAACCAAGAGTAGACGGAAAAAAACCCAGACTCCCTTAAAAAATTGTAACTTTATTATTGTTTTCAACAGAATTCCTCCCTGTTTTCTACTGACTTGCTCCAAAAAGAGCGGAGTACGAGCCTGCCCATTTTCTCATATTGACCATATTTTATACTGCTGCAATGTGTTTTGGGACCAAAAGTTTTTTTATACTGCAAAGTACTTTGAAAGTGACCAAATCTATCCATTTATCATTAGATTTCTCTTGCAATTTATTTCAAAAGCAACTGCTGACATCTATTGGCAGAAAAGTCTAAGTGCACTCATCTCACAGAAGTAGGGTTGGGTTTTTTTCTTCTGCAGACAAAATCTAAATGGGCCTGATTTTCTTTTTGGGAGATAAATCTCAAGCAAGACTCCATTGAAATGAAGGTGATAAAGTGGTCTGAGACCAGTGCAGGTGAAATCAGATTCAAACCTTGACTCTTTTGCCACCATCTTCCTCTATTCAGTAGTTCTTGCAAGCCTTCTTGAGCCTGCACGCAAGCCTTCTAGCATAACACCACAATTTTCAACATGAAATGTTAATGGTATGTCCAGGTTTAACATAGATGCCCTACCTGGCACATAAACAGACAACTCGGAGCTCTTTGGACTCTTGATACAGGAAATTCTCAATGCACTTTGCAAACACCATATGGAGGTAGGGAAGCCTTATCATTTCCATTTTACAGATGGGAGAACTGAGGTCCAGAAGCCTAGCTCTTTCAGAGATAAGTGCCTCTCTGCTTTTAGCCAAAAAATATCTTCCAGGAGATAGACACCTAAGCCAGGTCAGCCTAACAGGTAGCCAATCCTCTAGCAGTCACAATGCTCTCATTTGCTCACTCGTCCTCTCTGGGTTTCCTGCTTGTACTCTCTCTCTCTATCATACTGCAGTGACATGGGCGTGCTCTACTACCCCCTCACCTATTGGACCTCTGCTCTAAGCATGAAGTAGAGGCAAGCCTGCCTGTGGGATCAGGCCCTACAGGCAAGATTGGCATCTCCCCATCTAGCTCGAGCATCCCACTCCAGGGCCTCTCGGGCTTGAGCTGCAGCTCCAAGTTGCACATTGGTTATGGGCTCATAGGCAGCTATTCAAGGTATTTCAGCGACATATGTTCCTGGGTTACTGTTAAAATAATGCAGTAGACCATATTTCAGCTAATGCTCGCAGCCTTCCTATTGCACATCAGGCTTCAGTCAAGCTGGAAAGGACATGCTAGCAGCACAGTAGAGACCAGAGAGACTCAAATGAGAAGATAGGGAAGAAGATAGGGAAAGGAGGGACAAGGGTTGAATATTACAGAGCGAGTGAGTCTAGTTTGCCAAGAGAAGGAAGACAGACAGCACTCAAGTGGTCGCTGGTGGTGGAAAGGAAAGGTTAGGATGCAGGGCTCCATGCCATGCCTCAGCACAGCCTCCTGCCTCTCTTGATCAGACAATTGAATTAGCTACCAGTAGTGAGTAAGATTCACTAGCAGTGACTGTACATAATAACACCTCATTCTGGTTCGTGCCAGTACATCCCAGGTGTTCTTTTTTTTTTAATTTAGAGCAAGTTAGCACAGAGACGTACGGCCACTGTAAGAGGATGCTCAGCCACTTCTGCTTGGCTGAAGGAGGACAGGCCCAAGATGGAAACTCTGGATGAAAATTTAGACTTGAATTTGAAGTTCAGGAATACAGTATTCCGATTGGAGTTCTTGAATCAACCCAATATAAAGAGATTAGACACAAAAAGTAATATCCAGACTGGTAATATTCAAGACCATTTCTATATACATGACATTTGTTGCATTCTTTCAATGGGTGGTGATGAGAAAACATGGCTTCAGATCAGCCCTCAGTTATTTGGATTGTCCTCTATTTACAAACCCACTAAACACAACATTTTTGCCAAGAACATTGTATCTGAATGGGGAAGCTGTGGGAGATTTTAGAAAGAGGATTAAATAGGAGGCCTTAGAGTAGAAATAATATTTTGGAGAATGGAACATATTGGATACAGCTTAAATAGACGCGCGCCTCCCTAGATACAATTTACAAAACCTTCCGAGATGGTGACACGTGTGTGGCTGGCCTCCACACGTAATGTAAAGCAGATACAGTTATTAATTGGCCATTTTAGCGTGCATTCAGTTAGTTGTGCAGACAAGCGTTCTTATGCCATTTGGCTGCATACGGATGGAAGAATGTCATCATTTCATCCGGCTAACAAGGCAATGGAAGCAAGACCTGGCAGTTTGGAAGGAAATTATAGAAAATGCTAATGGCAGTGCCAACCCTTTCCAGTAAAGTGCTATAATGATTTTCAGGTACTTACTGTATGACAGGAGAGAGAGTTGGGTGCTTTATTTTGGAGGCTCTCGTCTCATGCAGTAGAAGTGTGATGAAGACAGCATTTGTAGAAACGTGGCATACTCGGAGCTTCTGATCCTGGCACTTGCAGTGTGCAATGAGTGACTTTAGAGACAGGAAGGTTATAAAGCTGCTGAGCCTTTCATTTTGAAATGTTTGAAACTGAAGACATCCTTTAAAGCCAAGCGGACAGTTAAGGGTTTTTGAGCAACTTGAAAGATTTGCTTGGTTCCTCGTTGGGCTTGTCAGAGGTGTCTGGTGCTGAATGCGGCAAGACAGTGATTGAGAATCCCATTAACCTTCTGAACACACACTGCACAAGGGAGGGGGGAAATATTATATGACCTTACTGGATAAACTCCTGAGCATCAACATTTTGAAGCTACTGGTGGTTTGCCTGGTATTTTCCCTATTGGCCAACGTGTTTGTCTAGTGCAGCCATCTAACAAAAGTAGGCACCAGGTGCTGATGCTGTAAAAGCAAATAATAAGACTTGGTGCTGAGCAGACTTCCAGTATGTGCTCTGAGGAGCAGGGCAAGTCAGAGTAAGGGGATGTCAGATCAGATTAGCCGAAGAGCACTCTAAAGGGCCAAATAAAATAGTCCTGCCTTCTGTATGAAGTAGACTCTGCTGGGTTCCCCTGTTGCTTTTCATTTGGGCTGTTCCATAATAAGAAACAGGACAAATGATCTGTCACACTGGGCAATGTCCAACACAAGGCTTCAGGCCTACAAGTTAGGCACTGCCATACTTAATGTCTAGGTGCCAATACCCAGCATAGGATCTGAACCCAGTTAGGGCCCCAGGCTCTCTGAAAAATGTGAGCTCCATTCAGCAGAGGAAGGTGATCCAACAACCCCGCATGGTGAGAGGGGAGCTGCCCAGATCCAGCCCATGGGAAATTCTTTGCACAGTGGGCAGGCGGACACCTCTGTCCCCTGGGGCTCTGGACATCAGAGTACAGGCAGCAGGGACTGGAGCCCAGGCTAGAGCCAGGCTCCCCTCTAGGGTTCACTTCCCGGCCCCCATGAGCCTGGCATTCCCTCCTGCATAATGTCCAACTTTCAAAATAAAGTAGCTAGAGCCTCCTTGAGAGGGGGACCAGTTGGTGCAGTAGGCATGTCCTGCCGGATCAGGCCCTCAGGAAAGCTCCCGGTGAGCTGCTGAATCCCAAAGAGGCTTTGGGGGAAGGCAGGCAGGGCAGAACTATGCTCGTACAGAAGTGCACCAGTCCCTGGGGATCTTTCAGGCCAAAAAGGGAAGCGTCTAGTGGATACTGGATACTTCCACGATTCAGCAGCCTGTGACCAGGGGTTTAGGGATTACAGTTTTGAAGTTGGGAGCCTAAAGCCCACCTATGTCCTCTTTTGGATATGTTACTCTCTCGCAAAGTAGCTCTTCCCTCTCTCTGTTGTAAGAAATTGGACTTTGCGAGCACCGCCATTGCGTTCGGACATGAACAAGGAGCGGGCCCACTGGTATCGTTATATGAGCTATAGTTGATAGTTCTCTGGGCCGCTTTGGTTTTTACTAGGAGGAGTTATACTGGGCACGTCTACACATGCTCTTAATGCTATAAAGGCTTACTGCACAATAAAATACTGCTCAGTAAGCCTTCCCTGGGAGCAAATCTGCTCCCAATGGGAGCAGCTTGGTACAGGGCTGCTCCTGCCCTGCTCTGGCCCCTGTAGCAGCCAGGCTCCCTGGGGGTGATAGCCCAGGGGCTGGCAGGAAGCACAGGGGCCGGTTCCAAATGCACAGGAGCAGGAGAGCTCAGTTGGCTGCAGTGGCAGCTGTATCCTGGCCCCTTGCACATCAGGTCCTGATATGCATGGGGCCAGGAGACAGTAGCCACTGCAAGGCTCTCCTGGCCCCATGCACATGGGGACAAGCCCCAGGCCCAGCAGCCGGGGGCTTGCTGGGAGTTATGCTGCTTTGGAGGCAGCTCCCAGCCAGCCCCTAGCTGGGCAGGGAAATCCCTGAGCAGCTGAGGGCTGGCCAGGAGCTATCCTGCTACCATATTTACTTGCATAGCACCTCCCCCAAAAAAAGACACACACCCTGTTAAGATGGAATGAAGCAAAAATAATTTTCTTGCTGGCAGTATAAACATGGGCAGCTGCATTCGGGGGAGGCAAGCAACCTGTGGGTGCTCTGTTAATCCCCTCGGGAGGGAGGAATATTTTGAGGACATCCAGGGGCTCAGCTGTATTTCCTCATCTAACACACGCTCCCCAGTTTCCAACAGCTGAACTTTCGTGGGGAAGTTGCATGTGGTATGTGAGGAAAGATGGGGTAGTCCCCTGCAGAATGACAAGAACAAGTGGCAGTAAAGCACAAAGGGGGGAAAGGAGGACTTCAGTGCCCTCAACATAGGGCAAGCTCTTTACTAGTTCCTGAGCAATTGTACTTCCATTGGGAAATATTAAGGAGTAAAATCATTAAAGCAATGCCCATGAGCTGTGGGAATGAAGAAGGCTGTTTGAAGGTGACTCAACATATTCACAGGCTGAACTCCAGGAAAAAAAAAAGGGAAAAGCCAGCATGAAAAACACGGGCATTCATTAGCTCTTTTGTAGATAACAGGCGGCATACGGATGAAATAGTGATTTCCCCGGGTACAGTAGTTTTCATCAAGGTATGGGCTTCAGTTGGAAGGCTCAAAAGACACTGAACGACATGCAGCGACATGAAATCATTGCAACAGACCTAACAGTCCTTTCTTAGGATCATAGGGAAGTAGGGCTGGAAGGGACCTCACAAAATCTTCCAGTCCAGCTCAAGTGGGGGACCTCTAAGGGACCTGGGCTTAGAAATGAAGCTATGCACAATTCAGCCTAGTGACGTCCAAAGGAATTACAATCAGCTCATGTAAGGGCTGAATTTAGACTTTGATTTCTACTTCTGTCTTTGCCATAGACATGGTAAAACGTTGGTCTGGCCACTTAATTGATGTGTATTGCTTCCTCATCTGCAAAATGGACACAATACACACCCCCGGCTGCAAATGGAGCTGCAAGATCTAGTTCACTCTTTGAAAAGCTGTTTAAAATCTTCCATTATCAGGCTGTGGAAAAGCTTATGAATGATTATTAAGCCAGGGTGTGCTGTTGACATTTTCAAGACCTTCTTTCCTTCCCAAGCATCCACTGAAGTACTGAATACTGTGGGTGCAAAATGTACTCAACTTCTGTACAAACATTTCTGTGTAGTCATCTCCTGCCTTTTTTCTTGCTTTCCATCCTCTACATCTTCCATACAGACTATGCCTCAGGAAGACAAAGCTATTTGAAAAGAGTCAGTATAGACCAACACAAAGTCATTGCATCCCTGGTAGTGGTCTTCCTGTTGCAGTATACACAGTTCATAAAGCTCCGGCAGCTGCTTGGTAAACAACGGTGCAAGAGCATGTTTCAAATAAATTTATCCAAGCCCTGCAGTCCTTAAAACAACACAGTGAGAGTGAAGTTACATGTTACCCTTAGACCATACTAAATCTGTGGACTATTAAGTGATATTGAAGTTCAAACATGCTGGGCATGTCTACATGTGCAATTAATGCACTTGAATTTTCTGCACAGAAAATTCAGGTGCATTAAAGTGGGCCCCCACATGCATCTGAACACGTGCCTGTCAGGAGCAAATTTGCTCCCAACGGGAGCAGTTCAGTTTAGGGCTGCTTCCCCCCTTGCAGCAGCCAGGGGCAGCTCCAGGTTCCCCCGGGTGCTAGCCCCAGACTGGCAGAGGGCATGCGGGCTGGTCCCAATCTTGGGGTTACTGGGATGGGTCCCAATCTCCATGTGGCTGGGAGGCAGCTGCCAGGCAGCCAGAAAAGCTCTTCCAGCCACGTGGGGATCAGAACAGGTCCCAATATCCACGTGGTAGAAGGCAGCTGCCCACCAAGCCTGGCCAGCTCTCCCAGCCACGTGGACATAGAGATGGGTCCCGATCTCCATGTGGCTGGGAGGCAGCATCCCACTGAGCCAGGACAGCTCTCCCCACCCTCAGTGGTCCCCTGCTGCCTAGGCTGACCAGGAGCAATTTGCTCCCAGCCAGCATCTACATGTGTGCTTCAGCACATTAGTTTAATGCACTGAGTCCAGCACATTAATCTCATGCACAGTAAAGCATCTCATGTAGATGCACCCACTGTGAGCAGTCACATATTAAGTGTTAATACTACTTTGTGCCTGCACAGCTCTGACTGGCCATTAGAGGGCTGGCAAGTAGGGGCATGACTAGGAGCCACAATACCTGGGTCCTATCACGGGGAGGGGATACTGGAGGACTGCAGATTGCTTATTTTATCTCTATGGAGCAGATCAAAGTTATCCTAACACAAGCTAGGTAGCATGGCCCAGAGTTAACCCTCACCTGAAGTGGCATAGCTCTGCGGTGCTCAGATGGCACTTAGCACACAAGTTTTAACACATGGACGTTCATGTTTTTAAGTGCCCCAGCATGGCCTAAGTGTAACGTGTAGCTTCACCCTAACCCCTGCAACGGAGAAGCTAGACGAGTGGTGTTGCAAGGCTTTGCTTTGGGACTCTGCTGTTTTCTATAATTCACTGAGGTTCTACTTAGTCACCCACCCCTAAGCATTAAGGAGGGATGGAATGAAAATGCAGCTGTAGTTATTTATTGCTGCTCACTGTGAGAGTAGAGGCAAAACAAACCATGGTTTTTTTCCCCAAGAATGTGCATCAGGGGAGAATCAGTTTGTATTTTTCTGTGCCAAGTAAAGTTTGCACTGAAATATTTATCTTTTTTATATTGGAAAACAGAGGTGTGTCTTGCAAGGAAAGTTTATGCGTCCAAACTTTTGTTAAATTCTATAACAATGCAAAATATGACTTAGCACATGGACGAGGATTATCCCGTTCAGCTTTGCCATACTTGCTAACTCCAGGTACTGGTTAACCCTGGAATCCCAGTCAGCTTCTGTGATGTTAACTGTTCACAGTCCTGATTCACTGTGAACATTTTACATGCATCAACTTCTACCAGTTCTACCAGAATTTAATTTCTCAGTATAGGCAAAGTCTGTGATGCCACCAAGAAGTATTGTGTAAAGACACAGGGTCATTTTGGCTGGGAGATTTAGAAATATGGAACAGCCCAATGAACGTTTGCTTCGTTTCCATCCCCCAATTTCATTCATGGCTGGAGAGTGTTTTGTTTGCATAACAGGCACCTGCAAAAAGCTTCTTCAAAAGAAAGAGATGGAACTACAAAGCACATGTTCAGAGACAAAGTTTGGAAATGGTAGCTTCATGAGTGTTATGAACCTTGAAGCAGCTTTGTGAGCGTTATGAAAAAGCAAATGCACATTAGCAAATTGCAGCATTCATAATCCATGAAAGAGAATTTGTACAGCTGCAGATTGGTACATTGGATCTACAGAACTGCAGTAATATAGCTTTCCATGGGAACAAGCCAAATTACTTTAAAAGCTTCCTTTGCTTGGGAGCGTGTAGTTGTGGGTCTTCTAGACAGTGCTGTCCTACAGACTAACTGTTATTGTTCATCCCTCTGACAAGGTGATGCAAGGAATCATCTTTCTCAGACCATAAAGCAAATTGCACAAGACAGTTAAAGTTTGCCCCAAACAGCACTGATTCCTGCAGAAGGCTTCTTCTGGCTTTGCCTAGGCATGCTGCTTTGTGCAGTAGCTTGTGGATATCCCTGTCTCACCAGCCCCACATACATGCACATACACATGCACACGCACTTTGTCCCCCACTGTGCTTCGTTTGACAGGTCTGGGACATGTACTAGGACTCTCTCTATATTTCTCTCCTCTGCATTTCATAGCAGAGAAGGGGTGATGGTAAGGAGATATGACCCTTCTCTATGGAGCTTTATGTTTTGCTGCAAAAGTACAAGTTTTCTACAAAATCATAATGAGGAAAACACAAGATAACCTATTTCATGGACACAAATGAGGACTCTTGACTCCGCCGATCATCCCTCCATGAGGCAAAATATAATTAGAATGTCAAAAATAATAAGTTAGCTCCATAATAAAGCAGTCTTTATTATTGAATCATTCCTGGCCATAAAGAACTTTTTCCTATTGTACAAAATCTTCACTGATAGAAACAGAGAAGAGACTATATTAGGGCTGATCCTCATGTATACTGTCCTGACAGGAGAAAGGCAATTTGTAGAGGCATATGCCTATAGCCGCTCCTCTTACATTATCAAAGTGTTGCAAAGAGGCCTCCCTGTACATACGAATCAAGGCCTTTGTGTTTACAGTCGAAGCTCTTTAGCAAGCCATTTTAATAATTAGATACAGCAGCATGCTCCGCAGCGTACTGAGAGGACAGTCATGGTAACTGATTGGACTGTTCTGTTATATTTCAAAAGACCTGAATTAACTTTTACTTTCTATGTAGGGTGACAGCACCTTGTCAGTGTTATTTTTAAAGTACTATCCTCTGACCACTCAGATTCCCCAGTGCGGTGTATGGAGACGGCTTCGAGTGGAGATGCTGTACAAGGTACAAACCTCCCATAAACAACATGGCGAGTACTTCCTTTAGCAGCAGCTCTTGAACAGGGGGTGCTGCTGGGGTGTTTCATGAACTGTAACTATGAAATTCATAGGTTCATAGATGTTTGGGTCAGAAAGGACCTCAATGGATCATCAAGTCCGACCCCCTGCCCTGGCTGGGGTCAGATGGCCCCAGCCAGACACCTGTCCAATATATGTATGGAAATATGTCCTGAACTTGTTATATCTTGGTAAAACTTTGCTCTGGGCATGTACGTAGGATTTTGACTGTCTGATGTAAAAGGTATAAATAGCCCTGGCAGCAGGGACTGGATGCCAGGACCCTTTCCCAGGGGAGTGCTTTCCTCCCTGGCCTAAAGCATCGCGTGCCCTCTTCATCGTTCTTCTGACCCATGAATATTACATTCCTGACTGTCTGGTGGCCCACCAACAAGAAAGGACCACCATCTCCAGCCTTGTAGCTAGGGGACTCTCCTGGGAAGTCGGAGATGTGGTTTTGAGTCCCCTCAGGCTGAGGAAAACCTAAAATCCAGGCTCTGGGCTGAGCTTGGGCTTTGGTGGCATTTAGTGGCTGGGACTACCTGCACCATACCACATGGCACTGCAGCCGGGAGCAGAGAGCTTTCTCATGCTGTTCCATAGATGTGTGTGATAAGGGTGTTGGTGCCCAAAAGCTTGCAATTAAAGATTTTTTTTTGCAAAAATCTTGTTGATTCAATAAAAGATATCCTCTCTACTACGAGTCCTGATTGCCTTTTCTTCTAGACCACCCCGGCTACAACCCGGATACCTGTGATAAGTAGCAGCAGCACAGGAAAGTAGCAGTGGTGGCAGCAGCCAGGTCCCAGTGTTGGCCAGCCCGGTATCTAAACTAGGCCAAATCGTCTGTCCCTTCCATTTTCATCCCAGTGAACTGAATGATAGGTTGGTTCTTCATAAGCAGCTGCTGATTTTTCCCCAAATAGGTTTCAGTGTCACCTCCTTTATTATTATAATCGTCCCGTGCAAAATCTGCCTGGCTGCTACCTACTTGGTGCCACAGAAAAATTGTGGCACCGGGTCTCTGTGACCAATATTACAGTCCTAAGGAAGTATGACTGATCCACATGCTTTTGCATTTCTGCGTTTGAGGGTGACCAGACCAAACACATTGCAATTCTTACCTGTGCATGGCCCTTTCTGCAAGTTATTTCTATGTCCAGCAAATACAAAAATGCTTCTGGAACAAAATATGAGGTTGCGCTGACTCATTTTGCAGTGTATAGAGGGGGCCACTTGAGGATGCTTTCTCCACTTCCTTTATATTGACCAGAACTTAACCCAGAGATATGATTACCATGAAGAAGGAAATGAGATACTATGCTAAAGAGATCTGTTCAATAATCTAATGCATTATTTTTCTTCACAAACACATTCTAATGTACCGGATCGACAATTATGTTTTTCATGGCAAGTCTAATGTTTTTTACTTATCAGTAGAGGTAGGATTGGGCTCTGCTCACCTACACATTCTCCCTGCTGAAAGTCAATCAGACCTCTTGTTATTAGTCAGACAAAGACATTTCAAGTGCTCATTACCTTTAAGTAATTAAAAAAAAAATCTTTCTAATTCAGTTCCAACTGACAACTTGGGACGAATTGTTCTGCACACTATTTAAATACATAACTTTTTGCATGGCTGTATAGAAGCAGTGGTGCCATATCACAAGCCAAGAATCCGGTGGTGGGCTAAACCGTGCTTTCTTTGCTTCCACAAATAAAGTCTTTAGACGTTACTAGGACAACCTGCCTAGATCTGGAGAGAGGGGTATGGTCCAGCACGTATACCTATCTATCTAGGGCCCGAGCTGGTTCTTTTAGATTTTGGTGTCAAGCTTTTCCTTGAGATCAGTGAGTGCCTGAACATCCATGAAAACCTTTGTGGGGTCTGATGTAGTTCCTATAAAGTAGGCAAAAAAATCCCTTGGTTGTTTTCTACATAGTCTATTTCTTTCTCTTTTTTTACTGTTTTGCTTTCTTAAGAATTGAGTGTACAAAATCCTGCCAGGCAGATGCCTAGGTTATTGCAAAGATAAGGCTGTAAGTCATTTATTCTCTTTAAAATTAAAGTAGTAGCACAAGAGGCAGCATTAGCATAAGTGAAAGTCAACAACTTAAAAAGAGGCTTGAAAAAAAACCTCATAAATTTACCAAAAAATATTTTATAGGGAAATAAAATAGACACATAAAATACGGAAAGGCACAATGATGTCTGCCAGAATCTAGATGCAAATGTATCGAGGATTGGTTCCACTTTATGTTTGTTTTAGTTCCGCTATATTGCTTGGCTTTGCCTGCAGCTGACTCACAGCTACTGAAAGGAAACAAAGTTTAACATCTCCGCTGAAAAGCAAAATATGCCCAGAGATTGGATTTCCATGGATCTTACTGACCAAGTAAAATGGTGTGATTTCTAAAACACTTGACATTGCTAAGTTTCTCTCTAGGGGCACAAACGCCTCGGCAAGGCATTATCAATTGTCGATCATTCTGCAGAAATGCTTAGCAGAATTATTGGGCCCTTATGTAGCAACAAAGGGGAAAAATAACCATTTCCTTAAGTCCTGGATAGCTCGCATGAAGATTTTTTCAATATAGGAAAGAGGACAATGGAATATTTTATCACTATCTGTTCCTGTCACCAAGCTGTTTCCATTCGCCTTTCCAGCCTCTGCTAGGATCTGATCCAAAACCTACTGAAATCTTTGGGATCCAGAACTTTAGTGACCTGGCACAACATAGTTCCTCCACATATGCCCTTGCAAGGACACTCCTAATCCATCTCCTGTCTGCCTTCTGAGTGCAAAGATAACCACAGGCTGCATTAAGGCACTGCAAAATGCTCTAAAACGCATGTTTCTAAAGGAAAATACATAAGGAAAAAAAAAACCCCCCAAAGCTGTGTTAAATTTTAAAAAGACACCCAAATCAGATCTAGTCTAAACTGAAGAGTTTAGTCAGAGGAAGTCCTCTCTCAAGAACTTGATCGTTGTGATCTCAGCAGGCATTCGCTTCAGTCTTACAGCTCAGGTAGCTGTGTCGTGGCACTACCTTCTCTCGCTCCTTTTCAGTCTCCCCACGATACACACTGAATATAGACACCTCAGCCCGGTGTCCGGTTGCTTCTGCAGCAAGCACTCAAAATTACGTCCACGTCAAAGCAGAAGGCAAGGTAAACCTGGCTTACAGACCTCTCTCTTTTCACATCAGACTAGCCAGGAGTTAAGCCTCGGCTTGCTCATTACCGTATCAGGTAGCAAGACCTCGTGTGTGGTAACATGGGGACAAAGTTAGCTCCCGTCACGCAGGCCTCTCGCCAGCCGCAGACCTTTAGGAAGTTTTGCATTTTGTTCCAAGAAGTACAGACCTGTTCAGACTTATATGATAACATCTGAAGGCACATATGGGTGTATCCATTTATCTGCCATCTCCACACCATGGTTCCTTCCCCCGCTGACGAAGCCCATTAACATGTAAATCTTCCTTATCCCAACCTGGCATGTGAAATCTTTCAAAATAATTTAACATCCTCTTTTCCTCACCCTCAGGGTTCCTTTCTCCCCTAGCTGAGGATACTTTAAAGACTAATTAGGCATCCACTGGCTTGGCCTAAAGTGTTAAACTCGGAGTCATTTATCAGTCTCTCCCTCTCATGATCATAATTTGATGGTGACCAAACAGAGATCTAATCTGTCAATAATTTACTCAATAGGCCAGGACATTACCCATCCAGGAGCAGGCCAAATGCAGCAGAGCAATATGAAGGTTTTCAAGTTGCTCAAGATGAATTGTACAATTCACTTGTTGTTTCTCTACTCTTGAGTAATATAGTCACCCTGATAAGATCATTCCCAACCGTAGCTTACAGGATATAGCAGCAGAATGCATGGCTGCTGAGTAGGAAGGCCTTAGCACTTGCAAGTCTTAGAGATATAACCTTAGCATGAACAGAAGTTGGTCTTAGGTTTAATTAGGCTTTACCTAAGTAGCCAAAATGTGAAGTTTGGTTATATCATTTTCAATCACAGCTGCACATGCTAACTAAATAACCGCAGGCAGGAAACATGGATATTTAACATATTTTTTTAAAGAGCAACAACACTAAACCACCAGTATAAACCACAAATATGGGTAGTATTGAAATGATGTTTTAGCCATGATGGTATGAGAGGGGCAAGGATTTCCATGGGTGATGTACTCTATTGAACCAATTGCATGGTTGGAATGAGGATGAATGCATGCATTGTACTCCATTCCTTGGGTGAATTTGATATCTTTTATTAGACCAATCCAAATAGTTGGAGAAAAGTTATAAAGCAAGCTTTTGGGTTCAAAAACCGTTCGTCAGGCTAAGGAAGTGTCAGCAGTTGGTGTGTGCTCTTCCTGGATGGAATGAGAAGAGCGCACACCAACTGCTGAAACTTCCTTAGCCTGACAAAGGGTTTTTGAACACGAAAGCTTGCTTAATAACTATTCTCCAACTATTTGGGTTGGTCTAATAAAAGATATCAAATTCACCCAAGGAACCTTGTCTGCCTATGTCCTTAGACCAACACGGCTACAACCTAAACCCCTGCATTATACTCCAACGCTTCGGTAAGTCTATCCCCGCTACAAAGTTGGTGCAATAAAAGATATCATCCACAGAAATCCTTGCCAACCTCAAGTATTGTTATAGAAACTGATTGAATGTGTTAAGAAGCCGAAGGTGAAAGCTGAACCCACAAAAAGTAAATACCAAAATAAACTGTGTACCAAAAGCAAAATAACGAGAAGGGAATGAACCTAAGTATAAATATGCACGTGTAAGAAAATGTGCATGTATATGGACATGGCACAAAACCTCTACAAGTGATGTGTTTAGCCTTGTGCCATGGGGAAAATGGTAAAATCAGAACTGTATCTACCTACCATCCACTATCTCATCTGCTTCATCTCACTTCCCTCAGAAGAACTGTGAGAGCAATTGCTGGTCATTTGGTACACTTGCCTCCTCTTCCCTGGATCTCACTGTGCAGTCTGGCTTAGGCTGGGAAATAAACCTATCTTCTGGCGAAGTCTTGGGGATCCACAACCCAAAAATATCAGCTGTAGCTGCCAAGTGCTGAATTCCATCAGTAACCATATGTAACATAACTCATTAATATTAAGTAGTCCAGATTATAAGGATGCTACATCAACCAACACTGCCACATGGTTATTTAATGTGGGGATTCATGCAGATCATCTCCAAAAAGTGCCAATAAAGCCTTAACAGCTGACAAACCATCATGAAATTTGTAACTGTTCTGGGTAAAATCCTGGACCCACTGAAGTTAATATTCATATTTCCATTGACTTTGAATGGGCCAGGATTTTATCCTATGTATGTTCTGCATGTATAGGAGCATACATACATGGACACAGTGTGACTGTGCATACATTGATTAATGCCTAACCCCTCCCCCCAGTTGTTTAATCTAGGAGGTAAGGTACATTTCTGCTACAACTTCAAAGAAAAAAAATATTGTATTTACACTCCAAACCGCAAAATATGCTAGTCACTCTTGTAATATCATAAAAGTTGACAGGTTTAATTTAAGTAATGACAAACCAACAGATTACTCAGCCATAAAGCCTTGAGTAAGCCTTTCTTGGCTTCAGAGAGCTTTACTGTAGTATAAAAAGACTTGGACAGCAAAGCATGGCCAAATAAAGACAGTGCCATCCAGCTCTTGTTGATTAATGTAAGGATCAAAGATGGAACACAGTATATAAAGCTGACAGGAAAATTAATATTTATTCTGCCAGCTGAGCCTGTCTATCAAGATAGGCTGCCCATTAAAAGTTAGTTTGCAAATTCTGTCAACCCAATAAAACTTTTTGATGAATAGGGCAATCCATATAGTGTTACTGAACCTCTTCACCTCGAATTATACAACTAGTTAAATGTCATTTCCAGTGCTTCCAAACTAATGTGAGAAGCCCACTGGGATATTCAGCTATCTTAGACTGCTGTTAATGAGGTGCTATTAAGAAAAAAAAAATCCTTGCTAGAGCACATGGTTTGGAACAGACGCTCCCCTTTATGTTCAATATATGCATTTACTTGTTAGATATTAAAATATTAAGAAAAGGGGGCATCTTTTTCAAACCATGTGCTCTAATAGACAAAAGCAAAACATGCACATACACAAAAGTTAATGGTTTGTGCAGTTTTCATCAGTAGTGTGTGTGTGTGTGTGTGTGTGTGTGTGTGTGTGTGTGTGTGTGTGTGTGTGTGTACATATAAAAGGAGGTTTTAGGCTATTACACAAAATAACTATCCCATATGCTGTTATGGCCACTAATCTTTGACATGGGACATTTAATTCCCCATCAGATTCAATTAACTCATGTTTGAGCCAAGGTGTCTGGGGATTCATTAATAACTATTAATTAGTCAGTTGAAGTTGGGACAGCCTGCTTGCTCGGGTTTCAGGTGAGTATTATGCAATAGCAAAGCTCATTGGAACAACCACTTTCAAACCAAACACGTCCTCCTTTTGAGGAAATTAATTTATCTGCCACTTGTAATTCTGCCCTGCTTCTTCATTAGAAATAGCATCAGTTCTTTTTACGGAAGACTCTGCTCGGCAGATAACCTGCCTCATTGTGCTCACCTTCCTCGCAACAACTTGAGATGCATAACTCTGGTCACGGTCCATTATGTAGTCATTAGAGTCTCTGCAACAACAGGAACTTTTACTTATCCAGCAATCACAAGGAAAGTCTGCGCTGGAATGCAATCGGGAGCCTAGCCTACACGCTGAGATAAGGGTATTGCTGAATGGGAAGGAGCACCAGCTTCTGTGCCTCTGACCTTGAAGGGGGTGCGCTGGGTCCATTCCCAGAGCCACCTGACAATTCTGGGATCACAGCTGCAAAGCAGGGAATGGAAAATCTCCAAGCGGCAGGTGAGGGATTTGTCCTTTGACACAGCTGGCTTCTAAAAATAGAAAGGCAGAAGGATGCTTTCTGCATGACCTTGCTCACTGATCTGCTGTGTGCCAGTAAAGTACCAAGCATGGGGCTCTCGACAGGGATGCTGGAGTGTTTCGTGGCTCATCAGTACCTCGATATAAACTAGGGCAGTAATAAAAAGACTAAAGAAAGTGCTCTGAAGTTTAGTAATTGGCCTGTGTTGTCTGCTTCAAGTTTACTGTTTTCTGCTTAAGATTTACTGGTACCCGAAAAGAAAAATTTCTTTTATATCTTGTTAAAGACATCCAGGCAAGTAGTCCCCATGAAACCACGATGGAGTATTAACTCCGCCTTCCTCTTCCAAGGTATGGGCATAGTCAATGTAAAAAAGGTAAAGGGTAGCAATGAATTGATTCAGTTCCCCTAGGAGAAAGGGAATTGGACATGAGACCCCTGACCCTGAATTGATGCATTGTGTGTACAGCGCTCCACACTGCTCAGGCGCCAGGCCGTGTGCTGGGGATACCCCCCATACCTCCGCTGCATTAGCATTAGCATTCACACTCCCAGAACTGGCCAGGCTCCTGTGTCTGCACAGGAAATGACAGCAGCCAAATTACTGCTTTCTCCTACAGAGGAGCATGAGGAAAGAAGAGGCCTCCTGTCCCCGCTTTCTTGCAAATGTACCTGTGCATCATTTGACCTTAGGCATTTGCCCGTATATTATGTGCTGCAAGGTCAATCTTGGCTCACAACGCTTAAGTCACAGGTTAAACGCAAGGCCTTTTTGCAAATCCAGGAGCAATTCCCTTTCAACTGACATACCATACGGCTGGCAGGGCCTGAGGCATTTTTCTCTAGAGTCAAACTGCACAGAATTTAAACCAGTCCTGAGGCATTTTGGTCTAGAGTCAAACTGCACAGAATTTAAACCAGCAGCGCAGGCTTACCCGGGTTTTGGAGTTGTTTTGTATTTACTCTTAGCTGACGTGTCGTTGTATTCATAAGCTTGAGAAACTGCACCGATCTGCAAGAGCATCTGAAAACACACCCACTGTCCATTGAATGAAAGATATTAGTTTCCTTTTTATAGATGTAGTTGAGACCAACCAGTCTAATGCTCAGACTCTTTGCTAGGCAGCTGATGATGCCGTCTGCTCCCACAAAAGCAGACCCCGTGCCTACAATTCAACTGAATTACTATCACAAGAGTGGAAGTGGACAAACCACTGAACTACTAAAAAGATGCCAGGCCAGGTTCTTTGGGTAAATGTGATCCCTTTTATTAGACCAACTGAATAGTTGGAAAAAAGTTCTTTGCACGCTTTCGGGCACAATCACCCTTCTTGAGGCATAGGGAGTCTCTGCAGTTGGTGATTGAGCTTGAAAGTTTGCTAAGAACTTTTTTCCAACTACTCAGTTGGTCTAATAAAAGATATCACATCTACCCAAAAAACACCTGGCCTGCCTATGCCTTAGACAAGGGGTTTTCAACCTTCTTTGAGCAGTTTTCCCCCGGCAGCCAGTCAAGAAGTGTCAGGGGGCGGGAGTGGGGCAGGTAGCAGCAGCCAGTCAAAGAGCCAGGCCCTTCATGTATAAACACAGGCCAGAACTGGAGCATCCTCACATAGCATCACTGAATAGCTACAGAGGAAAAAAGAAACGAGGTGAGATCAAGGAGAAAGGCAGGAGAACAGAAGTGTAGAAATAGAGAAGAGATGCAGCCGAAGGAGGGAGAGTTCACATCTGTTACTGACTTCAGCTCATTCGCCCCATCCGAGCCGAGGAGGAAGGCTGTCTGTCACTGTCGCAGAGCCGGGGTCATGGAAAGCTGCAACACGCGTTAGCAGACATTTGGGATTTGCAGAGATCGTAGCACAGGAGAATAAGAACCAAAAAGGGCCATCAAGTAGTAGTTCCCAGCTAATACCAAGAAGTGAGGAAATTCCCACTGGATAGCCTCAATTGAAGCAGATGAGGAAAGGGAATGGATGTGATGAAAAAGGTTCATTTCATCTCCCCCAGCTCTCTCCCCACTCCCGCCTTCAAACCAAAACCAAAGGTGATTAGTCATGGACAGGCTTAACATTCAGCTCATGAGTAATCCCCTGGAAGGGAGCATGCACTTAGGGTTTAATTGGGCCCCTCCTTTAGATGCCACCCTGAGCACAATGACTGAGGCTTTGAAGAACCTGGGGATTTTTTTTAAAATGTCCCACACTGAAGAGCAAGGAGGCAGGGCCATCCCCCCCAGTGCCCAGACAGCACTGCCGAGACCCAGACATACTATGGCTTACTGAACGGCCATATCTACCAATTCATCCATCAGTCTATCTGCTCCACTCACCTCCCCTCTTATTACTTATCTCCCCGTGCTCCGCACAGACCAGCCATGTCACAGTCTTTCCCCATCCCTAATCCTGTGGGTCCATCATCGTTATACCATTGTAAATCTGGGGTGGGGAAGGGTAGGGCGTGGCACATCACATCACACACATACTGCTCTTGTACAGTTGCAGAACTTGGCAGCCCCGATGGAAAAAGAATTTACACCGCCAGCTCTGCTCCCACATGTATTCCCAGGTTTCCGCTTTCCAACTCTCGGCATATCCCATTGCCATCTTTCATGGGCCAGCCCATTCCCCCAGGAGCATTTGCTTCACCGGGCTCATTTCCTCGGCGTCGCACAGGATTAGGCTCTAACGGCACAACGCCTGCCCAACAGCAATCTATCATGGAGAAACAGGCCGTCATTTTTGGACGCCAAATTGCAGCAAGCATATCCACAACTTCCGGAGATCTCTGAACATCCTGTAAGAGGAAGAAAAGGCCTCACCGAAAGCAGTGATTTAAAAGAACAAAGAGGGGGAGGAAATGAAGAGATATTTTGCACCGCTGAGCTGACACACAGCACTAGATCAATGCCAGAGCAGAGCGGCGCTGATGGAAGTTTGCAGTTGTGCATGCTAATCGGTGATAGCCCGCACCCATTGGGGCTGCTGAGAAGAGAAAGCGTGAAGAGAAACTATATCCATATATGTGTAATTTTGTTTAATTCTGGCTTACTCCAATCTTAATTCTTGTCATAAGAGAAATTCTCCCTCACCCCCCTCCCCACCCAAACACTTGAAAAGTGGTTTCCAGCCCGATGGCTCCATTCTCTCCACTTATTTTTTCTGCATAGCAAATCCAGATGATCTATAATTACACATTTGGATACACCAAGAGAAGTACTGGCCTTTCCTTGCAAGATCATGTTTTTTGCTTGTATTTATAGATGTCTATCTAGTTGAAAGAGCTTATGCTTTTTTGTGAGGGCAGGGAGTTGGTTGGTTGTTTTTACTACCCTCACATGGAAATAGAACAGCCTTGAAAAATTCTCCTTTCTTGCTTGCTCTAGGCAAGTCATTTTTTGGATGGGTGAGTAAAACATGATTAGCTTTTTCATGTCCGCATAGGCAGGAGACCAGATTTTGTGCCTGGGCTTGTAAATTCCTGAAAAATTTGCAAGGCTGCAGCGTACTTGAAGGCATCAGGGTTGTTGTTATACTCAGCTTTCTGACAGTCACTGAAATCCAAAAAAGAATTGTGATCCTTCTACTACCAGCCATAAAACTTAGTTACCTCTGCAACTAGCAGCCTGTAATACTCCCTCTCTAATGGCAGGACTTGGAAAAGGGCCAGACTTTTAAGGTGTTCATACACTTTAAGATACAGGTAGGTAGCTCAGTGGGATTTTCAAAATCACCTGGGCCTCTAACATCCATAGAGCAAAGATATTTCAGAAATCTCACTAGGGGCCTGTCTGCAGCATTAGATACCATAAACCTTTCAAAAGCTGTCCCTAATCCCTTAGCATCTGATCCTGCAGTCCTTACATGGGCAAAACTCCCATACCTACGTCGGTGGGAATTTGTCCCGAATCAAAGGCCCCAGGATCAGGCCTTTCAGCTCCAATCAATGACCATCAGACTAGGTGCTACGTTCTGGGAAGCCGATGAATGCTAGTAAAATGTTGACATCTAGCTAGTGCTCTACTAAAGGGGCAGAGTGGACCATGGCATAAGATACTAGGTATGATCCAGAAACTTGGGTCCTATCTCCAACTCTGTCATTAACCCACTGTGTAATCTTGGATAAATGATTTCACCTTTTCTTGGCCCTGTTTCCCATTTTAATCTATCTTCCTTGTCTATTTTAAACTGTGGCATCGTTGAGGCATACACTACTTCATACTATGAGTAAGCACAGCAACTAACACAGCGCGGCCTCCATCTCAGTCGTGGCCTTTGAACATTACCGTAGTAATAACACAGTCTTATATTTGCAGACCTCCGCACGTGATCTGAACAACTGAAGGTAAGAAGCAAAAAAACTTTTTCTTCCATGTTATTTTTCAGGAGTTGGAGTGAGGGATAGTTGAAAACAAATGTTGCATGAGACTCTTTAACATAGTCACCCTTTCCCTTTATCATCGTTAGCTTAAATAATCACTCACAACATTTTATTCTCCTTCTGAACACCAGGCAGCTATTTGGATTATCCTTGACATGTGATGATGAAAGATTGAATGTTGATTTTATTTATTTATTTTATAACAACTGACCATATGGTGCCCCAAATTTGTTATATATTTCTCCCCGCTGTTCCAAGAACAAATACAAGTCTTGATGTTGTTTATGTTACTATCATCTTAAAATTAATAGCTTTTCATATATCTTTTGACTTCCTAGTGGTACAAGGAAAAAAAAATCTTAAATATATTCAAGGCTAAGTGTCATTTAAACTGCCTCTGATATACATGTATTATACTAAATTACCATAAACGTGCTATGCAGTGATAGAGACAAATGCCCAAAAGAGAGAACCCATGTAAACAAGATAAGTAAAACTGTCTTATACATATTTAAGGGGATACATAAATGAGAGAGAGTCATAAACTTGACAAAGGTAATAGAAGATATACGTTAAACTTCATTGTTGTAAAACTCAGGTTAAAAAGGTGATATAAATATTTTAGTCTTTTATCTAAGACTCTGTCATTAAAGATTTACTATCTTTTCCTCTACTTTTGTTTTTTTTTAAGCTGCTCCCATCAGACTCTATTTAATCTTGAGAGTTACCTTTGCAACTTCTGTTTATTCTTTTGTGTTGCTTCCAAGTTCCATTTTTATTTCCCAAGTTCCATAAAAAGGTACCATCCTAGACAATCATTACAGATATTTATTCAGTACAGACAGAGCAAGTGTGGGTATATGTGAAGTACACACACGAGGTGCAGACAGAATGACAATTTGCACCTGATCTGGCCCCTTAAAGTGCTCTACAGCTGTGACCAAACACAAGTGCACAGCTACAGAGCACTTTAAAACGGCCTGATCTTGCAACAATCTGAACCCTCGTTGTATAAGCGTTCAGATGAAGACGCTCCAAAATGAAGCGTCTTCAGTAACTTGTGCCTGCACATGCCAGGAGTAGGGCTGGGCTTATGCAGCTCAGCCCTGCTTCCAGCACTGTATTCAGAATGGGAGTGGGGAAGGGAGCAGAGGATTTTTTCAGCCGGTGCTTGAGAGTGAAACTGGTGAACTGGTGCAAGCCCCAAAACAAGCTCTCTCTGCTCCCTTTCCCCCACTCCTATTCTGAAAATGGCACAGGGCCTGGGAGGAAGGAAGGGCATTGCTAGGGGACAGCACTGCAGACTCACAGCTGCTCTAAACAGCAGCTCAATTTCCCAACCCCCAGGACCCAACAGCAGATGTCTGTTGGGTCTGGGGGATCATTGTAACTCATGGTGCTTCCTGCAAAGTGCCATGAGTTACAATGGGGGCTGCTCTTCAGTCTGCGTCTATAATTACTAGATGCTTAGCAGTCAGCTCTTTGGGCTACAGATATTGATGCTAGAATCCGGGTTAGAGTTAATACAACCAAGAACCACATGAGGAGTCCCCCAGTGCCATGCTGGCTCTTTTCTCATATAAAAGGGGGCTTCTTGATCACAGCTAGAATGGACACAGATAACAAAAATCTCCCTGCCCTCCCAGCCAAGGTGAATCTTACATGTTTTCCTTCCCTACCCCTGTTTAATTCCTTGACCTGGTCCTATTTGATCCTTCGAGTTCTGTTAATCTCCTATCCTCTTCCTCTCCCTACCTACCAAAACAAAAAAACTCATCAACCTTAATGGGTACTTTAGTCTGAGTAAGGATGGCAGATTTCACCTCATCGCCTCAGTGAAATAGGGCTGCTGGCATAGCAAAAGGGCCAAGGGATTCTTCAGTCACCCCTTATGTTTTGCAAAGGGCTTTCCTGGCTAGAGGCTGTGCAAGACAGCATGGCCAGCAAAGCCAGATTCCCAGTGTTACCAACTCTCATCGTTTTATTGTGGGCCTCAAGCTACCTGGTATCTTGCTTGAAGTCCCAGCTCCTGGAATCACGTGATGACATAGGAATTGCAGCTGCCTTTGAAGTTTGTCACCCCCATGGTTGCCAAAGAAAACTAGAAAGCATGAACTAAGTATGCCCTGAAAAATAATTAAAAAGGTGGTGGTTTGGGATTTTTTTTTTTAAGATTTTTTTTATTTTTAAGCCATTCTTGAGATGTGAGGCCTAATGATTTTTGAGTGCTTGGAACTGGGAAAGACTGCCAACACCGAGTGCAAACACAACTCCCGGTCTGGAACTTGAGTTTTCAACATTCTGGTTCAGAAACAAAACTGCTCCAAACCGACATCTGACTTTGTACAATTCAGCAGAGAAACAGCATTATCCTGCTAAATGTGCAACTTCTATACGTAAAATGGCAATAACTGTTTATGTTCTGTACATAAAATCTTTGCCTTTTAAAATACGGAGCATCTGCTGGTTCTGTTTTTAATCCTATGAGGCCGTCTTTTACTTCAAAGAGAAGTAGAGCACAGGGCAGAAACAGCATTTTCTTCTTGCTTTAAGAACTCTTTTCATGTTCATAATATGCCCCTCAGTGTAGCTGATGCACATACATTAAAAACACATCTTTTTCATTAAGATCTTTATTTCATGCATCTCCAGTATACGGGCAATGGAAATGTTCAGATTTTACAATATAGAACAATTCACAAATTCCCACCGATACAATAACCGCATGCATGTCACTTAGTAAAATGAAAATGAGGTTGGCATATTGCATCGGAAGACGGTTTAGTCTGAGGACTGATTTTTCTATACTTCACCCACTCTCCTGCTCGCTAAATGCCCCTGGAACAGTGCTGAGACTCATTTGTGTTTAGTGCGGTTCTTCTCTGCTCTGCATCAATAATTTCCTAATCAAATCAGCTCAGCTGTTAGCAAAAGAAGTTTTGAGAGTTCTGGCCTCCCCTAATTGCCACTACTGCAAACTCTGCTTAAAATCTGAAAGTCAAGTAGGACAATAAACAATTGCAATTAGAACAACCTTCTAGAACGCACCGCACTGCTGTCCTGACAGGCGCAGAAAGGTAATAAATACTTGTAGGCAGTCAAGTTGCCAGCTGCAACTCAATGGCTGCGCAGAGGATGTTTACAGAGTAAGAAAGTGCCATTTTCCCCTAGTTACTTTTAAAACCAGATCCACTCTGAAACACTAACGAAGCTAAACCTGATTCCAAAGCACTGTGCCACCAGAGGCTACTTAGGCTGCTTAGCTACCTACTTTATTCCCCTGTTTTAAGCTTCCCTCGTGGCAAAGAAGGACCAGAACCAAAATCGCAGAGTCCTGATCCACCCCCCAAAACTTTGTGATGTTCCAGATCCAAATTTAGATGCCTGCGTGGTCCCATTCCTAATGCCTTTGCTCTGGATTTCCCTCGTTCCAGCTTTCCTCCGAGCCTACATTCCCTCTTTGCCTATTATATTTTTGGAGGAAGAGGCCATTTCATTTGGCAGTCAGTCTCTTTTCTTTTCCATTGCTTCTTATTCTGTATTTTCCCCTTTTGCCCTCACACAGCACTACACACACATTTTCTTCTCCATTAAGTTAGCCTGCAATTCATCAAGCACATACACTCCAAAGCCAAATAGATATGGAACTGTTTTAGAAAAGGCAGGGATTGCTTCAGCTCTCTAATAAAGGGTATCAATCTTGCTCCCTTTTAAATGAAAAATGTTGTAGATTTCTCTTAGTCATACTAATAGATGTGGGCTGCCAAACGCGTTCCCAGCATACGCCCAAGCTACGAGTAATGGGGTTAGGGCAAGGACAGACCCATCCTCTGGTTTTTGTTGTGGAATTTGTGTATTTAAAAAAAAAACCCCAAAAAAACAAAAGCCTTCTTTGGGGTAGGAACGAAACAGCTACAGTGATGTTAATATGAAAGCAGTTCAGGGAGAGACACCAACCATCAGGTTAAACACTTACATAGTCCAGTGCATATGCTTACGTGTAGGCTTGATTATGCCAGTACTGTAGCAAATGTACCAGAACATGAATTAGACCAGTATGGTAGCAAATGTGGCCTCTCGACAGTGCACAAGAGCTCACGGAAACAAGGCACGCGATCACGCCGACCACTAGGCACTCTGCTAATTTGCAAAGGAATCACCCTTGCAGCAGCCAGACACGGGGCACTCGGCTCCCCTGCTTCACCTGGGACAGGTGAGGGTCTAGGCCTGACAGGGTCGATTTGTGTCATTTTAGGAAGAGGTCAGACCAAGAGGGTTTGGATAAGGATGGGCCTGCTTCAGGCAGGCGGTTGCAATAGGTGACTTCCAGGGGTCCCTTCCAGCCCCTGTACACACACCTGATCCTGGCACGGTGTATTTTCCACGGTGCTGCTAGACAAACCTTCCTTCTCTATCTAGCAGCATTCATCAGCATCAGCCCCACTGCTCACACGTCCAGGGAATAAATTCCCCTGTCTTTCATGAGACCCTTCTGGCCCCCTTTTAGAGGTAAGGAGGAGGTAAACAGCCAGAAAGTGAAGATTGTTTTTAAACATTCGCAGAAGCAATATTCTGCATGTCAGGACACGGCCGAACCGTCTCCATATTTTATTCTGACCTGATTCAGACAGGTTCTTTTCTTTTTGATTATATATTGGGATTTTTTTTTTTTTGAGTCAACAGCAACTTCTCAAGGGATAGACCTAATGCCGCAGATGTTATGCTTCATAAAACGTAGCAAAAATACACTACTCAACGAAAATAGAGTTTTGGTATTAAACTCTTGGTATCGCAGCAGCAGCTGCATTTGGGACTTCCATGCAGAGAGACTGCTGTGTCCTGGAAGAAGTCTCATGACGGAGGCAGATAAAAACTACCTCTGCAATGCAGAGGTACTGTACCAAAAATGTGTGAATTATGCCAATAAGCAGGGGCTTATAGGAGGAAAAAGGGGGGCATAAAGAAGCTGCATCCGGTTATTAAAATAATCTGGGAAGACCCCTTTAATCAAGTGAAAATAGTTTATGGTTATACCAGGAACTGTTGGGCTAGAAGGCAGAGTCAATGGGCAATGTTTATGTATGGCCTCTTAGGCAGAAGACCAGATTAGGTTATATTAATGACTACTTCTAGCCTTAAAAATCAATTAATTGGTTGCTAAGTAGGAAGGGCATGAAACCATGGCTACATAACCAAAGCCCTGGGTATTGCAAGTGGCCTCCACCGGGCAAGTTAAATCACCATGAAATGCTTCACATTCTCATCTCCTTGCATACTGTATTGGGACATGGTGTGTCCCAAGGACTGGAAAGGTCGAGACTAGGCCTGTTCATTCATGCAGTCTATTGCAGAGAGTTAAACAGGCCAGATCTTGAACTGGAGACAACAAATGTTTCAGTCCAACCTAAGAATAGGGGTTTTTTTTAGGTTTTCAATAAAGCGAGGGGGCCAGGGAACAAATGATTTCATTGTGGGTCAACAAAAAGTTTTGGGCTAGACCAGGGCTGTCCATATGTGGCCTGCAATGGGCTAACGCGCATCCCCCAGCTGCCACTGCCCCTTGCTCCAGCTACAACAGCAAAGGTATCAGGGCTCTGTCTTGGGGCTCTCCTGCCCTCCCCCAGTTTCTGCTGCCTGGCCCAGCCACCCACAGTGCCAGGTGAGCCGGCAGCCAGGAGCACCCAGGTGACACGGTGCCACGGGGGAGCTGCAGGTAAGGCACAGTGCTGCGCCATGCAGGGGTGGCAGGAGAGGGAGCACCCACCTGCCTGCCCATCTGCAGAAGTGGTGCAGAGGGATGGGAAAGCACCCACCCACGCACACCCAGCCTAGGGAACCTGCAACCCCTGCTAGTGCGGCCCATAGGCCACGTGCCCCTCAGCCACGGAGATGTAGGAGACGTCCTTCAACCATTTTCATGTGTTCATAGTGAAACTTTTCGCGTGGAAAATGTGAAAACTTTGTTTGTGTACTATTTACTCCCCCCGCTCTGTTTCTTATTCAACTGAAATCATTTCTGCCATTTCACCCCTTTTCATAGATATAGTTTCAGTGATTTTACCATTCACTGGGAAAAAAAAGTGCCCATTTCTGTCTGCTCAGCAGGGGTAGGGCAGGACGGCTTCAGAGCAGTGACACGACTTGGTGAGTTGAGTGTGCTATGGGACACTTTCTGTTCCACCTCCTGGGGGTCTCAGTGGACTTAGTCACGTAGAAGGGATGTTTAAACTGTGATGGTCCATGCAATATGCAAGAGGTGAGGATTTGGGTGGGTGATATCTTTTATTGGACCAACTGCATGGTTAAGATAGACTTAGACATGCTTTTGGGTACCACAGTGCCCTTCCTCATCCCTGCTATGTCTGCTTCCCGGAGACCTGAGAAAGGGTACTGTGGTACCTGAAAGCTTGTGTAAGTCTACCCCAGCCATGCAGTTGGTCCAGTAAAAGGTATCCCTCACACAAACCCTTGCCTCTTGCATAAGTGGACTTAAAAAGTGCTATTTTATTCCATCCTGTTTAAGCATCTGAAAATCTATTAATGCCTCTATCTTGGTAACATGCTGTCATCTAACCCTTAAGCCTGAGTCACAGAAAAGCAGCCAAGAGGAGGACGACCCATCTGCTGTCTGTACAGCCGGTTCACAAGGACTTGAGCAGGATGAAGAAGAATTGCATTGAGGTGCCTTAGTCCACTTACGTGTCCGTCATATGTACAGATCCTACAGAAAAAAAAAAAATATTTCTTAAAATCACACAGCATAAAACTAAAGCATTCAGGCCAAACTCCATTATGGTGATCCCCATTTACAATTAGATTGGTTTCTTACTAAAGCTGTACACAGTCCAAGTCCCATTCCCAAACCAAACCCGGCTCTTCCAGTTTGATTTCTTTTTTTCTCTTTTTCTCCACCCCAGAATCGAGTATCTGTCACACTATCCACCTCCCGCTCTCTGAGGCTCCATACAGGTTTTGCCTTCTGTTCCTTAAAACAGCTGAAGCATCACTGTCCTTTCCCCGATGTTAACACACAGCTACATTTCATATGAATGTTAGCATGGGTGTTGCTAGAAGCCTACAGGTCTCCTTCCTTCTGCATCTGTCCTGCCCCTAAATGTTAGCCCCGTAGCTCCCAAATATTCCCTGCAAAACAAGCTCTCCATGCATCTGGCAAGGGGAATAAATGGAGAAGACCAGAATGGACCTAACTTCCCCTGCACAGCTCTCCTGGCCCTTTTGACCCCGTCCAGCACTCAGAACTACAGTAACAGGCACTTTATGAAACCAAAAAAAGGAAATACTCCTACCGCCCCTCACCAGCTAACCTCCTGCCTCACTGCAAACCTTTTGGATCACTACCTTTAGCCCCATGGCAGAAGTTGTGCTAGAGGCACGGTGGTATCTGATCTGCCATCCCAGCAATCGTGCCTCCTGTTATGCGATGTGTGCAGAGATCGGGGACCGGATCCAACTTGCACCTTATTGCTGATGAGGTGGATGTGCGGGATCGGTAGCCTGCTCTGGCCACAGGAGCACATGAGAGCTCCTGGCTCCAGTGCACTCCTGATCAGAGCGCCTCGCCTCCAGAGCACAGCAGGGCCTTGAAGGGCTCCGGTATGCTCCAGACGTTGGGAGCAGCCACATGTTCATGGTGAGACCCAACCACACAGTTATTACACCCGTTAATCACGCGTTAAATATCATGTCTGACAAGGGCCTTGCTCTCTCACCCCCATGACATCTCTGTTACCGCGTTCATCTATCTTGGGAGATTTGATGAACACTGAAGGACCAACCCTCCGCTGGTACACAGCTATTATTCTATAGGGAATTTAACCCCAAGAGGGTCTTTGCACTGATCACAAGCAATCATTTGGCCAAACAGTGGTACGCACTACACAATTCGGGGCTCAACCTGCAGTCCTAACTCCACTCTTGGCTGCAGGAGTTGAGTTTGGAGTTTCCTTCAAAGTAAAGACTACAGAGGTGGGTCATTAGGAACTCAGCTGTCCCCTCCCATCTCATCCTCACAGCAGTTTTTTCCATTGGATAGCTGTCCACTCTCATTTTCCATGGTACTTTCTCATGGAGCCGGTGGGCAGGACGTCCTTTACTGACTGCAAGTACTTCTTTCTAAAGAAATGGCCACATGGCCAAACTGAAGGTCCCATGTTGACACTGCCCTCCGCAGAACCCCATAGAGAGTCATGGGGCGCTGTCCATCGGGGATAAGATGGAACTGCACATGCCAGGGAGCTTCATAGCGATGCATGAATATGCAAGGAAAGCCACTTAGGTGTGAGAGGCAAGAAGTCTTTTGAGTGATATCGTTTAGTGGACCAACTGGAGGGATGGGAGACGCACAGAGAAGCTTTCGGGTATCACCGTGCCCTTCCTCCGGCCTCTTCTGTAGGTGCCAGAGTTGCAAATTCCCCCTTGCCAAATTTCATCCTAGTTATTAAATGGCAGGCCTGAGAAAGAAGTCGAAGAAAGCTGGCTCCAAGCACAAGGAAAGCATCCCCAAAGCAAACCAGAGAGGACCATGGCACGTGGGTGCTTAGGCATCGAACGAGTCAGGCCTGTTGCTACCCACCCAGAAGAATGCGAGCTTCTCCCTCACTTAACTTGCTTTTCCAGGTACCATAAATCTCCAGGCAGTGTTGACTGGGGATTAGGGCTGGTGTTTGCAAAATCTTCCTGCAGTAATATAACAGTATCCTGATAAGTTCTTAACGTCACAGCCATTCCCATCCCGGGGAGTATATTTTATATCAACTTCCTGCTCAGCACTTAGAGCAGAAGCAGTCTTTAAAAGCAACGGAAAAACACAAGTAGATCGAGTGAGGTTTTTATAGGACAATTAGCATTAGCTAAGCATTTAAACAAACAGAGAAAAAGCAGAGATTTCCAAAATGCAAATAAAATTAAGATATAGTTCAAAACTGGGATCTTGGCTTTCTCTAGTTCACAACTGCCACGAGGGCCAAGTCAGCTTGATGGGACAATGTGAACGGTGCTTCTCACTTTGATGAGCATAACACACAAGCTGTGATGATCACATAACTTTTTCTTTTCTTTTTTTTTTTTTTTTGTAATGATAAATGAACTCAGTTATTTTCTTTCTTCTGATAATTTTGAAAGGAAAGACTGTATGATGGCAGGGAGTAATTGAATTGTAAAGAGAGAGGCACAGATGGATAACAACTCTCTCTGTCATTTGTTCCTGAAACTTCCTAAATGAAATTCACATCAAAATGTGAAAATCCGTAAAGCATCATTAATTTCAAGGGATCAGAGTAAGATTTTAAACAGGAACTATGAAATAGTTTCTGTGTGTACCCTTCTGATGTCTTTCCTATTTCATCTAATTAACAATAAAACAGATGTCCCGTGACACAATCAGCTTTTTCATCCAGTAACATTGTGACAGTCTAAAAATGCCAATCCCGTCACATATGTAAGTTAAATGTCACTGGAGACAGTGATGCAATTTAGAGATAAAAGCAAAACGAATATTCACATTGTCTAAATAATTAGAGGGGTACACAGGTCCCACTGCCTGCCATCCAGGGCTGCAGATCTGTAGATACGGGGCTTCTTGGTCCATTTTGGTTGTCTGCTTGAGAACCAATGAAACCAGTGCTTTTTCAAATGCCGCCACTGCCCGAGGTGGAAAGAGT
>NW_005842139.1:1598670-1624635 GCF_000455745.1 Alligator sinensis
GACGCTGAGCTGGTGTTAGGACAGGTATCATGAAAGAGGTTGCTCTGGGTGAAGCTTCAGACTCAGATCCTAAAACTGAATCTGGGAATTTGGCCACAGGCTTGCTGTGTTAGCCTGGGCAAGTTGCTCCCTGTGGTGGTACTTTCCCAGCTGCAGTGTAGAGCTAAGCACCCCTTCTCCAGCTCTTGTCCACTGAGATTTGAAGCTCTTTAAGGCAAGGACTGTTTCCAATTCTCGGTTTGCACAATGAGGGGGGTCTGGGTGGTAGAAACCTCTAAGTGCTGCTGTAATACAAACCACTTCGTAGTCGAGTGTCCTGAGAACAATTGCACCTTGCATTGTTTCCCTGCGGCACCTAAGGACACGTCGACACAAGGACACTTGGGAATGGTAAGACCAAATCACAAAAAGCATAAAGTTAATGCACATATGTCAACGTTCACTCAGCTCCTGCGTGACTGCTCTCATTCAGAGGTACAGTGGCCTGCGCCTCCTATTCTTCTTGAAACCATTCCCTTAAAAATCAGGTTCAGTTCAGAAGATGAAACAGCAACGCAGCAAACAATAGGATTGTTGCCTTTATCTGACTGCATAAAAGCACAAATGCTCATGGCACTTGGATGCACTTGCAGTAAATGGCTCCCTTTCAGCATTTAACTAATCACAAAAGCCTTATTGCCACAAATACTCCAGTGCCATGAACATTCGCTGTTAATTATTCATCAACAGTTTATCTCTACAGCTAATTTACCACCTGCACGTTTCTGCAGCCAGGCACCATTTCTTATTTATTTTTGGCCTGGCCTGGTGGTCCATGGTAGATCATTTGTAGGCTGGCAGCATTAGCGTGTAGTCCTCAGGGGATGAAAGGCTGTCTCGCTGCTGACCAGCCCCGTGTACCCAACGAGTAAATGCACTGGGAGGTCCAGGAGGCAGTCAAGCCCTCTTCATGTGGATCTGCCCCTCTCTTTTCCTTTCTAAATGTGTTTCTAGCCTGAAATGTCAACCTGTAAAAAAATGGCAGTTCTTTACTCAGAAGGCAAGGTAGATTTGCACCTTATAGACTAACTAAATCAGAGATGCACAGCCTAACTTTCTGTAATGGCATCTGATGATGGCCTGGGTCCACAAAACCTTATTCTATGCATCTCTGATTTAGTTAAGTCTATAACAGCGGTTCCCAATGCAGTGCCCGCGGGCACCATGGCATCCCCCCAAGGTTTATTCAAATGCCCGCACACATTTTCACGGTGAGTAAAAATCATTATTCCAACAAAAATGCTGTCATATTGGCACCCGCTGCTTTTTCTTTTAAATTTGACTGTGTCCTTGGGGGCACAAACGATGGGAACCCCTGGTCTATAAGGTTCTTCACTCAGCCAGTCTACTCTGTACCGAGAAACTTGGCTGGCCAAAATCAGATTTTACCTCTATATGGTCCCACTTCTGTGGCAGCAGCAGCTTTTCCACCCCCCTCCCCAAGTTGGTGCCCGGGGCAGCTGCTTCTGTCGCCACCCCCTCACTTAATGAGGCTTTTGGATGTAAAGGAGACCGAGCTGCACTCTCTCTCATTAATGTCATTCTCTTCATCACCAGTAGCATTAATAACTGGGCTCTAAATGCAGAGCCTTTATTGTTGCTGCTGATGTACGAGACAGAAAGAGCCCGGCTGGACTTCCACATCCCAGGTCGAGTATGCAGGATGGCACTTCGACATAACTACCATGGGATCACCCAGGTCCATTCACACTCTTCTGGCTCAAGACAGACAGCAGAAGGGTAAGCGCAGACCCATGGCATCGTTCCTATTGAAAAGTTCCTCTGATCCCTTGACATGAATGACACTTTGCAGATTTTCGGTTCTTACTAATAAAAGACGTCTCCCATGAAGCCTTAACGCACTTTCTTTGAAACCTGAACACACTTTCACTTCACCCTGACTTGCCTTCTGGTGTATTATATACCTTACATTTTCAATAGCAACTAGGGGTTTTAGGTTGAGATACCTCACAGAGGCGCGATTGTCCAAGGACAGGTGCTTCATACCCTTAGGCTCCTTTCAGGTTGGACATCTACAAATGGTTGCCGCCAAAGTCAGGTCACTTTTGAAAATGTAGAGGCATGTGTTTGAACTGCGGTGTCTTTTTGATGTAGATGGCAGGGACTGTGATGCTGCGTACAGCATCAAAGCGAACTGACTTGACTCGAGCAACAATAGTTCGTTCTTTGTCGTCTTGCCCCGGCCCTTTCAAGGAGGGCATGTACATGTAGTCCAGCGATCTGCCATCTCTTCGTGCAGTGTATGGCTCTCTTAGAGAATAGCTTTGGAGAAGGTAATCATGCTCATAATCCTACATCTTCCTCAACACACAGGACTGGCAGAATCCGACTGACAGGTCCTCTGATAGCACAATTCAATTAAGTGTAATTTTGATTCTCATGAAGTGACTCCTCTTTCGAAGGGACACCGAAATCAGTATTGGAACAGGGAGCAAACATATTAAATGATGTAATCTGCAGCTGCTCATCAAAGGTAAATGCCACTCGTCACAATGATGCCACCGTTACTTTCTGCAGACTAGTAAGCTGACTTTTTCAGTAGTATGATTACCGCGGGTCACTGTCTAATATCTGACAAGTTATAGGAGACCAAAGGTCAGATTTTCTAAGGTAGATGGGTTCCTAAAAATGCAGATGGGTTTGGGGGGGGGTCATAACCATCAATGAAATCAGTGTGAATAACTTCGGCTACTATGCAGCGAATCTGTGCTCGGAGTCAGTAACATGTCGACCTCTGGGTACTGCAGGACAGACCAGGCCTTTCAGTCCGTGACAGAGGGATAGGATACGATCGAGCTAGGATGTAAGAGCCATGTTCTGTCATGCAACTGGCAGGAAACGTGGTCCAACACACCAAGACCCAGGCAACGGGGACAAAGACCCACTTTGCACTCTCTTGATGCAGATTGTAGTAGAGACCTAGACAGTCCCCACATAATACCGACTGCCCTGGGAGCTGCTCCAAGAAATGGCAGCCTAAACCCAAAATGGGACTTGCTTGGTCTTTGCTGGACATCCTGGTATAGTGCTGTAGCAGTAGCACAGGAGGCTCGCAGTAAGGTGGAGGGCATGATCCCTCCCTGAAGGTTTCACTTAAGCTACTATGGACAGTTTGCTTCATTGCTGTCTTCTGCTGAGCCTCTTTCACAGTAGGGGGAGTTTGCTTTTTGAGATTTTCTGCCCATCACCAGTCTCTGAAAAACTGAAGTTCTCAGGTTATGTTTCTTATCTCACACTACATTTTCTTGGGTCTTCCCCTCTTTTTCCTGCCCCTGACTGCCATAACCTGAACAGTCTTTCACACCTCGTCTTCAGGTCTTATGGCCACATGTCCAAACCACTTGGGTCTACTCTGACTTTGTTTTTCCTCTATGATGTCCCCGTTGCCCATTGCGGCACCTCTTCATTTCCTACGCAGTTCACCCTGCCTCCACAAATCTACCTTAGCTTCCTAAGCTCCATCACCCTCATCCTGGACACCTACTGTTTCCTCATTGCCCCAAACCATGATGCTTACAATAGCACTGGCTTCCTATTTGGTGGATTTTTCCCCCCTCAAGACAAATGGCAAACCACTCCACTCATTTCCCTCTGTTTTGTCCAAGCCTTTCTATTATTCTGCTCCTAACTTTCTCATCTCTCCATTTTCTTGCACAATGGGCTCCAGATGCTTGCTGAATAACCTACATGTGAAACCGTCTTAGAGATGGAAACCAGGAGCACTTAGATGACAAGAAGCAATTTGTTTCCAATCTGCACACTTTAGTCCTGATCCTCCCCACAGCCTAAGTTTAATGGGCATTTTAGTAGCCGTTGCTGCAACCACTATGCCAGCACACAGAGGCTGCCAAGCAAGTCTCTTCAAGTGTGACCTGCATGCTTTTTATATGACAACATTTATTTATTTGCAGTCCAAAGGAAAAGCCAGTCTCGGTAGGAAGGCAGAAGGGATCTGCTGAAATCATCTGTGTTTCTGCACTGTGCAGAGCTAGTACAGCTCAGAGGAGAAAAGCAATGGGCTGGTTGCTGAACAGGTGCCGTAACGGGAACGTTGAGATGGAGACAGATTTAGGGAGCAAGAGGCTGCAATTCAGTTCCCAGCTCATACTCCCTGGACAGCCTCCTTGTGCACTTGGTCCCTCCGTGGCTCAGTATAGAATATGGATAACGCTTCTTTTCTCCATCCCTCTGCCTCATCTATTAGCAGTATAAATTGCCAAGACATCTCTTCCTCCATTTGGACAGAGTCCAGCACAGAGGGATCTCAGCCTTCGTGGTGCCTGTAAGTCCCGCTAGACTAGAAATACCAAGAACAGTCCTGTCCCCATTCAGACTCACTGAAGTCCTAGCTAAACTTCCCCGGGAATAGGATTCGACCTAAAGAAACTAGTTGCATTTTAAGAATGAACTTACCTTGCAGCTACTGACAAAAATTCAAGAGAGCCTAAATAAATCCTCCCTATCATTTTGCCCCTCTAACGAGACTGAACGAAACTAAGTTTGAACTTAAAAATCTTTAGTTTTAAATTACATGTGCCTTCAAATTGGGGGTAGGAGGGTGATGGCTAAAATGGAAACACCGATCGAGTTGCTCACTCCCTGCAAGTGCCATGTAGACACAAATACGTACTCCACAAGTCAGCACCCACTCCAACTCGCCAACCTGGTGGCTTTGAATGACCTCTGCAGTCACAGCTATCAGTGAATCACTCATATAAAGACAACCAGTTTTGCTCTTGGAAGAGCTCTCTGAGCATATTATTGAATGCAGAAGCACACCCTATAACCTATAAACACACCCTATACAGTCACTGATGTTGGCAGGGGAGCTCCTAGGACAGTTGTCCGGGACCTTGCACCGATGGGTGATAAAGCTTAGCATAAAAAGTCTGTGAGAAAAGAGAAGATGGAGCTAGGCCCAAATAATGTGCCTCTCTCCCAATAAAGCAGGACTTGACAGTCTCACAAAAACTAGCCGTCTCTTTTTCTAGCATTGGTCAAGGCTATTCTATTCACCAAGGCAGGTGATCCTTGTTTTAATACAGTCTCTGCTGCTCTCTAGTGGACTTTCTAAAAGACAATGTAACTGAGCAAAATAGTTTTGTTTCAGAGCATGGGTAGTTACTTTAGTCAGCATTTTATTGCCATTTCAGCCTGAATTAGAAAATCAAAATTAACATTTTTCTGGATTTTGCTTGCTTGCAAGTACTGTTCTTAAAAAAAATAAACCTTTATTTCCAAGCATGGTGTCTTCTGATACATCTTATGCTGCTTACAATCAGTCCAAAACCATGTTAGAACATGTTTAGTAGGCTGGGGATCTCTTTGGAGCAGGGACACCGTCTTCCTATCCATTTGTACCATGGACACCACAATTAGTGCTGATCCAAGTCTTTGGATGCTACTGAAATATAGTATCATAAAGAAGCAGGACTGGAAGGGACCTCAGGAGGTCATCCAGCCCAGCCCCTGCCCAAGGCAGGACCATCCCTGACCACTGTAGACAATGTTTTGTCTAACCTGCTATTAAAAGCCTCCAGACTAGAAAGAGTCCATTTTAGCACTTACAGGAGACACAAGGGAACTGATGCAAGAGAAGCAAATGGAGTTGCACCTAATTTTGCGAAAGCTGAATTTGGTTGTTACATTTTTATTTGCACGGAGGCAATTTGGGGAGGTCTCAGCCTTGGGCTATTCCAAAGCAGATGATTACACCCTTGCTTCTATGCTCAGAAAGCCAAACCCAGCTGCATTGCACACTCCCATCACTCTCTTTACAAGACTAGAGAAGGAAACTTGTGATGATGCAGAGATGCAAGGTTCATACCCAGATCTTGACCTCCACCACCCCGAAGTTGAAGGTAGAAGGTCTGGACAACTGCGAGTGACTGACAGAAGCAGACATCAGTATCTTTATCTAAGGCAGTGGTCCTCAGCCTTCACTGGTCCATGGGCAACAATAACGAGCAAGCAATGTGCAATGGACAACACCATCCGTTGCACTCTGTCAGCCTCAATTGTAACTTTAATTTCCTGTCCCTGCCAGAAACCTCAAACAATCCTGTATATAACAAGCTGCCCAAGAGCCGTAGGCCAGGGACCGTTAGTCTGAGATCATTCAGATGGTCTAAGCTAGACAGCTTGCTCCGAGTCCATTTCTAGAGTGCGATAAACAGACAATGGTAAAACAGTTTGCTCCAACCTCACTCCATTGCCTAGGCCTCTCGCGGTCTCCCTCAGCCACCGTCTGCCTACAGAAGTCTTATTTAACACTGTGCAGCCCCTTGAGAGCCCACTCACAGCAACACTGCCAAGCAACATAAGCTAGTAACCAATTTTATTTTTAGCCCTCAATGCAAGCCTTAATGATTGCACGGGATTAAATAGTGCCGCCCCATGCTGGAGAACAACTCTGTAAGCTATGGAAGTGGCATTGGCTGTTGCATCTCACTGAAGCCAGGACAAAGTCTATCAACTGACAAGTGGGGCGGGAGGGGGAAATGCTTTAACGCTAGCCCCGCACGCTCGCAAGTGGGGCGGGAGGGGGAAATGCTTTAACGCTAGCCCCGCACACTCACACGTCTATGATTGATAAGTGAAATCCAGCTGGATTTTGTGCTCCTGGCCCTTTCCAATGCTACAGAAGGGGACTCAACAGATTGTCACTAAATTAACTGAACAGCCCAGTGTTTTGAGTGAGTTTACTGATCTCTACAGTTTTACCTTGGGCTATGCAGGCATACCCACTGACCAGCCTAAATTAGGGCCTCCGTTATGTTTGTTGCTGCCCTGATGAAGGCCCCTGGGGTCACACAGACATAACTCAGAGCAAAATTTGGAAGCAGTAGAGTTGCCTTATCAACAGCATTGATAATTATTGCTGTAGGTGACAGCAAGGTATGAAACTACCCAAGGACTCTTACTAGCAAGAGTTTGCAGACAGAGTGGGCACAAAGATCCCTTCGTAGCTGCCCCTTCAGAAAACTCAGTTTGAACATCCACCCATCCCAAGGCTTGAATTTCTAATCCACCATGGGCATTTCTTCAGGCTTCTTGTTCTTGCAGAAAAACAATCCAAGAAAAATACTTCCCCAGGCCTTACCACCACTATTACCATCTCCTTTTCTCTCAGCCCAAGCCAAGTACTCCAACCCAACTTCTTCTAAGAGTTTACAATGCCTCTTTACCTAACCCTCCTTGTATCTCAAGCTATCTGCCACTGATCAACCACCTTTGAAAGGAAAGTGCTTTGCAAGTATACCTGCCAGCAGTTACCTGCTTCAAGATGCAGCAATGAGAGCTAAATGAGTCTTGTTTATCCCTCATGTCAAATAGCCATGGAAGAGCCTTTTTGCTCTGTGGAACAAGAGCCATCAAGATACATTGGATCAAAAAAAGTTTAAAAAGAAAAAAACCCAGAAGGACCTAGAAACTAACTTACACGATAAGCTCCTCTCCACCGTGTGCTCCATGCCTGGTTGCAACAACTTTTCCCTCTTAAATGCAAACACAGCTCAAGAAATCCACTAAGATTATAATCCAGATTGGACATGACATAACCCCATTAACACCATCCAAATCCAAGGTTAAGCCTTCACACTGAAGCCGCTGCAGTTATCCCAGGCCAGCTCCTTCCTACCTCACTAATGTAGACAGATCCAGGATTTTAAGAGAAGGGGGCGAGGGAGCAACAGCCAATAGTGAAGGGGCAGCTGCAACCCCTGCTCCCGGCTCCCCCTTCACCAAGGCAGGCACACCACACTGCGGGTGCAACTATGTGTGCAATGAGTGTGGAACAATAAACTCTGGCACTTAATGTACCAGAGTTCATTGCTCCTGGGCACACTGTTTGCATATGCACTCGGGACGACAGCACGTTGAGTCAGGTCGGAGCAGCCCCAGCTGGCGGTGGGTTTGGGGGGTCAGCCTGCCCCCAGGGCTGCTCTGACCCGGCTCAACGTGCTGCGGAGGGGCTGGCTGGGTCATGAAGGTGCTCCAGTGTGGGGCTAGCCAGCAGGCAGAGTAAAAAAGCAAGCATTGTACAAATAAGCATTGTAAAAATGTTTTCACTCCACAGCAGGGAATTACTAGTATGTGTAAGTACTGCCCTGCTGCAGGTTTTATTAGTTTCCTGCGACCGAATAGGGGCGCACTTGTAGATGCCAAGAGGTTTACTGCACAGCTAATTAGGCAACTCCACAGTAAACATCTTGTGTAGATGGGCGCTGCAGGAGCAGCAGCCAGGAACTTGATGTTTTTAATTAGCCCCGCGATTTGGTAGGAACCCCTGCCATCACCACCCTTTCTTTTGGCAGCCAGCCTTCCCCTCCACTCCCAGGGGCACATCCTCCGCCCTCCCATTCCCCACCTGTTTGCCCTCTACTTACACCTCCAGGCACAGGGAAGCCCACCTACCACTGCTGCTGTCCCGTACCAAGCAGGGATGCTGGGGGAGCTGGACTCAGCTGGAGGCAGTCGCTGTGGCAGGTGGGTCCCCCCTCCCGAAGACTGCTGCTGCACCGGCAGGGAGCGGGGCGCCGTGCCCTCTGTCACTGAGGCTCTCCCCAGCTGAGCCCAGCACATCCATGCAGCCTGGCCGGAAGAGAGCAGGAGCAGCTCTGGAGCGCCCACCACCCCCAAACCAGCCAGGGACAGTGGCAGCAGTGAACTGGGGAGGGGAGGGGAGGGGAGGGGAGGGGAACGGACGTGCCACTGAGCACAGAGAGGAAGGGGAATTTTACCTGCTTCAGGGTCCTCAAGCTCCTGGCTGCTGCTCCCATGGCGTGGACCAAAAGGAAGGGCCGTTCAGCATGCACCCCTCCAGCTCCACCTCTCCTTACTAATCCCAACATCTCTTCAGAGCAGAGGACATCCAAAACTTGCCCCTGGAAGAGGTTGCCACGTCCCATCCCTCCAATGTATAATTCAGTCCCTAAAGTTCACGAAGCACTTGAGCCTGCAGCCAATCCTCCTGGACAACGATCACACAGCATTTGCCTAGGGTTGCACACAGGGCCCCACTGTACTACATGCTATACAAACACAGAGAAAGAGATGGTCCCTTCCCAGGAATCATGGAAACAGGGCTGAATATGCAGGTGTAATGATTAAAAGGACCTGGGAGGGGCTGTTGATGACAACTCCTTTACAGTGACTATTAAATGAAGGACTAAATGAGGCCCTACCTGGTTGATTCCCCCACCTAAATGAGTGACATAATAGTGATATGATAAAAACCCCTCGGGGCTGTCCCTGGCCCAGAGTTGACAGGCTAAATACAAAAAGATGGGAAGTGAAAGAGCAGACATAACCTTTTGGTTATTGATGCCACTACTTCAGAGTGCACTAGTGAATGTCTGCTAGCACTTTGCCACAACGATAATGAAATCTTGGTTACTGGGGAGTTCACCCCAATTTTAAACCATTGCTGGATGTGTAAAGTAGCCACCACTTGAGCGGATGGGGGGAATATTTAAGTTTTGAGAGTGCTTTTCCTTGATGCTATATTCCTCTTACTTGACTACAGCTATGTATCAAGACCCCATTGTCTTAAGTGCTGAGATTTACCATTATCCAATGCGGGGGGCCAGGGCTCCACTCTAATACATATAACTTTTGCAGAGTTACTCCTCATTTACACCAAGCAGGGAAGGAGCATCATGCCCACTAGCTTACAGGTGCGGTAGAGTATCAGCTGTCTCTATGCCCGGCACTTGTCGCTGTTTCTCTGCGGCTCACAAGGCACGAGTGCAGTCTCTGATAAAGGGAACAACTGACTGGGTTTGACCACACCGTGGCAGCAGAAGCAAAACACTGCTGAAAGCAAGTCCCTTAACAAATGTGACTCGTAGCATAGGCATAGGCTCCAACAGCTGCTGCTTCAGGGGTGCCCTCGTGCCAACCTTACACCATGCTGGACTGGATAAGACACTAGATACAGTGCTGTAGGAACTGGCCATCATTGGCAGAGATGTGACCTCATAGAGATGGGGAAAGACCTCACGTCACTGGCTCCTACAGAATAGGTCAGACACGGTGCGCTCATTAATGAGCTAGCATCTGTTTCGAACCTGATTGCAAATTGTCAAAAACATTTTTTTAAAACCCCAAACCCCAGCAGTGCCAGTGCTCCAGGAAAAGGGCAACTGGTCCTCCATTTCCTTCACAAGCTCCTGCAAAGTTATGCAGAGACCGACTGTACTGGCAACACCAGGACGCTGAAAGCCTCTGAGAAATGTTCTGTGGTCAAAAAAACTCAGGGCTGAAATCTGCCATCATTAATTGAGCGAGACTCTTGGGGCCTCCGGGAGTTTTGCTCAATTAGGGAAAGCAGAATTTGACCTTCCCTAAGAGGAAACTTAATAGATAAATCATAATTGGCATGCGCATGGGACCTGATTCTCCTGTCACTTGCTTGGGTGCAAATCAGAAGTAGTTACAGTGGAATAACGCTGGCGTAAGCACCCCGTCCAGCTGCCACAGCGGGAATCCTTCTGTTCAGAGGAAAACGGCTGAGAGTCCAAAACAGAAGTGAGAGGAGTATGAAGCCTATCGTTTGCCATCCGAGGAGCTCTGTCCAGTTACAACTCCACTGATTTGGATGGGGACCTGAGGCACAGAGGAGTTGAGGTCAAACTATTTTAGCTTGGGTGCATTATTTCAAGCCATATTCAGGTCTTAAATAAGTGACTGAACAGCCATAGATCCCGCTGGCTTCGGCTCTCATCAGCGCTTCTGCTGAGCTACGGCACTTACCCAGACAGCCCATTTCTCTACTGTCCAGGCACCTGCTGCTGCTGAAAGACCACGCTCCTTGGCTGTGGAAAGAGCCCTTGAAACACTTGCGTTTTCCAGAGTACCGGTCAAACTTACCCTCAGAAAAACCTTTCTGTCTTACTGTTAATATGGGTGTCCATCACTGGGGTATCTGACCCCCAGCTAATCTCCCAACCTAAGTGAAGGCAGTCCTCAAGCTACCAGAGTTAGTACAGCAACCAGGAATCAACCTGTGCCGTCTTCAGAGACGGGAGGAAGCAGAGGAGACTCCCTCCCAGCAGATGATCCCTTCTGTTGGGTTGATCCTCCTGTACCTGGTTAGGACAGGCTTGGGCTTCCTTTGCACGGACACCTTGACTGTAGGCAGCTGCAGTTCAGCCGTGCGTGTGAGCCATTGTGTCCATAACATCAAAAGAGCACATGTGGCTCAGCGCTTCATTTCTAGAGTGAAAAGCCTCATTAAATAGTGGTTCTGCCTGTCATCTAGCCCTCTCGGGGAAGGAACCTGACAGCATCCAGAAAAGGCAAACAGAAGAAAGCACAAGAAGCAGCCACCCTGGGTGAGATGACACCTGTTCATGGAGCCAGTGAAGAGGAAGGGTGGCATAGATGTCTGGGTGCTACGCTGAGAGACTCTGCTTCAATTTCTGGCCCCATCAACAGCTGTCAAAAGACACCTCCTCGCTCAACAGGGGAGCTGGGAGGGCAGAGGGAGGTGCGTGGAAGTGATAGTAAGTGGAGACTATACTGGCATAAGCTATGGGATGCCACAGGCAAGGAGCTAAGTCAGTGATTCTCAAGCAGGGTGTCAGGGTGCCACCGTGAAGGGTGCTGGAAGGTGCAAGGAGATAAGCAGGTATACACAGGCTCAGGTTTGTCCCTTCCTGGTTGATTCCCCCACCTTCACTGCCCAGCCCGTCTGCAAGGAGGTAAGCATTGTAAAAATATACATTAGTTTGTGAAATGGGGTGCTACTCAATTTGCAGAAGTTATGGTGGGGTGCCCCCAGTCCATCAGATCCAAAAAGGAGTTATATCTCCAGTGGAGGACATAGGCTTAAGGCCCCAAGAATACACTGTGCCATGCCCTGATGGTAGCAAAATAGGCCGTGACTATTAGCTTAGTTTCTGCTTGCCTCAGAACAACATGCCCCTTGGAGTTTAAAAACCAGGAAAAATAGAAAGACTTGACATCACTATTTTCTTTCGTAAAACTTAGTATTTCTAAAGCCATTTTCGTACAACGGGCAGGCCTTCCTCGTGTTTTTAGGAGCCACTAAGGTTGGCAAAACCTGGCTTAGAAGTTATACTATTACTCAGTCTGGTGGCTCAAGACAGCCAGCAGCTCTTGCTTTCTTATATGAGCTCTAATTCTTAGATTATTTTAATAATTAACGTGGATACTGAATAAATCATTTAATAATCATGAGTAGCGTGGATACACGCTGGAGGAATCCCCATTCGGTTTAGTGAGCACAGCCAGCTGTGGATCAGTGGTCAGGTCAACTCTGTGTGGCAAGAAGAGCAGCCACACCACAGACCTGTGCCCATCCCCTCCCCACGCCCCTCGGTAGCTCCCTCTCTTTGCGGAGGGACAGGGTCTGGGAGAAGGCCAGGATCTCCCCGCCCCAGGATCCCCAGAGGCCCAGCACGCCCGTGTGCTTTCCTTCTTAGCTCACCCAGCTCTGGGGAAACGGGATAGTGCCGACAGCTCCACTCCCGGGCCTAGACCTGCACCTCCTGTGGCTGGGACCCACTCGGGACAAGGGATGGGCACGCGGTTTTTCCCTGCCATGAAGAGCAGCTCACGAGCCATCATAACCATGGGAGTAACCCTGCTCAGCCTCTGTGACTCCATGTTAGGGCTGAGATCACAAATGTTCAGGACTACCTAGTGGTTGAACCACCACAGGAAGGGAATTGGGCGGCGTTTGGGAGCCAAATGACCATGTGTAGAGGGAAATCCAGGGGCAGAGTCCAAAACACAGGCCAGGGTGAGGGGCCAGGTATCAGGTGCCAAGTTACCAAGTCCAAGGGAAAATCCAAGGGAGAGCCAAGCTAGGGTCAGAAGAGCAGGAAAGCCAGACCACTCAGGAGCCAGGTGTCTTACCAAAGCAGAATAGGGTGAGAACCGCTGGCTGACCTGGGAGTCTGCCGCCACAGCTGGGACTAAGTGGATAGGCACCGGCACAGCTCCCGGCAGCCAATCAGGAAGCTAGCCAGGCAGAGCTTGTCAACCAGAGACTCGAGCCAAGTGTGCTGCCCAGGCAATAACTCAGGCCAGGCTTCCTGATTCGTGTCCTGACACTCCCTGGCAAACTACAGACCGCAGCCAACAACACGTGAAAAGCAGCGGATGCCGCTATTCATCCGAACCGGGGTAGGAGATGCTGCCATCCAACCCCCTTGCACTCTCTCGGCCACCTGACTCTCTTCTTCCTGGAAGAGCAGCAAACGCCTGAGGCCTGTTCTAGCAGCCAGATAGGCTGACTCGACGATGGGACTCCTGGTTCCTGAAGGGACCGGGAAGGGGCCAGATTGTCAAAGATACATAGACACCCAAAGATGCAGATGATAGTTGTCTACAGGGGTTTTCAAAAGGATCCAACAGGAGTTGGGTGCCTACTGGGATTTTCAAAAGTGCATAGTACCTCTCTGCACAGGTCAGTGCCTAAATACCTTTAAGAAGCTGGCCTTTGGTCAGCCAGTCTGTGCTACGTATGACCCCAGAACCGACTAGCTTAGAGGGAAGGTCTGTAAGTTAAGGGCGAAGGCGAGGGGACAGGGGAACCGGATAGCTTCCACCACGGTCCTATTAAAGACAGATGTGCCAATTAATGTATGAGATTTTTAGCGGGAGCAGCAGGGAGGAAAAGAAAAAGGATCTCTCTTATGCAATTTTGCCTCATATACTCAATAGGTGCTGCTCTAATCTTTAAATATCTTTTTTCCTTGGGATACCCACTCAGCACAATAATATACCAATTTTTTCCGGGCATTGTTATATAGCTTTAATAAGTGAATGCACTGAGAGCACTGGATAATGCCTAAATTTTTTTTTTAAATATGAAAAGCAAACACTGGAGCACTCTGCTCAGATCCAAACTCCTGCATATTTAGGGGGTTTGAGTAATATCCCACCTCCTGCATCTATTTTTGAAAGGGGGGTTTCAAATTCAACATCACGTTGCTGGCGGACATCATTGCAAGTAACAAGTAAAGTGATTATCAACGTAATGGGATTGAAGAGGGGAAAATATGTTCCTCCTCCTTTTCAGTGTGGTTGTGTATATGACAGCATTTTGCGATTATGGCACTTCATATTGTTTCCCCGGTTTGTATGGGTCTGTCCCACAGCCAAAGGGAAAAGAAAATTATTTTTTAAAGAACGCAGAGAACTATGGTTTTTAAAGGCATAAAAGGTATTATGGAGACTCAGAAACAAGGGTAGTTCTTGAAACTACTTTTAACTTGCCCCTTTAAATGAACTGTCTTTCAATTTAACAGTGTCCCTCCTAATGCAATGAAATCCAATATTCCTTCTGCACGCCCTTTGCAACACCTCCCTTATATCCTGTGACCCATTTCTGGAAGGGTAAGGAACCACTTGGCTTATTTGTATGGCTCTGTAAACACATCCTATCATCAAGAAAGATTTGATGGCAGCTAAGAAAACTGGGGAAAGCAACTTTTATAAAGCGTGGCTCTATTCTTAAGTGTCAGTAAAACAGCACGAGATACCCCGAAGGAGCTAAGAAAAACAAACTTTCTTCAACTTTAAATTACATTCCTCCTGGCCTGCAAGTGTGCTGTGCGGGGTGGCTATACGAGTACTCTTTTCATGTTCTAACAGTTGCTGCGTATTCCCTAGCTTTGCATGGTTTATTCTCATCTGAATTGCCACGCAAAAATAAAAGAAATGTGGGTTCTAGAGTATTAGTAGTGGTATGCTTAATTTATTACTTGGGCTGTTCAAAACACAAACGTAAGGTCCCTACTGCAAAAAAGTGTATAGTCTAGAAGACAAATCAGTATTTAGACACTTTGGGATAGTTGAACACAGATCAAGCACCTGATCCTACGGACACAATGTACCGGTGCAATCGCACTCGTGTTGTGAGCAATCCCCACTGAAGTCAATGAGGTGATTCCCATGTACACAGGAATGCAAATACATGTTTGCATGATCAGGTCTTACGCCTTGCTTTAGCTCCCCACACTTGAAACTGGAGCTCCAGTTTCAGTAACAATAGGGTCCATTATCCGATTTGGGGTCTTTGTGACTTTGTAGGGTGGATTTTATGTTTTGCTTTTGGTGTCTTGAAGCCAAATTCTAATCTCTTATACCCACAGCTCCCTTTGTAGTTATGAAAGTATCCAGTGGCAGGATTTAGGCCTGGTAGCCGTGCTGCTTAGGGTCTCGAATGTGCAGACTTTGACTATTAAGTGTATGCTTTGATTTCCTGGAAGAAATTTTTCTTCTTGGCCAGCAGCCCCTAGGAAATTGTCCTGAATAAAGCAATTTAAAATGCAGCACATGATGACCTTGTATGACTTTGCGTGATCCTGCCATATGTTAGAAAAGGTTCAATAGGGAAACCGCAGGCAGTAAAGAAACAAACTCTGGTATATGCTACATTTCATGTCAGCGGGATGAATAGATCCCACAGACACGGACTACAGGGGTTGTGCTCTGCAGTCGCCCAGGACTCAAGGGAAGCACTCGGCAGTGAGCACCGCACCTGCCGGCATGCATTTGCAGGCTGTGAAGCCCTTCCAAAGTGAGGTTCATACCCAAGAAACAGGCAGCTGCCTTCTGTGCTACCAGCGGTGAAGATAGATGAATCTGTTAACTTCTAAAAAGACCCACCAATGATTGTTATCAGGCATCGTCCTGGCTAGGAGTCAGCTTATCCTGAAGTGGCATCTCTGATTGACATGGGGGATATTTATAAGAAATCAGTTTTAAAGGCTTTTGGGCTGCCAAACGGCACTCCAGACCCTCACAATGAAAGACAACCTTGTGCCTCGCATTGGTCACCCGCTCCGAACGCAGCCGGCTGCCTTGGCATTGGGCTGACACTTTGCAAGTGCTTTGACATTGCCGAGCACAGACAGCCCACGTACGTGTGAAACAGGAAACAAGTCACGCTGTCTACAGGCTGATCTTTGGGTCAGAAACATGCACGCATTCGATGCTTCAGCCTGCCGTGTGAGCGTAAGGCAGGAAGCGATGCCCGCTCTGGAGGGGGAACCTCAGCTGGTTTAAAGCTGATGGAGGCAGTGGTGTATTTATCTATGGCACCCTCCTCCCCCTTACACTAGAAACGAGGGTGTCATAGATAAACGCACAAGGGAAATGCAGCCCCTGGAAGAAGCATTTAAGTGAAACCAAGATCAGGGCCAGGGGAATAAACCAAGCCATTATTTTGCTTATTCTGTTGTCCATAATAATTGTCGTTCGCCCAGGCTCTGGGGACAGGGTAGATTCCTGCCCTGGGAATCATGTAATTTTGCTTTGGTTCCTACTCTCATGGCAAGTACCGTAGACCCTTTAAGGACTGAAACCAGCTGGGAGCTCCCGGCAGGAGTACAGAGTCCTCCCTTACTCCAAGAGGAGAGCTGCCTAGTCAACCCCCAGTGCCAGGTTAATTCTGCACCATGGCCAGGCTGTCAGCAATGCAGCACAGGGCAGAGACAATTCGGGTCCAGAGTGAGCTCAGGGTCTTACAGGTCCCAACTGCAGCAGTCTCTGAGCATCTCGTCTATCTTTCTGAGAAGAGGGTAGGGAGGCGGGGAGGTGGTATCATCACATGTTACAGGTGGGGAAACACAGACACATAGGCACTGGCGAGGAGCCCAAGTCACAGGCTACTGCTTCAACCACTGCAATGCCTTTCCTCTCTTTCAGCCAATTGTCCAAGACATATTTCTTCCCAGCAGGGGAAACACCGTGACCAAGGTAATGCAATTAAAATGGCACTGTGTAGTGGAGGGCACACCCTTGTCTGCTTGCAGACAGGGCTCCCTAGGACATAGGATGCCTGCCACAAGATTGGGAAGTCTCTGAAGGCCTGGGCTGAAAAGTCTGGGGTGGAGGATCCTTGCTGGTAGTAGGGCCACATATAGATCTTGAACGATTCAAAGGACCTGGGACACAACAAAATTTCCTTAAAAAGTGTGTGTGTGTGTGTGTGTGTGTGTGTGTCTTCAACTGAAACAGGCCCATAAGGAATGAACCGATAAGGCACTAAAAATTAAAAACAACAAGCAGCTGGTGGGAAACCTAAAATGTAGAAATAAAACCACTGAGACAAAAAGAAAAGTAGGAAGAATAAAAGCGAAAGTGAGCTGGGGATCGCAAGGCTGACACGACGTCACAGAAAGAAAGCAGCATGTGTGGCTGTCTGTAGTGAAGCATCTGGAAAGGAGGCGGCAACAGAAAATAGCTCTGTTCGTTAGCTTTTGCACATTAATAGAGCTTTTGCCTTCCACCAGATGTTTGGTTTTTACTATTTTGCGGGTTTACATCGTGGTGAAAGATTTCATTATATAGAAACATAACCACCGGGTGATTTTTCTTCTGAGCCCTACAGGTGACACGTGGAAGCAGAGTGGAAACTTCTGTTTAAACTCTTCAGCCAGAGCGCTGGGGTAATGAAAATGAGCATCACATTTTTAAACCATCCGCTGCGGTGCTCCATACTTTGCAGCTAGCCGTATGTTTGCAGAGCCGGTATCGAATACTGCGCCTGTGAAGTTGTGGAGACTATGCAAAGAGTTTCCTCTGAATCACACCAGTTTCAATCCAGAGGAACAGAATGAAACTGAGAAATGTCAGCCCCTTTCCAGCATTTGCAGGGATATATTATAAATGACATAAAGGAGGCCTCACAGGATAAACACTGGCTGACCTCTAAAGATAGATAATATTTCAAAGCACTGCTCAAATTCATAGCTGGGCCATCAAAGTCACCTGGACATACAAGTGATGCCTCAGTGAGAGTGGAGAAAGTAAAATGCCATGCAACACTCTGAATGATTCAAGCTAGCAGCGCTGTTTTAGATAGCATTCATTCCTAATTACCCCAGACAGACCAGAAACTGGGGCTGTTAGTAATGTCTCTGGTCTTGCTTGTAAGCAACCACATGGCAAAACTCCCTCTGCTTTGAGTGATGCAGGATCAGGCCCAAAGCGGAGACATGCAAAATCACCTCCCTGATATTTGTGCTGGTCATGAAAAAAACAATTGGCAAGCACTGATTTCACCCAAAACATTGGCTCGTCTCCCTGAATCCCCTTTCACTCCATGCGCCCTGCGAATCTGGTCTTTCCCCGTTCTCACGTTCCCATTCAGTGCTCCAGCAGGGAACGTTCTCGCTCATCCGACACGAGACGGTTGGACACAACAGCAACCTGTTAGCATATTTCTTGAGTAAGATGCCAGTGAAAATTCGGCACGCTCCAGCAACCTGGCCTTATTTTCTTGTCAGTCTTTTGAATCTAGTCCACAGCGCTGCCATCTTCACAATGCTGCTTTAACATCTGAGCAGTAGCTTTCTGCTTTTTTCACTGCTACCTTCCTACATGGCCATGATAGATGGGTTTGCTAAGTGGCAACACTTGCTGCCCCATCATCATCATCATCATCATCGAGTGTCTTTTATTTTAAAAAAACCTTTCTGCAGATCCTGAACAGTCGCATTGCATTTTTAGTGGCATTAATCTTAGAAACCTATGGGATTATGCAAATTATTTAAATTAGTTTTTACTCCATTAGTTCACCTGAGAGGCCAATTGACTTAGTAAAACAAGATCTAACCATTTAAAAAGCAATGGTTTGGGGTTTTTTAAGAGCAGAAACAGCCACTTTCACTACAGCTTTTTTAGACAGATAAGTACTCATAACGCGCCCGTTCTGTAAGGAGCTCTCTGGAGGGGATTCTGGGTTTTTTTCTTAAATTTGATTTCTCCGTTGCGTGATTGACATGCACCTTGGTAAAAAGCTACATCTATGGCTCAATGTTATAACAGCAAGGAGAGCAAAATTATAACCTCTGCCTGACATTTCATCAGCAGTACTTGGAAAATATTGTCCCTGAAAAACACAGAACAGGGACTCACAATTAACACTAAGAAGTGTTAATTAGATGGAGCTGGATTGACTTACTACAGAGAGAGCGGGGATTTTACTTATCCTTCTCTCAAATGAACCACCTCACTTCCACAGTGAAATCAGGCTGTTTCTGCTCACATAGTTTGAAGTGAGGAAACTCATAACCCCTTGTTGATATACTTTTATCACTGAATGTGTATTTATTAGCATGCATGTTCTTTGGCACATGTTCGTGCATATTTGGGATACAGAGTCTCTTTTGCCATTGTTAGAAGTCTGCTCTAAACTCCAAGGAATTTGACACATTTTAATGAAGGAAGAGAGTCCAGGAGAGCTTTCCTACAACAGAGATTGCAGTCTTAATTACAGCCCTTATTAAAATAAATGCTGGAGTAGCCCACAAGTCTGCAAAACCAAGGCGCACTTGGGCCGTCAAAAATGGAGGCACCCAAATTAAGGGTCACTTTTGAAAATAGGAGCCACTATCATCATACAACGGTGATAAGTCGGGGGCAGATTCTGGAAAAAAGCCAGGTTTTCCAGGGCTCGTTCTATAACTCGGCCCCAAAACCCTCACCACGGTGCCTCCCTGCAGCAACATGCTCACTCCTCGAGAATAATCCAGTCAAAATGAATCAAACCAGGCTGCACAAATATGGGACAAACGTGCCTTTCCAATGGCATCCTACAAGAAGCAAACATGTTTCGTTGAAATGGCCCTCCCTCCGCACAAGCATCCCCTGTCTTTTTCAATTTAATCTCTTTGAGCAAACCGGGAGGCCTCCCCTGCAAGCTCCGGCAATGTGTCAATACCACAGGAAGTGTTACTGTGCTGTGCCACCTCCTCGTGACAATAGTTAATATTTGGATTATGAAGAGCAGAGCTGACAAGACTCCTGATTAAATGAGGCAGGGAGAAAGCACAGAGGTAGCGTTCTGCTCTGTGGCTAAAACAACCCGCCATTACCCAATGGAGTTAGGGCCTTCATAATATATTCTTCTTGTTTCTGGTTAACAAGAGAAAGCTCCCAAACATCACTAACTAAAATCCATTGGCTGCAGAACTAGGCAAAGTGTGCTAAAAGAGTGCAAAGAATTTAAACAACCCAGGAAACAGCAGTCATGTTCCACATGCGGTAAGGGGTAAGACTCAGAGAAGGAGGAAAGTATAAAAATAAGTGGGCACTTTGCAATGCGACGTCTCGTGTAGTGGAACGGGGAAGGAAACGACGGGACAAATAACCATGTCGCCCCTTGCCTTACTCTGCAAGACCACGCGCTCGGGTACCGGCAACGCCTGCAAAGCAAAAAGGACAGTCAGCAGAACCAGATATGTCTGGAAGGAGCGCTTGCTGAAAAGATGGAGACGCCGCTAACATGCTCTAACAAAAGAGGTGTTGTGTAATATTTACTGTCGCGGTGCTGGCTGAGTCTCTTCGTGGATGCTCTCCAAGTCTGTTGGGGATGGATCCAATCTTTAGATCCCAAGTGCATCCGAGCCAGCTGGGTCTTGGCAGGCCCCACTCAGTTTCCAGCTCTAGCCCCCGAGGAGCATTACTGGGTACACCCTCCCCATCTGGCACCTTTCCTTGGCTGTAGGACTCTGCAGTCCCCCTGGACCGGCACTCTCCCCCCACCAGCCACAAGCACTCAGAGTCGTGGTGTAGCCTCTTCGGTGCCACGTGGCCGGCAAAGCAAAGCACTTGGGCTTTGCACCAGATTTTCTTAAGCACAGAAATGTTTAAATCATATAAGAGTTACGGCTCCTTATGTACAACAAAAGCCTTCAGGTCCCCAGAGAAAGGAGCATCGTGTGCTAAATTCAGCAGTTTGAGGTGGTAGCTGTGGGGCTAGCACCCACTGTCTCAGCACGTCCCACACCCGCTCCTCCTGGGAGACCCTTTTCCAGGCACGGGACTCCCTTGCCCTAGACGAAGCTCTGATCTGGGCTGGCCTCGTCCTCCCTTGGCAGGCATCGGACCCTTTGGCCCATGGTTGCAGGGGGAGGGAGTGTGGCCCGCTCCTCCCCTTTTGCCTCCATTCCCAGCCTCCACGCTGGACTTTGGTCCACAGACTCACCCGTTTCTCCCTCAGACGCCCCTTTTCCAGGGGGGAATTTTATCTACAACCACACCTGGAGATGTTGTAGCTAAACCACAACCCAGCCCTCTGCCTCGCGTCCTCAAAGGTAGGACCCACTGGCTCGCTCCCATTCAGCCTGTCCGTACAAGTGAACGTGCGCTGCTTCCTCAAGGAGTGAACTGTCCCTCCCTTCCACATCCTGTGCATCCAAAGACTCTTGAGACCTGTTTCCTCCAGGTTCCCTCTAACCCACGCCCAGGAGCTGTCTGCCTGCCCCAAAAGCATGACCCTCCTCCCTCACCGATGCTCCCCCAGAAGAGGTAAAAGGCAGGGTGGAGATGCATCTTACTGACAAACTAGATTAGAGATGGGTAAGCTTCCGTGAGCCCGAGCTCGCTTCATTACGGCGAGCCTCTGATGAAGTGAGCGCAGGTTCACAAATGCTTGTAACACAAGCCTGATTAAGGAAGTCTATAACGGGTTTGCTTTCTGCCTGGCTTCAGACTAACTTGGCTAACGGCCTCTCTCCACAGAGGTAGAGCGGTGAAGTAGGAATCACAATCCATCATCACCCACCCCTTAAGGGCTGTGGGGGGGGGAACAATCTAGTATCCATGCCCCCAAATCCCCACCATGCCTGGGCCAGCTCTCAGTGACATCCTGCCTCCTCGTGCCCTTGTTGCAGCTCCTGATCAGCCAGCATCCTCCTGATCGCCGTCTCCAGTCTTCTTCCTCCCAAACCAGCACCTTCTGCACTCCCGATCCCGCTGCTCTGGAGCTCTCCTCTTGCCACTCAGTCTCTTGGACTGGCTTTGAACCAACACCTTGCTGCTCTTCCTGTCCTTTTGGGGAACCACGTCTACGTCCCTGACTCCTCTCTGTGCCTCTCATCATCTGAGCTCAGCAAGGGCACCTGCTCTGTCTTGATGAAACATCTCTCCAAGCATAAGGCCAGAAGCTCCTCCTCCCTAAGCCTTTGTAAGCTTTTTGCAACTTAAGAGATCCACTCTCTGCTTCCAATTTGAAAACAGAGATTGATTTCCTTGCAAGAGCTGCCTGCTAAAAAAGCTCCTTCATCTGGTAGGCTGCCACCAACATACCCAAGTTGATACATCCGCACCAGCCCATCACACTCGCCCAGTAAAGTGGACTCCTAACTATCTGGATATTTTTCATCTGGATATTTTTCTTGCTGAGATCACGTGATCCCAGCTGACTTCTTGCCGATGGCTGGACTCGATGATCTCACGAGGTCCCTTCCAGCCCCTAATGTCTATGAAGACTATGAGGTATATTCAGCAGCAGGGAGTCTTTAAGAACAGAGACACTTTGAGCTGGCTCGTCCTGTATATTTTTTCTTAGTTCATCAAATTGTCTTTCCCAGTCACTTCTCATGGTGATTGCATAGAGAAATTACGCCAAAGGAAACAAGCTGAAATATCTATTACTTGCTTTGCAACGCACTGGAAAAGAAACCAAACAAAACCAGCAATAAAGAAAGGGAAGGGAAAGACAGAGACCAGAGAAAAAGAGGGGAGGAAGCTTTTTTCCTTCAAATCCTGCCACTTTACAATTGTAAATATGCCTAGAACAGGTGAAAGGATACATCGTTACCCCAAGAGCCCTTATTTAGAGACAACTTCTAGGTGAGGTTTAAACGGCCCACCCATGTCATCAGCACGTGAAGCAGATGTCTCACTCCTGGCCACATCTAATATATGGACTCTAATATCCATGAATGTGGACACTCCTTCAAACCCTGCCACTTTACAATTGTAAATATGCCTAGAACAGGTGAAAGGATACATCGTTACCCCAAGAGCCCTTATTTAGAGACAACTTCTAGGTGAGGTTTAAACGGCCCACCCATGTCATCAGCACGTGAAGCAGATGTCTCACTCCTGGCCACATCTAATATATGGACTCTAATATCCATGAATGTGGACATGGCCAGATTTCACTCCTTCCCTTTGTCAGATGGATCTGCCAGGTGCTGTCATGTTTTTTCAGGAAACATTGTTTTACCCTGTGGCTCAGAATGGCAGGAATATCAGAAAAGACATTACATGGGGGGGTGGAAAAACCAGGACATCTCAAAGCACCGTTGCAACTGGGTTATCGCGAAGCACAGCTGTGCTCAGGTTATGTGCCAAATGCACACTTGCAGTAAATAGGCATCGCCTACCCAGTAAAGCAGAATCAGTCTACTCGGCATCAGTGTCCATGGGGTATATCTTAGACTTTATGATATGGTTCAACCCAGGTCTGGATGGCAAGCTGTAAGTGGACCTAATATTAATGCCTTGTGAGATGTAATGTGTGTTTTTCTGGAAGTCACTTTTTGGTGTGCACTAACAACTAAATACAATAAAATTGCTGTTTACCCCCCCCCCCCCCCCCCGAGAGTGACCTCTTGCTCAATCAGTCTCCTATGCTTAAGCGGCTCTGCTTGAGTTTAAGACAGCACCTGTCATTGTTACATTTCAGGGCCTCGGAGCTCAGCTGATTTTCTTGAATATATAAATACTCAATATTACTCATATTTTTCCCTTTCGGTGTCTTTGGTTAAGTTCAGTGCCCTTGCACTGGATGCAAAAGTCCAGCTCTGCTCTTATATAGTGAGGTCACTTCGTCACTCCTCTGACGAAGCAAACTTGGGCTCACAGAAGCTTATGCATCTCTGATTTAGTTAGTCTGTAAGGTCTGCGGTCTGTCATTATCTTATTTCTGTGGATCAGTTATCTGGGGGGCTGACGTGCCCCCTTCCCATCACTGTCATCTCTGGGTTCATTATCTCTTCTCACGAACACCGAGACCCCGGTAACCTGCTTTGAAGCTCCCAAATTATTGGCCACTACCCAGGCCTTCCCCTCCACTGCTTCTTGACATTACTGCTACGCTACTCAAAGTTTCATTTACCTTCAGATTAGCTTTTTTCCAGATCTATCACCTTATACTTACGTTCCACGATCCAGCTCCTCATCGTTGGCTTTTTAAATGCCTTTTACAGCTTGGCAGCATCTTTAACCTTATGGCACCTTCTGATACTGTGTATCCAAAATGCTGGGTCTAGCTTTTAGCCCCAACTTCTTAATGTGAGAATAACTTGCTCACCAGACTTACAATTCTCCGTTTCCTGATGCCTTCAAATGTAGATTGGCTGCCTTTCTGGAAGACATGCTTTAGCCAGACGTAAGTTATGCTTCAGTCAGAGCCAAGTTATCGGGGGTAAGTGGGTGAAAGTTGGCTGCTGTTGCCATAGAGATGCTACAAGATCACAACTGAGAGGGGAGTTGTGCACATGACTGGGAAAGGGAGCGGCATACCTATTGTAACAAGTAGGAGGGACCTAGCTGCTGGGTCTGAATGGTGGGGAAGTGTCCCTAAGAAAATCTTGCCGTTAAACTCTGATCCAAAATGTACAAGTATCCGGAGGCGGCTCCCTGAGCTCAGATCTGCCAAGGGAAACAGAGATGCTGCAGAAGGGTGACCGCGGGGGGAGGCCCTTGGGAGCTGATGGGAAGAAATGCAGCCCCGGGATCTGCTCCTGGCGTTCCTGAAGCTGGGAGGCTGAACCACTGACCCACACCATCGCCCGCCCGCCCCTTGCCCCAGCCGGGCTTGGCAGTTTGCATGTGGCTCTCCCTAAGCTCCAGGATCATAACCAGGCAGAGCTGGTGGCACACCCCTCACCCTCCTGCCCAGCCAGCCTGAGGCTTCAGCAACCAAAGCCAGCGGGTGCCCCCTGCCCCGAGGACAGCAGCCCCAGGCCAGTCTGTGTGTGCCGGGAAGCCCCCAGAGGAAGGGATGTCCCACTGGCCCTGCTGGGAGCAGGAGGTGTCCGCGGGGCAGGGCCTGCTCCCCCCTGGAGGGCTCTGGGGGTTTATCTGGGAAGGGTCCCCCCTCCCGGCTCGCAGCCTGCCCACCAGGCAGGGCACCCCTCTCTGCGGAGAGGCTCAGGCCAGAGGCAGCAGCTGCCCACGAGCTAGCCCGGGGGGGGCAGGCAGTTTATTCAGATGCTTCAAGTCCTTCTTGTTTTCTCCCCCCAGCCCAGGCCAGCCGCACCCCCCGCATTTCCAATTAAAGTGGCATTAGAGCCGGGCGCTGAGCTGGCCTGAAAGCCGCACTGCCTGCGGGGCTATCGCGTTTCAGCCCCTCCCAGGCGCGGGGCTCGGCCAACACGACGGGGCAGGCTGTGCCCGGGGTCCTCGCGTCCCTCTGCCGTGGCTCGCTGCTGCAAGGGAAGCCAATGGGACCTCGGGAAAACCATGCCAACCTCGGGACCCCCACCCGGGGCAACCCGGACCCCCTCCCTCCCCGGGGGTAGGAGCCCCCCAAGCCTGCGGAGAAGCCACGGGCCGGGCCCAGTTGCAAAGGTCCTGTTTTCAAGGGAAAAAGAAGGCCCAAGGGGGGGGGCTCCCGGTGTCCCGGCCCGTCCTCCCTCGTCTGCGCGGGTCTTAAACCGCGATAAAAGCAAAAATGAAGAGGCAAGGGGGGGGTTTCCTTCACTCCGGGCCGGACCCCTCCACCCGCCCGATGATGGAGGAGGAGGGTTGTTTTTAATAGAAAATAACATTTATTTCTAGTGGCGCTAGGAGACGGCAGCACAGGCAGGGACCGCGAGCGGAGCGAGAAGGCGGCTACAGAGCGAAGTCTTCGCGGAGCACAGAGGAGGAGGCTGGTCGGGGCGGGCGCCGCGCGGCCCGAGGGCGCTGCCCGCCGGCTTACATGCAGACCTCGGGGCCGGGGAAGGGAGGGAAGAAAAGAAAAAGAACGGCCTTGCGATTTACAGCACGGGGAAGGTCGAGGCCCGAGCCGCGTGACAACGAGAGCGGCCGGCCCCGAGCCGCGGTAACATCGATTCACCTACGCGTTACAGGAATAACTTAGACGGCCGCGGCGGGACACGAGACACGCGCTAATCGGATACA
>NW_005842139.1:1628561-1629710 GCF_000455745.1 Alligator sinensis
CCCCGGGGCCCGAGTCGCTTTCTGCAAAACGTTTTGAGCGCGGGTCCGTGCAGAGCCCGGCTCCAGAGAGCCGGACTGCCCCTGCTCCGTCTCGAAACGCATCTCTGTATCGAAATAGTGATCACATCGACTAAAATATAGGTAGAGAGAAATAGACGTCGCTATATCGATAGATCCATACGCAGAGATTTATCTCTCTATATCTATCTATCTAGATATATATATCTATCTAGCTAGATACCTCTAGACCTAACTGCACAGATAGATATAGCTACATACAGATCTATGTATATCGGTATGTTGCTATTTATTGATATATCGATAGATAGCTGTATACAATATATCTCTGTTTATCTCTATATATCGATAGACATCGCTATAGCTAATCTCTCTCTCTATATCGATAGCGAGAGCTATATATGTCTATATATTTCTATATACCGATTGATAGCTATAAATAATATATAGCTCTCTCTATCGATAGAGGTAACTATATATATTTCTATATATGTCTCTAAATCGATAGATAACTATATATATCTGTATATCTCTCTATATATCGATAGACATAACTATATATGCATCTCTATATCGATTGAGATAACTGTATACATCTCTCTCCCTGTATCGATAGAGATAACTGTGTATATATCTCTGTATATCGATTGAGATAACTATATTTCTCTATAGCGATAGAGGTAACTGTATCTATATATATATCTATATCAATTAAGATAACTGTGTGTATATATATCGATTGAAATTATTATATCTCTATCGATTGAGATAACTGTATATATATATATCGATGAAGATAGCTAAATCTCTCTATTTCTATATATCGATAGATAGCTATATCTGTATACGGATAGAGATAACTATATCGATCTCTATCTCTCCCCATCTATGGATAGACACAGCTCTCTATAATGTAGCTCGGTCTAGCTCTATAAATCCGTAGCTATCTCTAGATACCTCGACATATCGATGGAGCTGTCTATATATATATAGGTCGATCTATTTAGATGGATGGATCGATCTACCTCTCTCGATAGAGACATCTCTCTCTCTCTCTCTGCCTCCCCAGGAGGAGCACCCCGGAGCTCTCCTCCCCCCGCAGCCGGGCCCCGGCCCCCTCCCGCACTACCT
>NW_005842139.1:1631315-1643756 GCF_000455745.1 Alligator sinensis
GCAGCCATGCGCGGGGCGCGGCGGTGCCGGGCCGAGGAGCCGTCGGGGGGCCGCCTCCCTGCCAAGGGCGGCCGCTCCCCCGCCTGGACAGACAGCAGCCTCCTCAGCCTGCCGGGGGCCAGGGCTGCCTGGGCTCCTTGTTATGCTGAAGGCGGGGTAGAGCTGCCCAGTGTAGACTGACCCAGGTAGATCTCTCTCTCACACACACGCTATATATACGTATGGTACGCTATATATAGGGTACGGGAGTGTGTGTATACACACACACACACACACACACACATGTATACATACATATATACACACCCTAGATACACCATACACGTGTATATGCACCCCTATGCATACACACACACCTATATCTACACATGCATACACCATGTGATTAAATCATATTATATATATATGATTTATCTACATGGTGTGTGTGTGCATATATATATATATATACAAAAAGAACAAGCCTCTGTGAACCCAAGCTGACTTCACCAGATGCTGTGGATCATATTATGCTGACTGAGACTCCCCAGCACTCACTGAGCTCAGGATGGACTTTCAGGCCAGACACTGGCCCCTTCCCTGCTGGGACTATTTACAGGACTCTCTACAGAGCCCCTTCCCATCCACCCCGTCCATGATCTCACCCTGAACTGATGGGCTCCAACAGAAAAGCAGCAGGGGGAACTGCATACTTTTAGACAAGAGTCAAGAGGCTGGGTGACACACGAGGCCCCAAATGATCCCATTCACAATGACTCAACCAGAGATCTCCAGCAGTGCAGGAGCAGCAGCAGCAGCAGGTAGGAGTTGCAGAAATAGCTGTGGAGAATTGCCCCCACTATGGGCCTCGGGGGATAGCAGAAGGGGCGCGAGGGTCCTCCCGTCACACAGAGAGGGCCCAGAGCACACTTCTGTTGATCAACTTGCATAGGAGGCTCTTTTCCTCCCACTCCATCCTTGAGGAATTGATCCAACTCATTAGGAGCAAATATAAAGATTCACAGTGACAGTTGAATTAGGCCCTAAAAGCGAGAAGTAGAAAAGGATAAATTCTTGACTCAGTTTTGAAGCTCACGGAACATTACAGGAGAAGTGATAATGAAAATGGCATGTAAGTGACAGTGATTGTTCATAATGCAGAAAGCTTCGTTAATGGTGACTGAAATGAGGCCAAAAAGGGAAACATGAAGGCGATGAATTTCTGCAGATTTGAAACTGTGTGAAAGGGTTTGGCTGAAATGGAGAGGGAGAAAGCAGTGGCAGGGCAGGGCAGAGTGGAAAGAATTACATGTTTTCAGATAGAAATTATACATTCCCTTTGGGCGTACCCCCTTCCTTAGCAAGGACTTAGAAGAAAGTTAGAAGGGAATGCAGCCAAACAATAATAGCTAGACTTAAAAGCCTTCTAAGCAAAAGACCAAGATAATAAAACATGTAAGATTTTGAAATGCGCAGACAGACAGAACAGAGATCTAAAAGTAAGAGCTGCAGGCAGGAAGATACGATTCCTGGTGTCTTTCGCTAATTCTGCTAGTGATAAATTCAGACAGATCGCTCAACTTTTCTACACTTCAGATTTTCCATGTGGAAAGTACATTGATACTTTAAGTCTCAAAACAGCCATGAAGGGGCTATGAAGTCCTGGGGCGAGAGATGTACAAGCGTCTCAAGAAGCATTAACTGGGCATCTGCACGTCAACACGGCCAGGGACTTGAAGAGGTGAGGGTTGCTCTACTAGAATTTAATTCTTTGCAAAAATGAAACCCTTCCACAGTAGAAGCAAACCTGCCTGGTTTAGCACAATCCAGAGAACGCTTGTTCTTCTTTCTTTCCGAGGGGGAAAGAAAGAACCCCGTTTATTCCTCAAGAATCATGTCGTTCCTATTGTTTTAGAAAGGACAAATTCACTTTCAGGAAACCCTCCATCTAAATGATTCTCTTGGCCTTTGTTCTGTGCAAGCCCGACTGGCTGCTCTCCCACCGATGGCGAAGCCCATGCCTAGTGCTGCCCTGATTGGAGGAACAAAGCCCCCATTTCTGGTCACCGGGATCTTTTCCTTGTCTTGGATTTTGTAGGCTCCATTTAACTTTGTAAGAAGAAATATGTTGACTTGCACTATATTTTACTAACTTTGCCCCTGTATAATCCTGGGTAATTTCCTAGGTTTCGCTCAAAAAAGTTGACAAAGCGTGGTGTTTTTGGTTTACTCCTCAGTGGACTATTTTAACTCCACTTTTTTGTTTATAAATTTTATTAGGCTGCTCTCTTCCTCTCATCCCCTCTTCCCCCCATTATACTCCATGAATGGAAGCAAAAGGCATAAGGAGAAAAGCTATAAAAACAGGAAAAACTGCAATAAAAATAAAATCAGGTAACTTTTGGTTCATCTGAAGAAAAAGGTTGGTGGGATTGTCCCTCTTAGCCCTTTCCTTCCCTTCCCCAGTGTATCCATACCTCCAGCAACTGAAAAATAAGTTTCTCTTAAATGTGACGATTTCCAAATAATCATTAGCTCCACTGGTTACCTGCTCTTTTGTCCCTGTAAACGACATGGGATTCTAAATTAGAAGTTGTTTCTTTTTAAATGGTTAATGTAGATTAGCATATTGTGCCATTGATAAAACTCATGAAGATTTTACTGCCTGGCTCTAGGGGAGCTAGCATCATAGACTGAAATATTATCCCATTAGTAACAAGAGTAATAATTAAAAATATAATATAAATAGAAAGTGTAGGAATTTGAAGGAAAAAATGTACAAAATGTCATCTTCTTTGTATTTCAGACATTTTGGGTTATGTGATGATAATTCTGCTCACTACTAATTTTCCTTGTCTATTGAACCAACTTAGTGATATTCATCCTAAGGGTCATATATCATGTTTAATCCTACCTGTTAAATCTTCTTCTGATACCGGTTCCATTTTCTCAGGCATGATGCTTATTGCCACTTTAATAATGGACTTAAAAAATAAAACAAATTGATGATACATTGACAGACACCTTTGAAATGACAAAAAAAAGTTTATTTTTCCTCACATTAGTGAAGTAATCAAGCAGTTGAATTTCTGACCTGAGGAGGCCACAAAATAGTCACGTTTCATGCAAAATGTAGATCGTTTACTGAGGACGGTGACCTATATGCTCACTATGATTCCAGTTCCATCTCAGTTGCAAGTAAAGCAGATTTTCTCTCTAGAAGATAACGCGGGAGCTGTAGAAGCATTCCCATTTTGTCTGCTGGAGTGTGGGGATACTGGAAACCAGTGCCATTTTCCCATCCTTAGGCCTGGGGCTGGAAAGAAGAACAGTATTTTCCTTTTCTCTGTGAAGTCAAATTTTGTGTTCATTATTGGAGATGGATGCAAACTTTAAGCCAACTTTGTACCCCCTCCTCACCCCTGAATTCGGGCCAGCTCCCTCGCCTTGTGCAGCCCCTTTGGGCTGCTTTGTCATCTATATATAGCCAGACTGGTGCTCTCTAGGCACTCCTTCTTCCAGCCTCCTTCCTACTCCACGTACAAGGAGTCTGGGATGACGGAGAACTATTATACATAACCCTCTGTGCTTACTGAAGGACACTATGAGCACAGGGGTATATTCTGCAAGAGCCTTTTAAACCCCTTTATGCTGTTATGTCAATGTAAAGTGGGGAAGAGGGGTGTTGCACTGGGAGAAAAGAAGAGGACCTGGGGGCTAAGGTCACTTTAGACAGAGTATGTGCTACTTCAAACCCAGCGTGCTTATTTTGTAAAACTCTAGTTTTATACAGTGGAGTATTGGGGACCTTTTGTACCTTTATCAATGAAATGACTCTGCCTCCCCTCTCAAAACAAACTGTGAGGAAGAGTTGTGGCCTTCGGCTCCTAAGAAACACTGAATAGCTTACACCATGCGACGGGATCTTACAGAGACAGCCCTCGTGGATTTAAGGATAATATGTTATTCCCACATTCGAAGCCAACACAAGAGCGAACAGTTTTCTTTTGTGCCCAGCGTCTCAGTTGGACTTTTCTTCCTGTGTTACATAGGATAGGAATGCATCGCTCAGTTTGGGGTTATATGAAAGTGAGTCTACGTGCAAGCATAATTTAGCCCCGTTGCAGGTCTGGTTCAGGCGACCTTTTGGGAACAAGACCTCACATTCCTTTTTAGGAATTGTAATTTTTTTGGCCTGGAAGAACGTTCTCACCCTTTGGTTCAAAGAGTTGGTAACAGAATTTTCTGCTGTGCTTGAGCTATTATGGATAACATTCCTTTGAAAGAATGTACAGAGTATGAAATCTTCAGCCAGGCTTATTCTGTATTTAGAAACTCTGTATGAACTCCCTTTTAGGGGCTTGATCATTATGAGCCCTTCTCCTTTATAGACACACCACCAACCTGAAAATCTCCCTTCTGCCCGAGCAGAAAAATCTCTCTTCTGCCTGAGATTACTGTAACTGGAAGGAGTTGGCAAAAATTATTTTCTCACTTTTTTCCAGCTTGTTTGCTTAGTGTATTTGGCAGCGCTTGACAAGCAATCTGCTCTACTGTTCCTGTTTGGTAAGTTTTTGTTTTTTTTCTTGCAGGGAAGACCCTTTTATGTTTAAAATGGCAGGCCAGACCATTTAAAGAGAAAGGGAGGAGTGCAGGATAAACTACGACTAGAAACAGAGCAGACTGCATAGGAAAAGTAGGTCAGAAACAGTCGGGGTTTTTTTTAAATGTAGTAAGTTAAAAAATAAGTGAATAATGCCCCATAATGCATCATGACAGTTTATTCTCAACAGTCCAGTTTCTGGTGTGCTGCTTTCATTTTATGTTCCTTTTGTTCTTCTGTTTTCTTCTCTGTACATTGCTTCTTCACCAGCCCGGCAACACAAAGAGGCCATTAAAGCTACCTTCACTGGATCCTTAAGGATTCAGTCTGCATATAGGGAATCATATTATTACTGGATGGCGCTGAGTCAGCATACCAGCTTGAACACTTCCCATCTCCCAGCCTAACAAGTGCTGCAATCGCTGTACAGTCTTTAGGTGTCTCAGTCATTTCTGCAACAGAGGTAGCTGCGTACAACTTAGAGCAGCCTAATGGTTTCTCTAAGATGTACCAAAGCCAAACAAGTGCCAAGATGGCTCAAGGGTTATGAAGCTCACAACGGAGGCATTCAGCCAACTCTCCCCCAATCCTTTACCGAGAACAGCCTGTCTGGACCAGAAAAATCTGGGTCTGTATGTTTAGCTCTCTCAGTTGTTTCTGTTACCTACTGCTACTTGTTTTCAATAAAAAAGCTGGTGAAAACATCTCGCAACTAATTTATTCTGAAAAGTCAGGAAAACTTTACGAAATGAAAAAAAATTGTTTTGATGCCAGCAATTAAATAATGGGAACTGTGTAAAGGTTGTTACTGAACTAAGACAGAGGCTGGAATGCAACGTTTAGGGGTTTGCAAAGGGTGAGGTGGATGGATTGGATAGATTACTGAATCTTGCATTTCTGAAGGGATCTAGACTACTGTACCGATACAGAGATCATTCCATGAAACAACAAATGCAAGTTCCAAAAAGGTGGGAAGCGAAAACTAGAAATGGACCAGAACATATGGGAGAAGGATGTCAGAAATTATGAATCAGAAAAAAAGAATAGTAAGATTCTTGTTATTTTACTAAATAATCAAGGGGGGAAGCACTTGTAAAGACTGGAAAATTAGCTTCCAAGTCCAAATTAAATACTAAGAAATGCCAATTATAAACTCAAAACATGACAGCTATGAAAAAATCTGTGCAAGGGTTTTGAAGTATGCAGTTTGCAATGTCTGATGATATAGTCAGGCCAGCAACCAGTGTTTTCAGAGTTTACTTTGACACTAAGTAGGGCATAAACAGCGACTGCTCAAACACGCTCAAAAGTGAAGCTATTCTCTCTCTGCATAATACAAGCCGTCTTTACTTCAATGAGTAGGATTTGTAGACATATTGGGGAAAACGAGGATGTAAAGAACTCTCCAAAGCTCAAGGTCTCAAGGTCTGAATATCTGGACCCAACACAGTGTCTAAAACCCAAACGATAGTTCTTTCAAGGGCAATCATTTGTTACATGCTCTGGCTAAGTGGCTTGGTGGAATAGAAACTGGTGAAGGAGCTCCATTATCTTTGAACCTGCTCCACTTAAAGGGATATGGGCTTGAATGCTAAGGAGCTGGTGGTTATCCAGGGCTGGGAGATTAAACCCAACCCCAAGATTGTGAGCCGTCTAAAAGTTAGCTGGAGAATAAGGCCATTGAATCAAACCAGTAATGGATGGAATGATTCGTCAGACTTGCTTGGAGAAGTATGATACTGATGAGAGATGAATGCTTTTTACCCAAGAAGAATTCTCACTTAGGATTACTTTAATGTTTTTAATGTAAGCTTACAAAACCCCTCCACACCAGACTAAGAAACAATCGACAAATTAAAGTTAGAATGGACTGACTGTACAAAAAAAATTATGTAGACAACCTCAAAATATTAAATTGGTGAGACTTGAGGGGCAATGCAAAAGTTACACAGTTACGAATTGCCGAAACCGTATATGGTGTGATATGGGTTTCTCCAAACCATTAACAAAGTAAGGAATGTTAGCAGTGCTTGTATTCACTATGTAATCCTCCAATACTATGAAACCTTTGCAAAATTTATCCCATAGATAAACAGAGAAGCAGCTGTACCACAAAAGGACTTTCATGCCTAAGTCCAATCTAACATCCACTTTGGAAAAAAGACAAAAATAGCCACTGTAACAGGAACCAGTACCCAGGCCTTCCCTCCTTCCAGGCGAGTGCTCTAACGAGTCGTGCTCATTCTCTCTCTAGACCTCTGGCCCAATGACTCTTCAAGCAGCCCGTGCAAAGTCTCCATCAACAGGATGCACGAAGCATCTCCCACACCTGCATAATCCACAATTTGAGGGCCAAGGCACTCTGCTGCCAGGGAAGACGCATAGGTTTGAATCCCTTGAGGCAGAGAGGGGGACTGAACCCACACCTACCACATCCTGAATGGAGGCTCCAACCACTGAACTGTTTTACGAGGGAAGAAACCCAGGGACCATCATGACTGCTTTGAAAGAACGGAATGGGTCTCTCAGTCAATTTTTGGACAAGGTTGAGGCACTTACCTGCACGACTGAGTTCTAGGCTGTGAAATCCTGAGTGGAGGAAGGCACCCCCTGATGGCACCAAGAAGGTGCCTAAGCCACAGAAAAGGGTAGGATTTACTTGTTAATAGTGTTCCCTCTTGGTTCCCCGCTCACTCTGCTGCCCTTTGGCACCTGCCCCCTTTTGTGCTTTTGTGAGGCGCCTAAGTCCCTTTGTGCCTAAATACCTAACTCATGGCTGTGTATTCACCTATGGGGCCAGTAGCCTAACTCCCTCCCTGGATCTGGGCTTTGGAGACACTGTTTCTCTCCCACACATACACAAGAGGAGTGAAAGCGTATCACGTTTTAAGCACAGGTAACGTACATTTTAGTAGGAACATTTCTGCAACTGCAAATTTATTTGATGTTTCTAATATCAATGAAAAGGTACACTTTTTTGAAAGCCGAAGTCCTGTTCTGCTACATTAAAAAAGTAGTTCTATTAAAAAAAACCACCCTAAATACCCTCACTAAATTTAAAAGTGCAGATGAAGAGAATACAAATGAAACACTTGGGTTTTGCATACTCTCTAATATTGATTTAGAACAGCAATGCCAAAAGCAGGACGTTTCCTCAGAAGCCACAGAAAGAGCTCCAACTTCACCATAATGTGCTAAGGGTAATAGTCAAAGCCAGCACTTCGTTACAGGATTCCGTTAATTAACAATAATTCCTTAAGATTTAATATTAATGCATTAATCACATTAATGATAATCCATTAATGAGGGAGCTAAAGATATAAAAGCAGAATCAGTGATATGCTCGGTAGTAACATTGTAACAGTTTTAGGGTTATAGTACATAACAAAATTAGTCTAAATAATGACTGATGGATTAACTGTGCCGGCAGATCATATGATGTGAATACTTTGCCTGTTTTAGGGTAACAAAAAAATGATGGCATAGGATACGGATTTATCTACACTGGAATAATTTTGCATTATGGGCCTCATTTGAAAAAGGGACTGAAATCCAGAAGGTTGCTTTTCAGAATTAGCCCAACATCTTTAAGAACCCAAATCATAAACACTTTATTCAAATAGAATGATATACTTATCTGCAATTCTGGAGGATGGATTTTTATACATTAGAAGAGGGCAGCAATATCACCACTTAAAACACTGTCCATTAATTATCACCACAATATTTTGATGATGATAGTGTATTTTGTGGTATAAGCAAGATGAGAAAAAAATGCCAAACAAATATTGGGGGGATGAAGGGAGAGGGACAGGACTGGGAGCACTGACTTCAACAGGTTTAACAAATATTCAAGCCACATTTAATAACTTTATGAAACTAGTATCAAAGTAAAGAAAATATAGTCAAAATACAGAAATGAAGTTGAGTGAAAGAAAACATGATGAGATCAAAAAGTTAGACAGAACAGATTAAATATAAAAAAAAGTTAACTAAAAGGGTGCTCTGCTGTATGCTGCAATATTTCAGCAACTCCTTTTTTAATATCCAGCTTAAAATGAAGAGCTAATCTGAAAAAGAAGAAAAGCTAAAGCATCCCCTTTGAAATGGCTTTGGTGTGAACTGCAGTGCCTGTTTGTGGAAACAATGTCATTCTAGTTTGCAACCTATGTTAATTTTAGATTTGCTAGACTCATTTTTCTCTGTGAGAGGCAGCACAAGATTTAAAGTCATGTGTCTGCACTTAGCTCTCCACTACACTTCTTTGCCATCCTCTTGATTTTTATTTTGTGTTTGTGGACTCTAGGTTATTAAAATTTCAAGCCTTTCATTTGTCACATATACATCACTTCTAAAACTGTGATGAGTGCATTCACTAATTGCAGAATTATCATAAAGATACAGTAAGGCTTTTCCCACTCTGAATTTTGCATTTTTCGGAAAGACAACAACGTATCACCTTCATGATCACCATCCCTCCAAAAGAAAAATGAAACAAAAACGAAAGGTGTTACAATTGGCTTCCGATTAGTATAAAATGTTCAACTCAGCATTTAATCTGCTATGATAAAGAATATGAGCTACATGTTAACAAATGTGGAAAATAATATTCTAGGCCTTCAGAAATGAGTTTGATTAGTAGCCGATGTTTCTGCAATGCTATCGTGTACTACACTCATTGTGGAAGAGTGTAGTACACTGTCAGCCTAGAGATTTTAAAAAATTCGAAACTGTGTTTTATGGTCTGTACTCATTCTATGGTTTAGGAATATATGGTACCATTTTTTTCCACGTGAGGTACAAGATAATTGGTGCTTACATTTCAGACAATAAAACTGGATTTTTTGTTAAAGTCTGAGACCAGATCTGTAACCTATTGTTAAAATGTCAGAAGTGTGCAATAATAAGGCAGATTTCTTATTACATCATCTCTTTAGATACTTATTGTTGGGTGAACAAACAAGGTGCTTTAAAACAGCAGAGTAATAGGATACAAACAAGTGCCAGAGCGAAGGAAGAATGCAAAAATGGGAACTGCCGTTTCTTCCACAATGAGGAATAAAGAACTTTTGTATCTGGTATTTGAAAGGTTTTTAACAGCTGATATTCAATATCAGCTGATTCCTGAAGTGTTGGCAAGATACCAGGTCTCTGGTACTGGCCCATTTCTAATATTTAAATATTCACATCATGCAATAAGTAGTTTCACACACTGCAATCTAATGGAAAATACTTTCTAAACTGAATCGGAACTGAGACCCAAAGCAGAACCAGTAAATAAATATCTTGCATATATGTCAAACTATATTCTTCAAACAAAACCTTACATCTTATCAAAGAAGTCGAAGGTACTAACAAAAAAAATTATATGCTTTCTACTATAATACTGTTAAATTTCCATGGCTGAAAATGTCCCATTTATTTATTTTTTTCTGCCTTTTTAAATTAGGTGGCAAAGTAGAAATTCAAACACAGAAATAAAATGCATATATATGAGAGCACTGGCTCAGCAAGATATCAAATATACAGCATTCTAGTGTCAAAAGTACAGGCAGAAATGTCCAAGATTTCTTGGTGAAAAGGGGGCATTTGAGGAGTAAAAATTCTACTTAACAATCACTCACATTTTAACAGTGCATTCATTATAACAAAAGCCAGATGATAAGTGAGCAACAGAGTCATAATGTTCAGTGTTCGTAGCAGAATAGTATCCTCTGCTCATTTAAACGAGGTTGGAAACATATACTCATGAATGTGGAAATTTAAGTAGCTATGTTTATTTTTTCAAGATTCTTGCAAGAGGCAGAGTTGTGACATTGAATTGAGTTAGATGACAGTACAAGGTGATTTTGATAGAAGCCTTTCTCCTGACACTGTGCCTCTGGCTTGTCAAAGGATTACTAGTCCTACAATCTGGTTCGAGCTATTCTTTTGCCTCTAGGAAGAGGGTTTCTTGAGGGTACAGTTTTACCTCCAGTAATGATTTATTTGGATCCAATTGAGTCACCTGTGAAGATAAAAAAAAAAAAGAACAGAACCTGAAGAGACGCATATAAATAGATTTCCTGCAAATTGTAATATTCAGCAATACAGCTTAATAGTCTCTGCAAAGCCGTTTTAATTTCTGTCGGGTGGATTCACAAATGTCATTCCCCTTAGTCCCAATGGGCATTTGATACGTACATTACTTGTATACTTACAGTTTCTTTATTTTAAATGACCTCCTACACGTTCACTAAGAGGAAAGTAAATAACTCCTCTCGATCCTCTTCAGGGTAAATATATTTGTTTTTTGTCAAAGTTTCTGTTATTTTGATGGGTTCTGGTACACCGTGGGGGAAGGCAAAAGAACCATTCCCAGGCAACTGCATTTCCAACCCTGCTTTTCATGTGAATCCTAAATGCTCACTTACTTCTGTGGAAGTGTTGAGTGTGCAAAAAGGCAGAACTATTGTATGTCTCTTAGGCCTTCATGCCCTGTTTCTGGAAAACACGGCCACGTTTTTAAGGCATTTAAGGTACCGAAACATGCAAACGGTGGAATTTCAATGGGTGTCAAGCACCAGGACACTTCTGAATCTTTTTGTAGGCATCTATCTACATCCGTATGTGCCAAGTACATTTAAAATTTGCGCTGCAGAGCTCACTTGTGCCGGGTGCCGAGCGCTGTCGACTGCCTTTTGCTCTTACTTTAGGCATACAGTAATCCCCACTGAAGCCATGTTAATATGAAGCACAAGCACATACTTAGTGGTTTGCTGAACTGGGGCTCTGGAAACTGTCCTACTTAGAGACCTGGGCAGTTCATATGGAATTAATCTCTAGATCTGCAAACGTGTGATGTCCCAACAACTACCACCCAAGGAAAGGTTTTATACACACAAACTGGTGGGGAGGAGACCACAGGCCTCCAGACAAGACACTCCTATATTGTAACTGCCTTTTCGTATACGACAACTGTCATATCTTTACAACAACCGTGGCAAAGTTTTTTATAAATATCCAAATGCTAACTTTTATTTCCTTGTTGTTGGAAATAATTCATTATAACTTTGAAACTTACTTCTGTTTGTTAACCCAGTTTTTAACATTCTCCATTGTGCAAGTACACTAGTTTATTATTGGGGGCTTACTTATGAATAGTGAATTATTACTGTTATGCTAAAACAACACTAAAATGCATACAAACCTTAAAAGTATTATTATATCATGCCACTAGTATAGTAGTATCATCTCATGCCGCTACTTTTAAAGGAAAATTCCTTACCGAAATAAATACTTAAGGAAGGAGTATAGCCTTATTCTGAGATGCCATTTAGAAACGGTATGCATGTCTTCAGAATGGGATGCCTGTTTAGAAATGGTATTTCATGCGTCTATGAAATCTATGAGTCTTGCTTATTACCAATTTGGTGCACTAACATGTTTTAAAAGGCAATTAAAAATTAAACTGACAATTTGCAAAATTACTCTAAAAAGAGCAGAGTAAAAAACGCTGCTAAGAGGAAGTAAAATATTTGCCTGTTACTTAGCTGTAACTCTTTAATAGCGTACGTAACTTCATTTTAGTTCTCATTGTTTTATTACACATTTGCAGACGTTATTGTTACATTTTTTAAAATATGTTCACCGCTTCTCTAATCCCATTTAATAAATCAATGCCATGCACTTCTGTAAGTGTAACACAACAAAAATATAGATACATATATTTATTTCTCAAAGCTGGGATATATTTTCCTGTTTTTATATACCCTACTTAGTTATTATTGAATGGTAGAGAAAAAAAAATGGTAAAGACAACCTGACTATTAAAACTCATTTTAGATTCCTACTATCTATGCCCCAATGATGCATTCCTG
>NW_005842139.1:1643787-1661788 GCF_000455745.1 Alligator sinensis
TATAGTTTAAATTATTGAAAGGCTATCTTAGAAAGCAAACTTGTTATGTAAAAAAACAACTGAAGTAGCGCACTTAAATTTGTGATTACAGAATTATACTAATTAAGCACATTGTTGCTTTTTTTTAATGCTTTAGTATTCTCCCCTACAGTCCATTGCACATAGGTACTGAAAGGGAAGTATATGGGGACCTTTATAATTCCCAGCACAAAAAAGTACAGTTCACCTGAGAGAAGCAATTTTCTTTTTCTGTTCAGTTCAAGCCTGTATCTAATTAGATCCTCTCTATTCAAATCCCACAACCCCTTTGTTGTAAAAACAAGAAAAGGTAGGTGAGGAGAGGGGGAGAGAGAGAGCGCGAGCGAGCGAGCGAGCAAGATCCTTGCCTGCATGGGGCAAAAACTGATTTAAAAAGCAAGGCTGGGTTAATGAACACTATCCTCCAGACTGTAACCAGATGGAAACTTATTATTCACCGGAGTGTAATTAATGATATACATCCTGATCAAAACTCCTGGGTTTACAAACTTAAATTACCTTAACAACGATGAACGATGTCCTTTTCTCAATTTCTTTAGATTTAGGAGATTAGTAAAAAGCAGTGTGGAGTACCTGCAGCAGTGCTGAGCGCTGTTTTTCACCCTTGATTTCAGTGTGCTGTTTTAATTCACTGAGGGACAGCAGAGTTTGTAAATGTTTACACCGTTACCCAATTAACTAACAATATGGCTCCTACATCTGTCAACAAACAAAGCTGTTGTTGCTTTGTTTTAGCTCCTTGGCATTTTCTGTTCATATGGGTCGCCATTGTACTTAATTATCACACCATAACCCTTCTGCAGCTTCTACTTTGTTATTTGTGGTTTGTAAATATGTTGTATATCACAAAGAATAGAAGCCTTGCTAGTGAACACACCTCTTACCAAAAAAAAGCGGTTTGAATTGGTAAAGAAATTATTACATATAGGAATAATAGGCAAGGTATCTTGCAACTTGAAATGCATTTTAAAAGATTTGGAAACCTTGAGAACTGTATACATAGAGAGATCAAAGGCCCTAAAAGAACTGTCACCAACAAAGGTGTGTCTGAGCCCACTGATCTAGTGAGATATATTCTGCCCCTTTGGCTTTATATGGCTACAGTTCTTTGGACTGCAAATCTTACTATATTAATTCAATTTATATAGCTTGTTACATTAACACAATATTAATACTGCCAATACTGCGCTCTTGTGTAATGGGTTTCATTCATCCTATTCTTGGGTGTCTGTAATATGTCAATCTGAAGACTATTGCATTTTACATATATTAAACTGAATAAAAAAATATTTCAAACACCTTGTTTGTTGTTTAATCGTGACTTGGCACACGTGGCCCTGAGTCAGTAAAGCTTATATTTAATCCTAACACCTAACTAGTCCAATTCAACGCTAAAACTATTCAGGCCCTTAAGTTTTACTCCCATGCTTAAGTGACTTACTGTATTTGTTATTAAAATCCTCCTTAAAAGTGAAGCACTGAACACAAAATTTTTAAGACTTAATTTTCTTTCTATTTTTGAACCCTGTATCACCCAGTTGCATGCAAGTTGCTCACTTGCAGTCAGAGATCTTTCACAAATTACTTGGTGATGAGAGCAGGCCATGCAAACAGTAGGCCCCAATAAGGGAGTCAAGATAATACTTTAAAAAAAGTTCAATGGTTATCATACATGTGATATCCAAAGAGAAAACTAAGAAAAGACTCTGTCTGCTGACCCAAATTGGGAGCAGGACTGCATATTTGGAAGCTAAGAGTATATCCAACTTGCTAATGTTCAAGCTCATAAAAATAGTATACAGGAAACTGGGCTAGTCTACACATGCACTTTAATATGCAGTAGCCTATTTTACTGTACATTAAAGTGACACATAAAAAATTGTGTTATTACACGACTGTGCAATAAAATTGGCTACTGTGCATTAAGCATCACCTAAAAAGTGTGCGCTTGCACTACTGCGCATTAGGACAGCCTAATGCGCATTAATTTAGTACCTCACATTGGAGGTACTAAATTTAATGCCCATTAGGAAAAGCACATTAATGCATGTGTAGACTGCCCGCTGAGGACTTCCTAATGCATATGTAAAAGCAAACTTTGCTTGGACCATTAGTTGTTGGGCAGTGTTACTACCTGTGCAAACTTTAAAACTCAGAGCCAATCCCATTTCCATTTGCAGAACAAAACTCACCTCACCTTAAAAACCCTGACCTCCTCTAGCAAAATGACTGGAGTTGGGGAGAATAAATGGCCTGAATTTCCCTACTTTAAACAGTGCAAGATCTTACTATTGCTGCACAAACCACAAAGCAGGCCCTCACTATAGTTGGTAGCAGTACATAAATGGATTTGTGAACAGAATTTTTTCCACCAGCTAGACAGTTCTCTAGTATTTTAGTTGTTGGTGTATTAAAATGTTAGTCTTTGATCTTCATTTAAAAAGCATAATTATATGAAATACAATACAGCTTGTATTTCTCGGTTTCAGTTTAGCACATAGGAAGTGTGTCCTTTTAACAGGTATTTATTTAAGAGAACTCTACAGCAGAGGTTCTCAAACTGTGGTCTGCCGACCACCACTGGATTTGTACAGAAAAAAAAAGGTTTAAATGGTCTGCCAAGACCCTCAGCAATTTTCAGGTGGTCCGTGAAAAAAGTTTGAGAACCACTGCTCTACAGTAAATTATTTCAACACACATTTTAGAAACACTGACCATTAGCTTACACTGCTCTGGTATTAGCCATTTGACTGTAATAACATTAGAATGAATTTTAGAGTGATTTGGGACTGGATGTATAAAGAAGCAAATTACAGTACTGGGACTTTTGCATTTCCTCTTCAAAAAAATATTGAAATGTAGTGGTTACTGCCATTTTTATTAAAATAAAAAAATCAATTTGGGTAAATTCTGTGGGTTCGTTGGAACTAATCAAGGAAAGGCAAAAATGAACTCCTTCAACATACAGCTTTTCTGTTTTGACTGGGAATGTAAAATTATAGAATTCTAATAACCCTTTTTATAGCAAAAAAAAAAAAATCTTTTTTTTTTTTCCCTTAAATCATTTTTGCCATATTTGTATCCTCACCTCAACTGACCTACATGTGTTGCTACATATTCACGTTCTATACAGCTGTAGTTTTACTGCTTAGAAGGTAAGGATCTTTACCCACCCAAACCCTGCAGGGAAAAGATAAAGAAAAACTGGCTTAGTGCCCAGGAAAGCCATTTAAAAATAAGGAACTGAATATACAATTATTATGGCATGTCCATGAGACGTAAATATCACACCCTTCACCTCCCTCTACACTCCAAGACAAGGATCCAATTCTTGAGTAGCACAAACCTCTATACCACTTTCACACGCATGAATACATTTCCTGAATCTAATGGACAAAGAGTTCTTTTACTCTTTTCACTAATCCTCTAAGTATAAATGCAGTGGAAATTACTTAAATGCACACCTGGTAAAGGATTAAATCTGTTTAAAAAACTATATTTTTGGTATGACACACAAACAAATACAGTGAATCCTTTCTACCAGTTAAAATAATCATCTCTCTGTAAAAGGGTTATGTGGGTAATAGGTTCAACTATGGGCACAAATAGGCACCGTGTGTGTATTTTGTAGAAATATATGCAATTCGATCGGGTTTAGCAGAATTCATTTGAAAATAATTTTAATTACAGAAAATTATCATTAACCAGTAAAGAAAAATATTACGTCCTATTCAGTAAAACAACCCTGGTCTTACGATAAAGAAAAGGCTTAAATCCAGGCACATCAAGTCTCTAATATTTTTTTTAAATATATTTCTCTGATTTCTGCATTCTTTTTAAAACAAAATTTTAGCTCAAACACACATTATATATATTAACCAGTATTAGTATAGCAAAGAAAGATGTATTTTTACAGCATTTCCCTCCCTCTCCTACCCAAATTTCATTGTTTCCCCCCCAAAGTCCCATAATTTTCTAAGATTTTGGGGCAGCCCCTCAACTGCCAGTGATTTCAGTGGAGCTCTAATATATACCAGCTGAGGGTCTAGTGCACGATTCTGCTCCTCCAGGGTTTCATGTGCCTGTTTGTATTACTTCCTGTCTAGAATGTAGGGCAAGTAATGAAGGAATCAAATCTTCCTCCATGTTTTATACAGACCTGAACATTAGGGCTGTGAGGAGCTTCAGTCGCTGATTCAATTCGGAGGAGATTTGGGCTGATTCGGTGGCCGAATCTCCAAATCTGAATCGAATCAGGAGACCCATTAATCTCTCCAAATCAAATCGGAAGCCTCTGATTCAATATGCAGAGATTCAGTGATTCGGCCATAGACACAGCTTTATATATTTGTCTACATACCTCAAGGTACCAGGTGCGGCTCGTGAATGCTGAGATGGTGGGATGGATGGAGTATCCCATGGGAGGGTCGGGGGGGGGGGGGGGCCCCCCATGTATTTGGCGGTGGACCCGGAAGTGGACCAGAAGTATTTCCAGTCCACTTCTGAGTCTGCCGTGAAGCACGCAGGGCACACCCCCTGCCCCACCGGCAACTGGTGCCTTCCGGGTCTTGTGGACTAGAAGTACTTCCGGTCCACTTTCAGGTCTGCCATCGAGCACTCGGGGGGGCCCCCCGTGCTCCTGTGAGATGCTTCATCCACCTCAGTGTTCACAAGCTGCGCCTGATACCTCAAGGTATGTAGAAAAAACATATAAAGCTGTGTCTATGGCCAGATTGCTGATTCTCTGAATCGGAATCGAATCTTCAGATTCAGATTCGGCTGAATTGAATTGGGATGTTGATCCAAATCAGCTAATTGAATCACTGTCCCCTGAAATGGGCTGAATCCAAATTGAATATGGGCCACTTCACACACCCCTACTGAACATACTAACAAAGTGTAACAAACAATAAACCAAACAGCCATGTTGTTAACCAACCCATCTTTATAATGAAACATGAACTATCGATGCTGTTCTTAAAGCCACTCATCTTGGAGTCATGTGATTGTATGAAAATCTCAAACTTGCACTTAAAAGTAAGTTTTCTAGCCCTTATGTTTGTGAATGAAAAAGCTTGAAAACATGAACTCTCCTGACAATAGTCCCAGCATTCAAATAAACCTCCCACTATTTATTATGATTAAAAAAATCACAGACGTCTGAACAAATGTCATCATTTTGGGGAGCCTGGTTTCCGATTTCTGAACACTTAGGGTTGGCAGTTTTGCCAAAAACAAACAAACAAAAAGGTTACTTGCAGTAACTTGTCCTTTGAGATGTGCTGCCAGTATATATTTCACTTGTGGGTACTTGTGCATCCCCTAGGAGTAGAGATCAGAACTCTGTGCTCTTCCCACTCTGGGCACAAAGGGGGCTGGGTGATTCAGTCACCTCTCATTACCTTCACTAACCAAAATACCCAGCCCTACATGCACTCTGATACAGTATGATGGTGGATTATAAAGGGAGCATATCCGCAAAAAACACCTGTTACTTTTTCTTTGAGTAACTATTTGCATATATTTCCAGTTCTGGAGACTCTCAAGCAGTGATTTAAGTACTGGCTTTCTAAAGACAGCATTTGCTTGGGAAACTCTATGTATAATAGGAATCTTATATACTGAGGACTAGTGGCAGCCCTACACATTTCCAAACTTGAAATATTTACTGAGGTCACTTGCAGTCAAGTAGAGGGAGTTTTTACTTGTATTAGTTGCATACCAGTCACCTTGTTTATAGAGGATAGGAATGCCATATTAAATATGATAATCTCTGAATAAAAAGTATGCAGATATAACTGTGGAGTGCTCCTTAGCTCAATTTACCATTGCCAATATTTATTTAAAGGTATGTTGGGAACAGTGGACAGGAACAAAGTAGTTGTACTACTACTACTAAAGAGTAGTTGTATTAAAGAGTAGTGACAAGTCCTGCTGTGGAGTTTATTAGTTTCGTGCACCCTAACAGGGGTACACGTGTAGACACAGAGACCTTTACTGCGCAGTTAATTAGGCAAGTACACAGCCAATGTCTTGGAGTCGTGTCCAGTTTTGAGCCCCACACTTCAAGAAGGGTGTGGACAGTTTGGGAACAGTCCAGCACAGTGCAACACAACTAATTAGGGGCCTAGGAAGCAAGTCTTAAAGAGAAAAGGCTGAAAGAACTGGGGTTATTTAGCTTGGAGAAGAGAAGACTTTGGGGAAAGGGGTGGGGATTTGATAACAGTCTTCAAATACTAAGGGTGCTTACAGAGAGAATGGAAGTAGGTTTTTCACTGTGGCCACAGAGGACAGGACTTGGAGTAGCGGCTTCAAATTTCACCAGGGGAAATTTAGGTTGGAGATTAGGAGGAACTTTCTGACTCTGAGGATGGTCAAGCCTTGGAAGAGACTTGAGAGACACTGTGGATCCTTGGAAGTTTTCAAGAGCAGGCTGGACACTTAGCCAGGATGGTCTAGTCAGGGATGATCTTGCCTTGAGCAGGAACTGGACTAGAACTTGTGAGGTCCCTTCTAGCCCTACTTTCCTATGATTCTAAGTGATATAAATAGAGATTTTCATTGGAAGAGTAGCTGTTAAATACGTTTTTCTTCTTAGGAGAAAGTCCTTTATATTTTGTTGCGGACATCTTGTGAGATAAAGGTACAGGATCCCAAGGTCAGATATCTTGGTTTAACTTGACACACTCCTGGTACCATTCCAAGTACGAATTTAGTAAGGCTAAGTAGTCAGTCCAAAAACAGGGATTTTGGGAAATCTCATATTGTCAAATTTCTTGGTAGTATAAAAATTGGTAACAATAGTGTTGGTACTGCTGATTGTCTTCCTTTTTTTTCAGAACCAAATGAATATGTACAGGAGAGAAAAGGCTGCATTGAAGGGCCAGGTGCCAACATTGATACCATTTCTTAGAGACGGTACTGTGGCTTGAGTAACAATGTTAGATATTTAATTGCCTGAGGGCAATACATTTCCTACTTTTCCTGGCTTTCTTACTTGAGTGCTTCAGCAGACAGCTCTTTGTGCCTTTATGTGTTGATTTTTGAGATTTACTCTGCTCGAGTTGACTATGAGGCACAGACTTATCCCTGCTCTTGTGAGTAGGTCTATCAAAAGTACCTCTGTCAAAGGTTGTCTTGAAATGAGTAGCTTTTCCCCCATTTAAGGCTCATAGTGGGAGTCTTAGACCACATAAAAGATGGATTCCTTTTATAGATAATTTCTTCTGAGGGATGGGTTGTTCACTTGGAAAACCTACAATCCCAGGCAGCATCTTCTGTTGCATGCAAACATACTAGAACTACGGAGAGTACACTGGACATGCAGAGCATCCTCCTGGCTGTAAAAGGCCATTCAGTGCAGTGCCTGACCAAGTACTTTACAAACAGAGTATTTATTTCTGAGACGCCCTTCTCCTGGACAGAACAAACAGGATAAATGTACATTATTTATAGGCACACCTGCTGAAATCATGGGGATGTGTGTGAGGTGCAAGCATCTCCAGAGTTACAGTTTATCTCAGCTAATAAGAAATTCAGTAATAGTTATGAGTCATTTTAAACATTCTAGTACATGAAAAAAAGATCACGCCACAGAGGTATTAGGAGCTCCGGCCCTTGCTAGAAGTGCTGAGAAGATACTGTAAAGAGGGTCCTTGGCTGGACTGTCCCAAAAGTCTCTGCCTTGGGTGCACTGGCTACATACACACCAACAGGGCATGCGTATGTGCGCAGTTACTTAACGGAGATAGTCAGTAATGGGATTCGCAGGCATTTAATTGACTTTATGGAAAAACAATCTAAAAGGATTTTTATACAAGTTCAAAGGATTAAGGTGCTCAGATACCACAGTGATGAGCACAATATAAAAATATGATGACAGATAGGTAAAGAGATAGAATCAATAACATACACAGGACTGCTTTGGCAATTCAGTATGATGTATTTACTTATCCAATTACCAAAACAGCAGGAGATCATTAAAGCTTTCTAGTTACCAGACACAGCATTTGAACATCTTACAGTTACCAAGGCTCTTTACAGGTATTTTGATGTTATATTTTCTTCCCCTGACAAAAACAAATGTTCAGAATTAATATTCTGTGGGGAGGAAAAAAATAAAAAGCATCTCAGGGACAACCAGTGCTAGAGTCAAGTTTCCCAGATTCCTCAAAGCATCCCTCTGTGGTCAGACAACACGCTTACTGCCCGAAATAAATATTTAATTGAATTGCGACACACCTAGAGAAAAGGGGCTTTTCTGTGGACAGTGGAATTATTCTTTCTTGCTGGTCCATCACCCTATTAGGCTCACCAAATGAGGCTGAATCTACTGGGATATATTGGGGGGGGGGGGGTTTATAACCCCCCCCTTCCCCCCCCCCAAATATACGGGGGGGAAGATGCGGCGCTTATAACCCACGCCTTCCCCCCCCCCACAATTAGCTGGTGGAAATTGGAGCGCTCATTACTTGTGAGGAAATATGGTACCAGCAGGTTCTGTCAGTGGTGCTCAAAAGACTCGCTGGCTGAATCCGGAGAGTGAGGTTGAAAATTTGGTGGTGCAGTATCCAAAACCTTCCTGCATAGCCAGTATCATTCTCACACTCACTCACAGGACTCCTGATGCCCACGAAAACAAATTTACATTTCAGCAACTTGAATTCTCGAGGTATCTGTCCAGTTTTGCTGTTGACTTCAACAGGCCCAGAATAGATCACCCGCTCTTTGTAGATTCTACTCAAAGAAGCATCATGTCATGTTCTGTGAGCAACAGAATCATTGAAAAGAGTAAAACCATCAGGCACATACATCAAGTGCAGAGTTGAATGTTCTGATCATAATTTTAAGTGGTCCTATGCATTTACATTTGGGATCCATCAGTTTGGTAGGGCTTAAACACCCAAGATGCTGGACAAACCAAAATACTATGCTCTTAACAAAAGCACTCAATGCTGGTCAGTTTGGGGAAGTTCACATGCAACCAGAGTTCATTTCCAAACCCAAAGCACTTCTCATTGTTTGATCTCATGCAAGCTTCCGAGTGGTTCCTAATACTACCATCGACAGCGACTTTTACAACTGAAAGCAAGAAAGGAACTGATGACCGTTAGCAGCGGAAGCCTCATGTAACTCCTGTTTGGAAAGTCTTGATCAGCGGTTGACAAATGTGTGCGCTATCAGTTCAACTGCTTTGAATAAATCTCTTGCTTGCAAGGCATGACATATGAACTCTGATGTCATCTGTAGAGGCAATTTTATATTGGAGAAAATAACCAATTTTAAGTTAAGTCTTTTTAAAAACACTATTTTATGCAGTAAAAATATGAATGATTAAAACCAACTGGAAATGTTACATAGGTCACACTACAATTTTTCTATCCATGATTAAAAGTGCCATTAATCATGGAAAAACTGTAGAAGTATCTTAAAACTTAAGCATGTTTATCCCTCTGAATTTGTCCTTTTGCAATGAGGAGAGGATTTATTTCCTAAGGCTCAAAATGAAGGCAACATTTTAGGTCTATTTTAATTACTTGTTTTGGCTCTAGCACAACAGGCTCTGAAACACCTGTTGAGTGGTTACAGATTTAGCCAATGAAGGACAGAAGTGAAAAAAAAAGTTTGTAGGTTCATTTACAAAAGTAACTTTAAAGAGTCAGCAGGATGATGAATTTAAAATATCTATTTGAAATTCAGATCACACGCCCTTTGGACAACTTCAGAATAGTTCAACTGTTGGGCCCACACCTAATCTGCTGGGTTTCTTGGTCTCCACTGTTTCTTTGTGAGGGCTTTGCCTTGCAAGAGCACAGTGTGGTCTCCAGTGATAATAGCAGGCACACTGTAATTCAGCAGCGCACTGAAGCTATTATCCTGTGAAATGAGCAGACACACAGTTAGCCAGTTTAGTGTGAAGTCAGGCAGAGTTGCACCCTGTACACTAACTCAATCAGATGCATAAGCATAAACTTATGCATCTTTGGTTTAGTTCGTGTACAAGGTGTGACTCTACCTTGCTTTGCCAGATCCATCCTCTGGGCCATATCGTTGACATCCCTGCTTTAACTTCAGAGCCTGACTCTGAAGGAACTCAGGCATTAATACTCATGTCTGGCCCTGGAAGGGAATGCAAGGTGGAGGGTGTTCCTCCCTTTTTCACTTGATATACTTCTGCAGCCATTAGGAGTAGTCTGCCCCTATACCTACTTGGATCTTGATCAGCACCTAATTGCACTGGGTGCACTGTGTAATTTGGTTAGACGAAATTTAGTGTAGCTCCCCTTCAGGATGGAGAGATTTTTTTTTCCTCCTGTTTATTTAAACTGCTGTTGGAATTGGCTAATTAAAAGGATTTAAAAATCTTAATACTCTAAACAGAGCAAACTGGTTCTGAATTATTAAGCAACATTTTAGATGCATTTGAATAACCTTAAGTGACTTAGCCACCACCTGATCCTAAGCTATGGCTCAGATAAATAAATGTGAAATACTGTAGAAGTCTCAGCTTACTAAGGCCTCCAGATACTGTAAATAAAGAGCTTAAGTCTCCAGTATGTCTTAAAAAGAAGTATTCTCAAATAAATGGTTTCCCTTGCTGTACACTTAAAAAGGAAATGGAAAGATGACAAAAAAAAAAGCCTGTGGGCTGTATTTTGATCTCGGGGGAAACTTGTGAGCACAGAATGAACCAATGCCTAATGTCCCTCCATGGCAATGGGGGTACTGCTCTGCTGGAAGGACCATCTTTCAAATGAGAAGAACAACCAAGATCCTGATCACTTTGGGTAGTCACTAAAGGTACCACAAAACTTTTGCAAGCACAAGGTATTAATCCTGATCTCCTGGCCAAACTCCAACGTGGGTAATTTAACTCTGTGCACTTAACCCCCCGCCCACTGCAGTTTCGATCAGATATGGCATCTTTAGCTTTCTGTCCCTGAAGTATTGCGAAAGGCCAGCCCTGTAAAAGGGACTGGAACCTCTGCAGACTTCTCCACCGGAGGGAGAAGGATTTGTCAGCAGGTGTCAGCACACACAACTGCAGATGGTTGTGGCTGGCAAACTGGCAAATATAATAGCAAGTACCTGGGATGGCTTTCAAGGACAAAGAGGATTCACAGAAGGCCAAAAAGTGAATATGTACAGGAAGGAATGGCTGAATTATCGTGTTCCTGCCTCTGGGGCCAACTTTGCCTGCTACTGTGCTGTTACATAGCTACTAAGCCAGAGGTGGCTGTAATTCAGTGGTGGATGGGGGTGGAAAAAAAGGAACCATAAAAATGGGCAGGGTGTTATGCCTCTATGCACCATTTTGCAACACTTACAAAAGAACATTATTCTCCTTTAAAATGGCATGTGTATGTATTTATACACAGAGCGGTTGTTCATGCATCTCAAAACATTTTATTGGACTACATGCATTGCATTTACAGAATGGAATCAGCTAGCTAAGCCTTTACCAACAGCACAGACATTTCAACACAAAACACCAATGTGGCGGGGGGGGGGGGGGGGGGGAATGTCCTCAAAAGGTTTGAGGCAAAAATACAAACTGGGCCAGATTCAGTACCGTGAAATACACCTTGGAGTTTGGTACCTGGTTTGTCATGGGTGCCTAGAAGGAAAGAGGTGGTTAATACCCACTCTCAGTGTTAGCAGAAGGACGGCATAGACAGTGAGTAAGTCCCAATAACAAGTCACTGCATGTACTTCAATGCTTTGGAATGTCACTGCTGCTTTTAAAACTACAAGTGGTGTCTAGAAAAGGTTAATCTGTGTATTTACTCATGTGTAGAAGTTTGTATTTACAGTAGGGTTATGATACCGACTTTAAGTTAGCCAAGGATATCTGTGTAAGCAATTGGAATACAGAACTAAGAACTAATGAATTCTTATTTACCAAGGAAGTAAAAATATTTCAACAACACTTTGTTGGGGCATCAGGATTAATGGCTTTAAAAAAGGGTATTCTGGAGAGAGAGTCAAAATTTTTGTAAGACTATTTTTCTGTTGGAATATGAGAATTTCATTAAATCAAAGCATTGTGTTTTGACTTCTGTATTATAATAATATGCCTACACACATATGCATATATATTATAATACAAAAGTCAAAATGGTAAAGTTGAACCTTACTGGAAGTCTACCTTATTGAAACAGCGGCTGAATAAAGAAGTTTTGATACCTCCAAAACCAAATTTTCAGGAAAATGTCAATTTTTCATTCAATTTGAGATTAAAGGAAACTTCAAATCATCAGAATTTTCCATAGAAGGAAATGCTGAGTTCTCACCAGTTCCGGTATTTTGCATCCAAACTGCCCATTTCAAACAGTGCACTGTATTCTAATTAGGGCACAGTATCTGCTTTAGACATCTTATTTAAAACTAAGGGCCCAAACTGGCAAGGTGTTACATGTATCTGTTTGTATTCTGAACATCCCCAACCCCAGTGATTTTAACACGGAGTCTGGGATACTCCTCATCTGACATCACGATCTTGACACCTTGCAGTCTTCTTAATAAGACTATGCATTATGGCTGTAGTTACAATCCTCCTGAAACCTACACTGTAATGACTTCTTTTGTAATCCCATCATTGTGGAACTGGACCCTTCAAACTGTTCCAAACCTGGGTAAATAGGAGATGTAATTCAAACCTAGGTTCACTCTATGCAGTTAGCAAACCCAGGAGGATTACATATTTTTTGTTTTTGCTAGTGAGCACAACAGCATATGTATTCATAAATACCCTCTGGCCCATCCCTGTGAATCATTTCTTATCGTGTTATTGTTAGGTCACAATAGATGAGAAGGATAACTGGGCCACTGGAATTTCTCACTTGGAGTGGATTCTGGAGACAGAGATGTGCAGCTTTATGTCTTTGCCACAGCATTTTCCTTTCCCTCACCTTGAAAACTGCTCTTGTAGTTTCACAAAATATTACGCACCTCACATTTACTCTAGCTCAGTTATTCACAAGCATTTTGAACTGAGAGACCACTGTCAACCTTCACCATTTCCCATGGATGACTATGCACACTTATCAACTTTCCCTTACAGACACTATAAAAGTGCCTGGGACCCCACTGCAAACTGTGCACTGCTTTCCATAGCCTTTTTTTGATGCAGTTTGGGTATCATGGATTTAACTCACTGGTTTCTTTTCACAGCCTTGTAACAAAGCAGCTACAAAATCTGCAAGGGACTAAGATGTAGAGGAAACGATTCTGCGTGTAGTTCTGTATTCACAAACTACCATCCCAGCCAGCAGGGTTTTCTTTTAAAAACAGGCAAAACAAATGTGAAAAGTTGCATAAAGCTGTTTTTTTTATTTTACATTTTGTTAAAACTTCAATAAAGGGTAGCTAGCAGGTGGGAGCCAGCAGGGACTAGCTGTGCACAGCCTATCAATGCAGCAACAATATTGCCTGGAGTGCAAAGGTTTTGTTTCCGTACTGTTACAAGTAAGCTGGAGGACGTGTAACATGGAAGACAGTTTGGGACTGCTTTTCTTTACCTTGGTTCCGCTGAAAATGAGATTACATGGCTATATGGAGTAAAGTTAATTAGCGATTAATGGGATTCCTCAAACTCCACTTCACTCTCGCTACTTCACTCTCGCTACAGTCTGGCCTCAGCAGTACTATGAAACTTTCATTTTTGTTATTTAAAGAGTAGTAGAAAGATGAATGCAAGACTTGGAGCGACTCTCTCTCTACCTTGGACAGCAAATTCCCAAAGTGAAATAGGATTCCTAAAGGGGACTAGGACAAATTAACTTAAATATTTTTATGATTAAATTACATTAAAAAGGTAATTAATAACTAACAGCATTATTTGTGTGACAGTCATTAAAGATTTGAAGGCTAACCTCCCAGAAGTAACCTGGTTAATCATAAAACTATGAAATTAAGTTTAAACAATAGAAAATGAATTCACTCCTAGAAAAGAAGATAGATATACACTTAATCTGTAAACTAAGTAGAAAACTGCACATATATCACAATTATCTCAAGTCTGATCACACACTTCTTTGCTACCATGTGTCTGAAGTCTATGATTTATGGATACTATGTCAGAGAGAATTTAATACATTTTCTCTCTCAGATAAAATGAAAATGAGATGTTGTGGCTTAGCACAGTATATTGCCATAATTATTTACATTTATGAAATCTTTACAGATGCATCTTATACTGTTCCATTTAAGAGAAAGTAACAGTCCTCAAATTTAGGGTACAAATATAGTCCAACCACACAGCACCACATTCATCATCTTTAACACAGTGGTGGGAAAAAGATAGAGCTGTTGCCCAAATGAATTAATCAGTTGATACTGGCCAGTTAACCAACTGTATCCTGACAAATTCACCCCCTTGCATCTATGTTTTAAGTGACAAGGAGACTGTTCAGCAAAACCAAATGGAAACAGACTTGATTAGGAGAGGACAGGGGTGCTTAACCTCTGGCCTGTGAGCCAAATGCAGTCCACAGAGCCACAAGTATACCATGGATTGGGAAATTTGGCAGCCAGGAAGTGATGGCAATAAATATGGCCACCCTCCCCCATTGCTAAATTCCCAAATCCCCGAGCCCTGCACAGTATGTTGGGGCCAGGTCAGGCCTCTCCCACCAGGCTGGATGGGGACAGGCCATGCCCCCTTCCCCACACTGGGCTGGGCCCTGTGGGGCCAGGTCAAGCCCTCATTCCCCCCCCTGCAGGGCTGGGTCAAGACATCATCCTCGATGGGGTCGAGCAATGCCCCCATGGGGATGGGCCACGCCCACCCTCCCCTCCCAGGGGGCCAGTTTGGAGCTGGAATGCCCCCTGTCCCACTCCACGGGGCCCTGCCATGACTGGCCTGTGCCACATCAGGACCACCAGCTGGATCCAGCCCCCGGACAGCCTGGGCACTGGCCATTTGACCTGCCAGCCAAAAAGGTTGAGTACCACTAGTATAGGACTGAAATCAGCACCTTCACAAAAAGGAAAAGATTATTATAAAGTCCAAGACACATTTCTTACAAGCTCTCTCCCTACTTTCCACCAGGGGTCACAGAACATAGGGGTCAAAGGTTACTTAATTTTGAAGCCCCAACTAAGTGCCTGAAGACATGTTGCTACCACTAACTTACTGTGCCAGGCAGCTGTCTACGTGCTACCTCTCAGATCAGAAGCAGCGTGGCTGCCAGTTTAGCTCTGCCTGCCCCCAGCTCATATAGAAAAAGCTGCTGTTGGGGAAAAGGGCTGGAAGGCTCAAAACATTTCTTTCTTTTGGGACCTCCCTGAAAACCATCCAAGACCGTTCTCTTCAGTGATCCTTAGAAGATGCTGATCACAAATTCTGACCTTCTGAGAGACATTTACCAGATCTCACCAGAATAGATGGTGCCCACCAGCCCATAAATTAACTCCTTTCCCTATGTAACCTATTTAAGCTTTGTTGGCATGAAACTCGTTAAAAATTCAATAGTATTTTGGTTCTTTTGAGCCATCCTCAGAAGCTTCTGGGAAGTTTGGTCAAAGTCTTAGCATAAATATACAGTTACAATATAGCATCATGTAAAATATATAAAGTTACACATTTCACTAAATTTCATCAACATGCTTACAACTAAAATAGTCCTTTCCAATAGGTGCAGCCAACACGGCACGTGTAAGAACAAAGGCCGTGAAAGGACAATCCAGTCATCATCCCAAAATACCACACCCCGTTTTGGAATGACTTCTCCATGAACAATCAAGTTTTGCAAGAAAGAGAAAGTCTAACAAGTTTCTAGTGGCTACTTCTTTGAAGGACAAAATGGCAATTTGGGCAGTAGATGTCTTGAGGGATTGGTAAAGAGACCTGGAAGCTTATATAGCATACCTTTCATTTTGCACATGTTGATATTACCTGAAACCTTTACCATCTGGAAGATACTCAGCAGTCCTTGTAGAATAAATTGGGGGCCTTGGTGTAGTTCATAATGGACAGGTGTCTAAACCACAAAGCTCTATCACAACCTGTAATCAGAACCCTTGTTGGCAGCCTGCATAGATGTGCTAAGAACCAGTGAAAATTTAATAAATGTCTAGTAATAAGGAAAGGGCTGGTAACCAGTGTTAGGGGCAGAGAAGGGATGTGTACACATACCGCCTGAATAATTTGTTTCTTAACGTTTCTTCTCACAGTTTTGAGGATTGGCTGCATGATATTCTTGGGTGCATCCCTTTGTGGAACTGCCATTAGGCTGATACAATTTGTACTGTGGTTAATTTTCAGACTTTTCTATATGTTGGCAAATACGGGATCCAAAGGAATTTCTCTCCCTGCCGCTGAATCTGTTCCTTCTCTCTAACAATTTTAAAGGTCAAGAAAATAAGAGTGCAGCTGTGTCACTCACAAAATCTCTGAACTGCCTTCTGACAGGATCCTCCATCACAAATGTCTTCCTTTCTAAATGCTACAAGGCAGTCTGTCAGATAGCTAGTCTTGCTGAAAGTTATGTCACAAGTCATCATAAATCAGGCCAAGTCTTAAGATGATAAGCTTGTTAAGAACAAATATTTCTTCAACTTTTGGGGCAGGTGCTGTAATTAAATAGGACTTTAATAAACTAGATACTAATCCTGAAGCAACAGATGGCTGTTACAAAATAGCACTGTAAACATGCTGGCTAATTCTTCTTAGCGAACTTCCTCCAGAGGTAGCACCGAGGGAGGAAATGGTGAACTGTCCCAGCGATTGGGCTGCCACGGTGAAAAAGGGACATGCAGCTGACTGCCGAGTCCCCTGAAGATTCCCTAACACATGCAATCCCCAGGTGACGCAGACCTAAACCTGCTCATTTGCAGGGCACGGGGGTATATGACCAGTCATCTCTGCCTGGTACGGCTTGCACTGCTATCTTTGTGGTCTTCCCCACCTTCTGGGTCTGCGCTAAACACAGAGAGATTAGGTCTGTGAGAAGTTATTTCTGAAGTAATATCAATGACACTACAAATGCAAACCAAGATGTGATGAAGCAGGCAATAAAGGAGGGATTTCTTCACAGAAATCTAGTTTAGTCAAAGTACTTACGGCAGGTTTAAACTGATGGTTCAAATTCAAGTTTGCTGGTTTAACAGTAAGTTAGTGGTGCTGATTACATGTCACTCGAAGTGGATGCCTCTAAATCACTATAGGTATTATAGGTAGGATTTACAAATGATTATTTATTAGGTTCTGTGAATTACTTCATAGGCAGATTAACAGTTTATCAGAGTGGGCTAAAATAGCTGATAATTTATTACTAGTTTAACATGGAGCCCTTTCTAATCATCTAATCAATCAAAACAAAACAACCACTTACAGGAAGATCAGAAGCACCAATCTTAATTTCTAGGAAAGAAGATGAAATCCTTCTTGCTGTAAGAGTTTTTGGAATATTATGGGTGTCACTTTTTTTTAAACACAGGGAAGAAAAGATTTTGGGTCAGACTGGTTTGGGATGCCTATGCACAGTCCTCAATGAATCTGACCTGCACTGGGTTTTTGTTTTAGAATTTAGGTTTTTTTAATCTTCCACTGACGGTTTGGATTTTTGGATGCAACTTTTACAAAACACGCCAACGTGTCAGGTTCTGACGTTCTTAACATCCCGGAGCTGGTCAACGTGGTAAGACACCAAGCCAAACCTTCCTCTGCTGTAACATACTTGCCATCTTAAGGCATACAACATTTTAGTAGTGTTTATTCATAAAAGGGACATTTACTTACGTCTCTCCTAGGAAAGGTACCCAGCAGCTTGTACTCCTCCCAAGGGTATCCCTTGGAAGCTACAAAATCAAAGACAACCTGCAGCTTACTGCTGGCCAGGAAACGGCGCTCAAAGAATTCTCCGCTGGGCGTTCGTATACGCAGCTTACTGACTGACTCGGTGCTCTCTTCCTTTGGTTCTGGAGGCAAAGACTGCTCTAGAGAGAGCCTGATGGCCTA
>NW_005842139.1:1661819-1683942 GCF_000455745.1 Alligator sinensis
TTCAATTTTAAATATTCAGAGAGAGGAACAGCAGGTCAGGGCTTTTTCCATTTTTTATGCTAGAACTCCAAGAGGTGTCGTAGTACTCTAGAGCACTAGCAGCACTTTGTCTCAGTGACAAAACCACTTTATTCATTCCTTAATAACAGCCCACCAGACAACTAATTAAAATAAATCCCTCCTTTATAACACATATTATTAAATCTATAGTTTAGTGCATGACAGGGATAGGCAATTTGATTGCCAGAAGGCTTAGAAAATTTTGATTGAGGCAATAATTGTCAAGTGGCCAATTTCTTTCTTAAGGGGTATAAATTAAAGCCATTAAAAGTATTTACAAAGATAAATGCACTTACTATTAAACTGCACTCCTCCTTGGCAAAATAACTGACCACTTAGAAAATGGAAACCCCTCTTCCACAGCCATTCAGAAGGAAAAAAGAAAACTACAAAACCAAAATGCTATGATGGGGCCATTTCTTCATTCTTATGGAAGACACCCAGGTATATACAGCAAAAAAGGCAAGTAAGCGGGAACAGGCACATTCACAAGATGATTAGCAGAGAAATGGGCAATGCAACAAGGAGGGGGAAATGGGAAGAGAGAGAGAGAGAGAAAGAGAGAGGTCCAGAGGAGAAACAAAGGAGGAAAGGAAGGATGCTATCCAGACAGAGACAGTTTAACGGCTAGGCACACAGTTTTGCTATAACAACTACAGGAAGTCAGCCTATACATAATGGCTAAGCCAAGGGGCAGAGAGAGAAGTCTATGTAACCAAAAAAATATAAACATGTCTTTTAAAATGTAGGTATTTCAACTGTCTTCTTAATTTTCAAGAGTGCTAAATACTCTCAGCACCTGTTGATATCAGCAGGGTTCTAGGCTACTTCGTAGCTGAGAAAACCAGGTCAAATTTATTTATCAGCTTAACCAGGGATTTAGGGATCTAACTTTAGGCACCTACTGGTGAAAACCAACAGCTACAGCAGAGATGGCATGGGAAAAACAAAGGCACAAAGACAGACATCACGTTCCCACTGATTTTCATGGTGAGTTAGACACTCTTTACCATTTAGGTCTTGAAAATCATCCCAAAATCATTTAACAGGAGCAGCTCATGGGACAATCATACAAGAGATGGAACTGGGCAGAGAAAGTTACAAGAGCATTTAAACAATTTGCTTCTTATGCACAAACATCTGAGCAAATTATATCTCAGTATAAATTATTATATGTAGAGCTCTGTTCAGGCTTTGCAATCCCAGGCGCTGCGTCTTTATGAATCCAAAAGCTTTCTAACATCCTCATGGTTCGAGTTCATTTTTGTCTACTATAGGATTATATCTTAAATAGGTTTTATTTTCATCTTCTCTCTCTCCTTTCTCAACCACCTGCTTACTATCTTTCTGTTTTGACATTTCCCCACACAGTATAACAACAGATGCTACATTATTTACTGAACCCGATCAATTATATTACAGAAAAAATAAACAACAGTAGCTCATTAGAGCTCTTTTCTTTGTGCAAAGAATACCTAGCTCCCCAAAGTAACTAGTCTCCAAGGCTTCAACATAAAATGACAATTTACAATGGATATTCCACACCAGTGAACCAGCTTAGAAAACAATTATGAGATGGATCATGTTAACAACTCTTAGATCTCTATAAGCAATGTGAATTTTGATGTTAAAAAGGATGTTCAAGATGTGAATAGATCAATAGCCAGATTTCAAATATATGGATTGAACATAAAACCCCTTCTGTAAGCAAACACTGTTGCAGAACAATAGACTAGAAGTAATCTTTATACTTGAACATAGGGAGCGTTAGTAAATAGCATTGTTAAAATTCCCTTTGTTTTGCTAAGCAAATAGATCTTTTTATTTTCGTTATTGCAGTTTGTATTAAAACAAGGAAGCCAGTTATAGTTAGAAACGTGGACCGGTTTTGCAGCTTTTCAGTAAGAAAACAGTTTCCAAAGGCTATTCTATTAGAAAAGGCAGGATAGTAGGTACAATACAGCGGAAGAGAATTACTGTTTCTATGCATGCAGGATTACTTGATGAAAGACAGAAGGAAGATGCACACTAATTACATAAATTAGAAGATAAGCAATCCAATTGCTGAAGTCTTATTGCTGCCACAATCCTGATTCATATGAGTTTGTTAGTAACTTTATTGAATTGCAACCTATTAATTATTCACAACAGAATTCTTACACCCCTATTTTCTGCAATGCTCCTCTGCTTTCCCCTCTAATCACCTCTTAACTGAATTCCTGACCTGTGAAAGCAACAGGAGTTAAGAGCAGATCAAATGCTGCAGCATGGTGCAGAGAAAGTAGTGCATCTCTTCCAAGACACTAAATACTATAGTTCAGACTGAATAAACTATTCATGATGCAACACTGTTTAAAAGGTTCTGGAAGCTCTTACATGCTCAGGTTCTTGGATGCAATTACCTTGGTCAGAAAGATGTATGCAAGGTGAATTGTTTACACAATTTGCTTATCAAGTTTATCTTAGAGAATAAAATATTACGTTGGTAGCTAACTTTTTGGCAGCTGTATAATGCAATTTTTCATATATCAGAAAAGTACACAAGACTGAAATGTCAAATATACATTTAAGTCACTTGAGGGGGAAAAATGAAAGGACATGATTTACACAGGAATTTACCAGTTCCACAGACTTTAATCAAGAGGAAAATTAAATGAAAATATAATGCCAGATTTCAAATCTCTTTATAAGAGAGTCAGATCAAGTAAATTACGTTAATGATCAAAAAAAGACAGGTAAGAGCTGTTATATAAATGTATAGCATTATTAAACACGCTCCAAAAATATATGTACAGTGGATTAGGGGTGTGCAAAGCAGGCCCTATTCGATTCGGATTCAGATTCGGCCCAAATCAGGGACAGCGATTCAATTTGTTGATTCAGATCACTGTCCCCGATTTGATTTGGCTGAATCCAAATCTAAAGGTTCGATGCTGATTCTATAGACACAGCTTTAAATGTCTTTTCTACATACCTCGAGGTACCAGTGCGGCTCGTGAACGCTGCGATGCTGGGGCAGATGGAGGCGTCCCACAGAAATGCGGGGGGGGGAACACGACATGACCCCCACACATGCTTGGCGGCAAATCCAGAAGTGGACCAGAAGTACTTCCAGTCCATTTCCGGGTCCGCGGGGGAACACACTGGGGACTCCCCTCCGTGCTCCTGTAGGACACTCCATGAGACCCACCATCTCAGCATTCACAAGCCGCCTGCTACCTAGAGGTATGTAGAAAAAATATTTAAAGCTGTCTATGTCTGAATCACCAAATCCATTCGGAGGGTTCTGATTCGATTCGGAGAAATTAAATGGTGCTCTGATTCGATTTGGATTCAGAGATTTGGCTACCAAATCAGGCCGAATCTCCGCCAAATTGAATCAGGGACCGAAGCTTCTCACAGTTGCGAATATATCCTTGTTTATTATTCGCAAATAAGGTGCTAATGATGGGTGAAATCCTAAGCCCACCAAAGCCAAAAGCAAAACTCCCAATGACTTAAAAAAGGCTAGGGATGCACTCCAGAACTTGGTATGGTCATAGCACTTTCAATTTGAAAATCTTACTTGAGAATCTCAAACATTATCTAGGTTTGCAAATGGCTCTGTGAAGAAGGTAATAGATAACAAATGGACTACTTCACAAGCCACTGACATACAGTGGTGCAAGGTAGCTGTTTAATGCATAGAGCAATGCTTATTTCTCCAGCATTCTTTATGGACTGCTAGCCTGATGCATAGATATCTGGGGGTTGGATATGGGGGAAGAAGGTAATTGTGCTGTTTCTCCTCTTATCACCAAGTTGGACTTTACTTGGAAATGAAGGAGGAAGACAGAAGTGGCCCTATGCATAATCTTCACACTTGTTGCATGAGGCTACCTTGGCAAGAAGGAATGTATGGCAGAACTTCATGCTAAACCAGGGGTGGGCAATTATTTTGGGCAGAGGACCGCTTACTGAGTTTTGGCAAGCCATCGAGGGCCGCATGACAGGCAGCTCAGGGCAGATAAATATTACTTTTCTAAATTTATTAGGGGCCCCGCAGGCCGGATAGAATGGCCTGGTGGGCCACATCTGGCCCCCAGGCCGCATTTTGCCCACCCCTGTGCTAAACTGTCTGGGAGGAGGGACTGCTTGTGAAATAGCCTACAATCCGCACAGGCTGTTTGCTTCGGAGAATGCCAAACAGGACACTTACAGGATAGCTGTATTGCAATAATCAAACTCCTGAGGGACTGAGTGGCTGAAATTGAGGATCTTTTGGGAAACATCAACACCATGGTAGCATATATTCAGCACCTTAATTTCCACCCCACACTTCCAGAGGTGTCTCCAAACAAGCCCCTCGAAAGCTCAATGGCAACCTGCAGCTGCCCCCAAATCTGAGTCCAGCTCTTTCAGTCTGCCAAAAGCTTAACGATTGAAAAGGTAGGGAACAATTTTCCCTAATTTCCACAAGATGTGGTTTAGATCTCCGCTCGAGGGTTCACCTACATGATGGCTCGGTTCTGACAAGGTAGCATTCTGCTCCCATGAGACACTGCATCTTGGTGAGGGACCTGTTTTGTACCATGCTCAGGCAGTGTCTCTTACAGGGATGGTTTGCCCGGCATGGTGGCTAGCGGGGTTTTCAAGGGATTAGCTATTGACTCACTAAGGGCTTCCCTGGTACAGATTTGTAAATACACTTGTGGTTGTGGTTTAAAACATGTATGTGTATGTTATTAGTAATTTATTTTTGCAACGATACTAATAATGCAATTTTTAAATGGTCAAATACAATGATAAAGAATCCTATTTTAAAGGAACAGTGAGTCTAAATAGACTCATTAGATTTCGGGCTTGAGACATTAAATGGGAAAGTGTTTCCACTCAGACTCCAAGTTAACAACTAGAAGTCGAAAACCTATGAAAACTAATGAGTTCAAAGAAAACTGAGACTTGATCAACAGATCAATTTTGGGGCTTCTAAATTAAAAAGAAAACATCACTTGGAAGACAAACCAGCTATGCAACTTGTTTGCTCATGATTTTTCCTACTCTCCATTATGCTTGACCAGAAAAAGAATTAAATAAATCCAAAAACTGAAAACCATCTGTGATGCTATGTTCAAAAAACAGAATCTCCAGAGACAAGGTTTCAGGATTTGGCTATAGGATTCTGTAATTTAGGGATCTATAAATATTAAAATCAATCTCAGATTTCCACTTAAAGTATGTATATTTTCATACAAAGCAATAAAAACATAGGTGAAATAAAAGTGAAGTTTTTAAAGCGTCTGGTCAGTAGGGCTGAGAGATTTGTCACAATGATTTTTCTCTAAGAATTGCTGATTAAACATTTTTCGCCTTGCAGTTGCCCACAGTTAGCCTTTGAGACACATAAATCCAACCACTAGACAGCTCTTGGTTTTGGGGGGTAGCTGAACTGTATGAAGGTGGGTTCTTGATAATAACTGTATGAAATAATGCCATTTGGTCTATAACTGATAAAGCCAAGACCATCATAAGACTCCTCCTGGGTGTACACACTGAACTGGCCCCTGTCAGACAGCTGGTATAATATCTTGGTCTAATTCATAGAGCTGATGAAGCTAAATTAGAGGCTCAGAAACTCTTGCATTCGCATCTGAGATCTAATGCTCACACCCTCTGTGGCATTACTTAACCTATCGGCCTCAATAGTCCCCAGGTAACAAATGTGAATATTAATACTTACCTCCAGGAGGGTTGTGATGATTAACTAGCACAACTATAAAAGTGCTAATATTGACCGGCACACCACAAATTCCACTTCACTAAACAAATGACCTCACAATCACTTTGTGACAAAGGAAAACATTGTATCCATTTTACAAATGCAAGAACCAAGGCAAGATGCTTTTTACCAGCCCAAAGTAATTGGAAGAGCAGTAGATTGTACAATAAAGACTGGTTTGTAGAAAAGACACAGAATTGACCAATGGAATAAAATGACTGAATCATACTAAATTTCCTAAAAACTACAAGAAATTGGAGAGTGTCCTGTGCATTTAATGCTCACACAAAAAATGCAGTCAACTTGGAACAAAGGTTGCAGATTGCTTATCCCACCCCCAGCCCAAATCCCCAAAGTTGCCTCAGCAGGCTGACTGTCCCACCTCGCGTTCTTCTTCCTGTTCTTTTCGAATCTGTTCCAAACGAAACTGTTCTGCTATTTCTCTCTCCTGAGCTTCCCTCTATAAAAAGAAAGAAACAATAATCACGATTATATTCAAGTTATAGCTAAGCCTGTTTGGTGACTTATTGTATTCTCTCACATGCAACATTCCCATAAATAACACATGCACCTTGTTTTTGGAAGGCTGAATGTAGAATAAAAAGATTTTTCCAGAGTCACAGTCAACTGTGTAACAAAGCCCTCCAGGAAACGTAGCATATCCAGGAAATGTGGCATCTCAGGACTTCCTGGTGCCAGCAGTCTCACCCAGACCGTCTCCTGAGATGCCACACTTTTTGGTCACTCTGTGTTCCCAGATGGACTTACTCTATTCTGTGTCACATGAGATCAGGCCCCTGGGGTGAGCAGTGGCAGCACGGTGGTTAATGAAGTCATTGCTTGCCCTCCCACCGACTGCCAGCTCCCTACTGACACATCCCCCCAGCGTGGCTCTGTCCATGGGAATTTGGCAGTGGGGCCCCTCCCTCCCGGAGCCCCGTGGACCAAGTGAAAAAGTGCCAGACCCAGCTCATGAGCAAGATATGATTGACACTGGCTGCGTCTACATGAGCGGCACACTGCACAGTTGTTACTGAGCGGTCATTTAGTACTTGCTTGTGCATAAGCAGGAAAAAGCTGGGAGCAGGAAAAAGCCAGGCAGACCCCGGCTGTAGTCCCAGGTGGGGGTCGGGGGCTTAAAGCCCTCTCTTGCCCTACTGCCTAGCCCAGGGTCTGGCCACCCCACTTCCCCACTCCAGTGGTGAGCGGGGGGAAAGCCTGGCAGGGGCTGCTCCACCCCCAGCAGGCACACCCGGCTGCAGTCTGGAGCCAGGTTTGCCAACCCCACCTCCACCCCCTTCTCAGCCAGCTGGAGAAGTGATAATGCTCTGGCTCTGGAGCAGAGGAGTGGGGCCAACCCTGCTCTATGGAGCAGCCAGCACAGGCCAGCCAAGGGCTGGGAAGCATGCTGGGACGCTGGGGGACTGAGAGTTAACATGAACCAGGGAGGGGTCTGGGACAGAAGTTCCATAAACCGGTTTGACCTAAAACAGTTAAGTCTGATACTACATCTAACCAGGTTTATCTTAAACCAGTTTCGGCCATTTTGAAAGCGGTTTATGTGCACTGAACTTCTGTTATGTTACAAGTTTACAGCAGTTGCTGATCACTTAAACCAGATTGTGTATAACTTCTGTCCCTAGCCCACATGGCTTTCTGTACAGGAAGAGATATATTCCATTGTGCAAGACAGTACTCTAGTGACATGCAGAGATGAAGCTGTGTGGTCCTCTGGATCAGGGTGAATTCAATCTATTTTGAGGAAACATGTTCAGTCATTCATGAAACTACTCAGTGCATTTTGGGGATTTTCTTCATTAGGCACACACCTTGGCTCTATCAGCTTCAAGTGAAATGCGGTAAGCTTCATCCTGTTCTCTCTTCACATTCTCCCTAGCTTCACGTTCATCCTAAAAGAAGAAAATTAATTAGCAAGCCAACATAATTATTTTACATTCACTGGCACTCTTTATACTATACATCTTATTAATATTTGGTTGCATTACTCAATCAATCTCTGCTTGCACCACTGGCATAAACATGTGTAAATGGCACAGATAAGGTTGTATTTAAACTGCTTTATTATAGATAAAGATAGATACATTATAGGTTTGGGAAAAGTTATCCTCAGAAAAAATAATTTATTCCAGAGCACGAGTTTTCTATTCAGTATCCACTTAAGTTCACAAGACATTGGCTAGTCCTACCATTTTAGCCTACAGAGAAAGGTCTATTCCCAATTCCTTACTCAGGCAAAAGTCCCATAACTTTCAACTGAATCTAACCCAGGTGCTTTACTTTTAAATATATGTTGATATAATGAAAATGCCTGACTCCTCATTCGGCTGGACACAACCATGTAAATATAGCAAAGAGACAATTGCTCCCCTTCAGGGCTTTCAATGTAAAGGGAAAGGATGGATAGATGACAAACAAGCAATGAACCTGATGGAAACTCATATTTCATATATTCATTAATGATCCCGGCACAGCAAATAAAGACATTTACCGATGATGCTGGGACACACTGTCAGTTCAGAGGAAGGTCGAAAGAGCTGGAGGGCCTAAGGGACTAGAATAATGCAAGGGATGCAATTTAACAGTATAAAAGCATAAAATCATGAATTTATAGATTAATAAACTGGAAGCTTATCAGCTTGAAATGACAGAGGATGAGAGAGACCTTGGTGCTTTAGTCAATTACAGAATTCTTATGAGCCAACAGTATGATGCAGCCGTAGAAAAGACAAAAGTGATCCTGTATGCATCAGATGAGCTGTTTCCTTTAGAGATAGGGAAGTATTCATTCCATGCACAAGGCCTCATCCAGAAGTTGTAAGACCTCATCCAGAATACTGAGTATAGTTCTTATCATCCATGTTCAAGTAAGATAAATTAAAGTCAGAACAGCCGCAGGACAGAGCTAGTAGGACAATGAGGGAAATGGAGAAACCACCTTACGGGAGAAAGCTAAAAAAGAGTTCAGCTTGTTTAGTCCAACAAAATGAGGGTTCAGACGGGAGTGGATTACTCTCCTTAAACACATCAGCAAGTAAACGTCAGAGAGGGAGGAGACCTATTTAAGCTAAGGGACAGTACCGGACAAAAGACAAACACGGGACAGCAGATGTAATAAGCAGTCTTAATGAATTTGGAGACTGATGGCAGAAAAGAGATTCGATAAGAGTTTGAGGAGCTCAGAACATTTCCTTCCCATTGCTCACCATCACCATGCTTACAAGTCTCCTCCTTCTGCCTGTCTCAGAAACTGCTTGTTTCTACACATTCTCTCCTACTTGTCCCTGCCTGTAGAACAGCAAGAGCAGGGGCAGGGGGAAACACCTATCTTTGTACTCTACGCCCTGCGCCTCCTCCGCTGCCTGCATCCCAAGTGCTGCAGTTGGAGGCTGCGACTTGCATGTTTATACAGCTCTGTGCTCTGCCTCTTTGGGGCCAGCCCCATCAAAGCGAGCATTTTCTGCTTTGTGATTCCTCCCTCTATATCCTACCACTGCAGCTAGACAGGTTCCTACAACCCAGGAGTGGCAGTCATTGAGACATATATAACACTATATATCTGTGACACTGCTGGTAACATTATCCTCTAATGACCAGTCACTTTTGATGCCATCACTAATGCCTCTAACAGAGCATCTAAACTAAAAACATGGTCCTCTATTTTTAAGAGAAATAAAAATATAATACGTAATTATGTACAATTGATTTTTGTGTTTCAATATATTATATTATCTACTAGTTTTATTGTACATAAGGGAATGATTTTGCAAATTGATCATTTTTCCTCCCAAGACTTTTCACAGGAACAGCTGGCAAGTACTCGGTTTGAAATGAGATTATTGGAGAGGTATGAATTAACTGTAATTATTATGTCATGTAAACATGCCAAGATGTACCTCAAACAAAAGTCTAATGTATTAGCAGTTAAAGGAACTCTAAATTAGCATACATCAGCAAGAAGAGGAGACAAATTGCTGGAAAAGGTAAGCAACCCCCAGCTTGAGAGTAACAAGATCATTTTCCAGTGAACTACTTAGTCTTACAAAAATAGGACCAAAGTCTATTCATCATTCTCCATTTTTACATTCCATTAATAAAAGACGGTAAAACCCTCAGCTTGCTCATGGGTTGAACTAGGAATTAAGAAAGTATTATTTGCATCATGGAAAATAATGCTTTTGTGACTCTGGATAACCTAATTCCTCTCCTGCCCTTCCTCATACTGAGATGCTTAATTAATAAGAATAAACCAGGTAAAATATGCAGATATTCCGTTTCTGGGGTTTGGAGTAGGAGGTCTAAAATAATAAAATAGCTATGATGTGTTCCAGTATTTGAAGGAAAAAAGGCTTTTCAAACACTACAGAAGGTATCCCAACTCTCCCTACGGAACAGGATATAATGGATAGCAGAAACCTCCTTCTGCCATGATGGGGCTTCCAGGTGTTATGTCTCAAACTGACCACAAGATTGCAAGAAACAGACCTACTGCTAGAGTATACCAAAAAAACAAAACAAAACAAAAAGGACACATCACAGACAGCCTGGGAAAGGAGAGACATTTTGAAAAAATCCTAAGGTATTTCCAGAAGGAACCTTATTCATTTTCAATTTTTGCAATTTAGCACATCAAACTCTTAACTCATTTATAGAAGTCAAACGAAATGCTACTACTGTGTTAGGAAAAACCAAAAGGTCATGTACAAACTGCTGGGGGGTTTTCTCCCAGAAGAATAAGGAGCCGTAACTTCATACTGTGATTCCATTAGTTTACCGAACCAAAGTAAAAACAAAATTAACTAAGAAAGTTTTCAAATTTGTTTAAGACTGAACATTAAAATTCTCACCAAAATGCCATACTACAAACCAGACGTGTGGTAAGGTACAGTGAACTGATTTTATTTGGCATATCAAACTGGTAAAAAGGGAAAAACATGAAAGAACATATTCTGTTGTTTCTTAGAGACAGAAACCATTTACATACAGCAAGGGTTTAAGCACAATTAAATAATTCTTTCAGAAGTAAAAAAAAGGCCTATTGGTTTAAATGATGTATTCTGGGTCAGAAAGAAGAAACTCCAAAAATACTGGCTATGTAGGTTCTTTTACAAGTATTCCGAGATAAATTTCAGGGATTTTTCTAACAGTTTATTTCCTTTTATTTTTGGCAGCGACATCCTCATAGAGGATGGATTATGAATAGGATGTCAGGAATGTGAAGAATTATTATGCATGACTGGCTGGTCTGGATAGAAATATGTGAAATCCCATAGTTCAGCCTTCATCTAGAGATAAACAATTACACAGCAAAGCCTGGATATTGCTGCTCATACTAAAATGTACCTTAGAGTCAAACTGATAACTAGAGTAGATAGCATTAGCATGTAGACATTTTTAGTTAAGAAGAGTGAGTCTCATATTCTCCTAAAGGAGCAAGACTGGAAAGGACCTCAATACGCATACAAAATATTTCTACATATGCATTTGTGCTATGTTACAGTTGCTTACTATTACTGTGCAAATCCAAACATGATACTAGGTGTTCTCGCAAGGCTATTCACTTTCCCAAGTTTGCAGTTACACCCTGGATACATTTTCATGTTGTTCTTTTCACTTTTAATGTAATTTGCTATTTTAGTCAAGATTTTTCTAGAGAAATCACACAAAGCAGCAAGGATGACTCACTGCTCCCAGAAAACAAAACAAATGTTTTGTTCAAGTCTGTTCACAAACTTGAACAGAAGCAAAAGAAAACCGCTTTCCAAATAAAGTCTTACTGTGTAGAAGTGAACAGGCAAAGAAAAGAAGAAAGTTTATTAGTTATATCACTAAGCCACTAAACAAACACTATTCTTACATAATTATTTTTCATCTCATAAAGAAAAAGTAACTTAGCTGACAAGTGTTTTGTGAAACCCCAAAGCAGTTGGAACACTTCATGAACATGATTTCATTTCACAATACTTTTGTGAGATTGGAAAATGTCATCTCTATTTTACAGGGAAGTCAGGCACAGATGAACCACATTGTACTCAAGGCCACACAATAGGTGCATCAGATCATTAGAAATTAAACTCCCAGGTTAAATGACACAAATGGCAATACAGCAAATTATAAAAAACACAGTTTTAAATTTTTAGAAAATCTCTGCTGCTTCTTAAAAAGAGAAGCCATATGGACGGACACTTGTAGGTGCCAAATTTAGATTTTAACTAAACGTTTTATAAAAATGAATATGAATAAAATATTCCATTTTGTATTGTATATATATAATTTTCAAATATCATCCCGTTACTGCTGTGAAATGAAAGAACTCCCTCCTAGTGCAAGAGAAACAGAATGTGAATGAACTATTAATTATGCATAAGTCCAAAAGGGAGCACTCAGTTTTCAAGTCTGATTCTTTATAGATTCAACTGCCCATATCCAAAGTTGTGCTAACTTGATTATAGGCAGACACATGCATGTGTCTCATTTTGTCTGAAAGATAGGCCATGTGGGAAGATAGATGAGAGCCGTCATATTAGATACCCATGTTCTAGTCTCAGAAGACACCTTCTGCAACTTTTCAGTTGCTTTGTCAAATGGGCAGGAGGAATTAAAATTACTCACTACATTGGGTAGGTGTCAAGGCCTTGGTCAATAACAAGGTTATTAACTGCACAATCATATTACTACCAATTAGTAGAAAAGCTGAACTAAGGACACATGGGCTTCTGTCTCCTGTGGTGGGTATTTCACTGGGAGGTTTCTCTCCCTCGCTCTCTCAGCAAGAGTGGACTGAGAAATATGGGACTCATGCCAGGTCTGAACAATGCATTTGTTTTTAGAACTGAGCACAGAGTAACAACCAGGTCTTTCTTCAGACTGAAAGTTACAAGAAAAATTGCACCAATTTTTAAAAACTTAAAATTTTAAGCTGACAAATCTGAAAATCAAGGTCTGGCTAACCCTTATTTTGTTCTAGTTTGAAAACTAGAATTTAAAATTAATTTGCTAAAATGTTACTTTATATATACAATATTTAAAAAACACTTGTGAAAAGACCATGTTCCAGACAACTTCATTAACACGACTCGTCCTGAAATCAGTGAAAACGGGGCAGAATTTGCCTATAAATGTGTTTCACTGAACAGTTTGCTTTTTTGTACATTTGAGAACGAGATTTCTTGTGAGTAAATCTGAAAGTCATAAACCAATATGTTCATGTAAAATCTTTATACTTGCTTCAGATCAGTTTTAATTCACTCAAATCTTTGCTGTATTTATAATTATTGGTGCAATAGAAAGTTCCGCACACAATAGAAAGTGTACTTTTAACATGTTTTGTTCCAACATTTTAAGAAGCGTTTTAATAATCAAACACCACTATTTTGCACTGTAATTAATTAAATACAGTTTTTCAAGATATGCTCGCTAAGAGCTTCACAGGTCACTGGAAAGCAAGTGACAGTTCACTTCCCTGACACCAGACTAACAATATTGTTCACATAAAGCTGTTGGCAAAACTAAAACGCTGGCAATTTATCTAACAAAAAATGTGCAAATAAGTTCTTAAAATGTGATCTAACATCATGCCAGAAATCATTACTGTTACAATTAGTATCATATGCACACACATGCTGTATAAGCTCACATAAGTGAAACACAGGCTATTCATACATTTTTGAGTCAGAATGGCATCTGTCATGACAAAAGCTAAAAAAAGCAAGCCATTTCTTTAGACATATTAATGACAATTGTATTAAGCAAGCAACAAAACAGCCCTGTACCTATACAAAAGTAGATTGGGAAATTAGTGTACTCTTCACAAAGCTAACTGTTAGAGTATTAAGTATAGATGCTGGAATTTCCCACTCTTCAGTTGTCACTCAGAAATGTTATATTATCCAATGCCAAAAAGTCATTATACTATTAACCTGGTGTCAGACTGACGACATAACAAAATATTTAATTGTCAGCTTGAGTGCGATGAAGGAGAAATCTTTTTAAAATATTAAGATGATAGTGAAACTGAAGCTTTTGATTCAATTCTAGCCAGGGCTGGGGTAAGTGTGGGGCCCAGCTTTTGGTCCCACACTTCAAGAAGGATGTGGGCAGTTTGGAAAAAGTCCAACGCGGAACAAACATGATTACAGGCCTGCAAAGGAGGACTTACAAGGAAAGGCCAAAAGAACTATGGGTATTAGCCTGGAGAAGAGAAGACACAGGGGGTATTTGATAACAGTTTTAAATACCCAAAGGGCAATTACAGAGAAGATAAAGGTGGATTTTCTTTGTGGCCTCTGGAGGGCAAATTTAGGCTAGAGATTAGGAGAAATTTTCTGATTATATGAGAGTGGTCAAGCATTACCTAGAGAAGCTGGAAATCTCCATTCTTGAAGATTTGCCAGATCAGGTTAGACAGACACTTGGCTAGGATGGGGTAACCCACTTTGAGCAGGCGGCTGGACTAGATGACTTCAGGACGTCCCTTCCAGTCCTACTTTCCTATGACCTTCTACTGTTAACATTGCTTCTTTTTTTTTTTTTTTTTTGTAAAGAAAAAGGTTAATTAAAGTATCTGTTTTATTTTTAAACTCAGGTAGAATTTAAAACTGTCAAGATTTTAGAATAAATATTTGTTTCATGGAGAACTGAACTTCTCTGACCCCAACATTCTTTTGTGAATACATTTCAAGAGAAATAAATTCTCTTATCCTATCAAAAGCTTAATCTGACACAAAGTCCCATCATGTTGTTGAATGAAAAACAAAATTCAGCATTCGTAAAATGTATTTAATTTATCTGGATCAAGGTTTTTCAAGATGATTCTATGGAAGTCAGTGCAGGCACATTATTTTGCATGCAGCAAAATAAAAAGGGCAAGTATGCAAGGATTTCCATACAAAGAAACTGAATGAGACCTACAATTATTAAAAAAAGAAAAGAAAAAAAAAAACCTCTTTCCTCATACACGTGGCCTTCTATGGCTAAATTCTGCCTGTGGTTGAGCTCACATGAGCGACAAAGAAAGATCCCTGCTTTCCTTTCGTGAATTTATGATCTGTGAATTTATATAGCACAAATGGTGAGATGGAAAAAGGACACAATCTACAAGCTAAGTGGATCCAAGTGGAGATGGCAAACATTATTAGTACTTTAAAAAACATTTAAGAGAATGGAAAGAAGAGCACAAAAGAAAAAAAAAAGAGAGGAGATGATAGTAGATAGAGAGATATCACTGGGAAAAGAGAAAAAAAGAGGGTGAGGCTGTAAGGATGTGCGCGGAAAGAGATAGAAGCAAATAATCAGATGGCAGAGGAGAAAGGATTTAGAGATGTTCGAATGAAAAAGGGACCCTGTCAAGTTGCATGGATGTTTGCTCCTCATTGTCAGTCTCCAACCTTCAGAAGAAAGAAATGGAGGAGCTCACACGAGAAGTCAGGATGTTGTGGGGGATGAGACTAGGAAGCAGCAGAATTGGGGCAGTGAGACTCCACATGATTGCCCTACCTCTCCATACCTTCAAAAGCAGATGGCCTTCTGGCAACGCTGGAAGACTATACCTATTTAAACAGCCATGGTCAGAGACAGGATACTAGACAAGGGTGAAACTTCGGTCTGATCAACTTGCCTGCCTATCATACAGGACTGCAAAACTCTGCCCCGATGGTGAGGTAGATGACATAGTGGAAAAATCAGACATCTTACTGAAGACATTTTTTTTCTAACTTTTGCCTTCTTACATAAAAAGCACGGGAGAGCTAGATGTAACTCTAGATATTGATTCTGCACCGAAGTTACCCTGGGCCACTAGCACACATGGAAGTTACTAAGTGGGTGACCATGAGCTGCAGGTTTGCATAGAGCAGTAAAACTAATAGACCTGCCTCTGAGGAGTTAAGCCAGAAAGCAGCAGTTACAATAAAAAAATGTGTATTTACAAATGCTGAGCGTTTATTTGAAAGACGCTTGATTTCACTGAACCACTCCTGAAGTTAAAACCTGCAAATGCTCAAGGCTATTCATGGGAGTGATGAAGAAAAACACCCTGTTTGTCTAACCAAACCTGTGCAATGGAGGCATTAGTTTGATCCATTGAAGATGACAGACTAGCTTATTGTATAACTTAAACACACGTGATGGGGTGCTCACAGGATATAAAAGTATACGTAATATGTGTTATATATATGAGAATCACAGAAATGAATCCAGTTCTTATAACACTCAACTAGTACATGAGCTGACATGTATTATAACTAGTATGTGGGACAAAATAACCACTTAATCCTGATCATTTGTTTTATGTGGTCTTTCCAGACATTTGAGTTGTTGGTTCTTTAAGAGGGAAATCCTCTGACAAAGCTTATTACAGAATCCTAAACCAGGAGAAAAAATAACAACTTTGCTTCATGGCAACCAAGGCGTTTGAAAATGTTGAAGCTAAACACTCTTGTATAGGAAAGATTTGAAGAGATAAGACAGCATTTTACTCAAAAGGGGAAGTCGGGTGTGAGAAGGTAGTTACTGTGGTCAATGGCAGATTTTAGGGTTGGCATTAGAAGGTATCAGAATAAAAAGGCAGCATTCCTGTTAAACGATGACTTCAAGAGGAAGGGTAAGGCTTTGGCATGATAGTCAGGACACTGTCCTGGTGCTGGCACTGGATTTATGACCTTGTTCTGGGCAGAAGCAAACCCCCAGACCAACAGCGATCTCTCCATTTGACAATAGGTGAATTTTATTGATACACAGTGATAGCTGATAAGAATAATGCAAACAATTCTATATCTACCAGTCCCAGGGTTCAGAGAGACAAGGTACGTCTGGCCAGTACATGAGCTTCACTTTGAGGTTCTCTCTTGAATGTCAGATGTCAGTAGCCTGGAGGTCAAAGCCAGAGGCCCACCTCCCTCCAGTGGGGTGGGTGAGACAGGCTGGTGGTAGGCTTATCTGTCCATAGCGGCCTCGGGTTCCCTTCTTGGGGACCCTTTGCCACTCTGAAATCCCTCTTTTTGTATTCTCTCTCCCTTGGTGACTCATTTCTGGGCATCATTGATTAGTCTCTCTGTGGTCATCATACTGCCCAAGTTCTGTCCTGTCAGCATATTCCTTTATTTCATAAACCCATCACATACACACATCCTAATTTGGACTTTTACTGAGCCTCTTAATTTGGTCTATTCCCCAAAATCAGAAATCCCAAGGGCTCTGCAACAGGGCACTGTACCCTGGCCAAGACAGAGGAGTCCCTTATCTCATGTTAAGGAACAGTGTCAGTACATGCCTTCAATTTCCCAGCCTATGTGTCTGCTTGCTGCTCGTCTGTGTCAGACACAGCGGGGCTGGAAGGAAACTTTGTCACAAACAGGCTTTTAGAAATCAATTAATCCTTGCTGTTGCCCTGGACCATTGTTCTAATACATATCTACTTTACCTACAAGCCAATTCCCAAAAGCAAACCTCTAAATACCATTTTCTAACCGTCATTGGGAAGTGAAAGTAGTGGGTTTGAAACTCCGGATGAGGAGGGCACTGAGGTCTCCACTTTCTGGATGAGACCTCTAACCGCTACAAAAGGTGGGCGGGATCACCACCATCTCAATTCATGACAGGCCTGCCTAGGGTACACAAGTTGGACTGGGTGCTCTCAAGGAATTCAACCATAGGAGTGCCTATTCTGTAAATTAAACCAGCTTGTGAATGCTCGTTTTGTCCATCTTAAGCATGAGATAGGTGCCTCAGCCTACTCTGTTAGGATGGTGACATGCTCTGGGTATGTGCAGTCACAGAGCATTAGGAACCTGCATAACTTTATTGAAGGAAACTTAGCTCAGGGGGACACGCAGGGTATGTCAACATGCCATAATGCAGTGTTGTGAATGAACTAGTTAGGAAAATAGTAGCAGCATATTACTTTGTCATTTCACCAAGGCTAAATCCTTCCTCTCTTTCATGATACAAGCCCTAACTGCAGAATACAATTACATTTTTTCTAAGAAGTGAAGAGAGATGGAGTAGGCAAGTCATGAAGGTGATGGATTAGCAAAATACCAATTAGTGTAGTTTTACTGCAGTTTTCCTCGGTGGACTAAATGTTATATCACAAACATCAGAGAAAAGGAAGGAGACAAAGCACCAGTGGCTGGAAACTAAAGGGAGTTACTGCCATCTGCTAGGGTGCTCTTATGTCAAAAGTCCTATTTGTCCGGAGAAACCTGTGAGAAGGGGAATGTGGTTTGCTATTAATTCAAATGAATGATATTGTAGAAGGAGAAAAGACTGCTCAGATAGCTTTGCAAAGGACATTTGGAGCCCTGACAATTCCAGGTTAGTAGTTAATGTGGACCACTATTCTTTTTTTTTGCTGCAGGAGTGGTGATGTTGAGGTAGGACACACAGTGCAAAGTTATGACAATGGCACATTAGTGTGTGTCATAAATCACTGTTTTAAGAACATTTTGTGGATGGATGCACATATAAATTGCATTTCTATAAACAGTCGCTGTTGTGAAATTAAAGGGATTTTTTGGCTTCTTTTTACATATATATTTTTAATTCCCATCTAAAATGAGCTGAAAATCAAATATGGATTTTCTCTCAAATTCTTGCAACATACAGAGAAAACAATACCTATATAGTCAAGTGATTATCTTTGACTTTACACGGCCACTTTTTTGTATGGTTTAGTTTCAATTTTAATGTGTTTACAACAGTTCTTCCATTTTAAATTTCTGCATCTGTCAGTTTTCTCAAGAGTAAAAGCAGTATGTCAGTTGAGGGCAATTTAAAGTGAATAGAAGGTTTTAATTTGGATTTGTAAAAATAAAGAGCTTTTTCAAGCATTATGGGTATACTATATATGCACACATACCTTGAAGTCTAATCCCAAAGCAAGAACACTAATGTTGCATAACTAGAAAAATAAACATTAGGTTAGACCTACAGTTACTTAAATCAAATGCGGACAAGTTGGACCAGCTGTGTAACAGTCAATGCTTTTACAGTAATAAATGTTGACAGCAAAAATAAAAAGAATGCATTACTGAGATATCATCAAGTGAGCCCTGTCATTACATGGGAACTCCACCCTGTATAAGCTTGTCAAAAAGTGTTACTGTAATCCATTGAGAAGCCTCCTCCTCAGGCAAGAAAAGAAAAATGTTTAGGATAGGCTCAGAACAGGTGTGTTGCATTGTCATGCCAGTATTTCATCACAGATCTCTTCTCATTAGTTTCATGTGTGACAAATTCAGATTCCAGTCTTGACTATCATGCGATGCTGAAATGATCATTTAACAGTCAAATACAGAGCCAACAAATGTAAACAAAGCAGCCGTGGACACTTTTTTTTTTTTTTTTTTTTTATACACTGTACGTTCCCCAAGAACAAGACATTAAAATGATTGCCCCCCTCCTCTTCTTTTTTTTTGCTTTTCCCAGCTCAGTGTTAGCTAGTAACATTTTAAGATTAAGGGGTGTCATGCACCCCTAGGAATCTCAGGCTGCTGAGAAGTCCTAATTCATTTCCTGGTCTGCAATGACAGATACTGTGTCATCTCCATTTCAAGACACATTCGCAAAGGGCAGAAAACCCTCCATAAATGACTGCACTGATGTGGAGGCCACAGTATCTCCTTTTTCCTGAGTGGCCTAAGTTTAGCTTCAAAAGCAGGCATCGTGGCCAGGGAGAGGGCATGGCTAGAAAGGCTCATGATATGTCCTGGTTCATGACTTCACTAGTGCAGCACCCATTAGCATGATTCCTACAGATCCCCTGAAAAAGCTTAAAGTTGTTCACCAGTGGTTGGTGATGGACGCACCTTGGCTTGAATCTCTCTCTATGACTCAGTAGCCTCCTTTGGTGTGGAAACGTGCTTATAAGTCCTTGTATCAGGGGGCCTTTGACCCTACAATCCCTGTCTACCAGTTAGGTAAGGACCCCCTTTCAGTTTGACGACCACTGTTCATACAAAGAAAGAGGAAGGAAGGGACAGAAACTGAGTTACAAAGAGAAATTACTTGGCATTGTTTGTGTTTATGTCTGTACCCATCCACTGACCTAACCTCTCATACACAAACTAAAGGCTTAGAAGCATAAAAAAATTAGGGGTGGAAGGGACCTCAGGAGGTCATCTAGTCCTGCTAAAAGCAGGTCCATCCCCAACTAGATCATCCCAGCCAAGGTCTTGTCTAGCTGGGTCTTAAAAACCACCAAGGATGGAGACTCCACCACCTCTCTGGGTAACCTGTTCCAGTGCTTTTACTACCTCCCAGTGAAAACTGTTTTTCTAATATCTAATCTAAAACTCCCCTTGCTGCAACTTGATCTGGGGCTCCTTAGAAAGGGCTATAATGGTGACAGCCTAATCATCACCGCTTACTCCAGTCAATCCTCTTCCCCTTGACTTGCTGTTGTTGGTCCCCTGCTGTGCTCAGCTTGACTCTGCTGTCTCCTGCTGACTTCTTTATGGGATCTGCCTCGTTACCTTGTTACTCAGTAATGGTATGGTGCTGATTGTGCTCTATTACTCATTACACAGTAACGTGGCTGATTCAGTAGCAGAAGCAGTTGGGAGGGACAGTATGATAATGAAGGGACAGCTTCATTGAGGCACAAAAGAATCAGGTGAACCTCAAAGTGTCTTAAGGCTAGGGGTGGCTTCTAGGTTAAAGCATTACAAAATGAGAGAAGGTATGATTCCTGGCAACCTGCATGAGTGTGGTGGAGACCTGGAAAAGAGGAGGTCAGGCAGGCAGAGTTGGCTGCCCTGTGGAGAAAGTAAGGAAAGGGGAAGATGCCCAGAAAGGATCAGCTCAGTAAGAGGCAACCCTCTTTACAGCTATCAAACTGCTGAGTGCACCCCTGTGACAGGCATATCCAATCACCATGCCTGCAGCTACAAACGCATGAAATACATTTTCATTTTCTGTCAGGCGATTCTTTTGGGATTATGTAGGAAAAAAATTAATCAATGGCACAAAAGTAAACAAACACACTCAGAAGTGAAATCCAATTCACTAACCACATGGTGAGATTTTTCACACTTGACATTAAAAATAAGCTCCCAAATCACTCTCAAAAACCCTATGAAGCAGAGCCAGTACATTTAATTAATCCACTGATACTAAAGCCAAGTTTTGGCTAACTGTATTACCATTGCCAACTTTTACTCAGGTGGCACAAGACTGTACTGTAGTGCTAAACAGCCCATGGCCAAGATCAAATGATGGTCACTGAAGGAGAGGTGATTATTAGGCCTGTGCGAATAGAGAAGTATTCGATTAGGATTCAGATTCGGCCAATTCAGAGGACAGTGATTCGATTCGGTGACTCGAATCACTGTCCACCCCCACCCCCCAATTCGATATGACCAAATCAGAATCAGAGATTGGGCGCTGATTTGGATCCGCTGGAGAGAGACAGGCACAGCTGGGCGGCTACTCATTCTCCCCAGCTTCTCCAGCTGTGCCTGCCTCTCCCCGGGTGGGGGGGAGCCACGGGAGAAGCCCCCATGGCTGCCCTTACCAGCCCCCCCAGCCCCCGCCTGGCCCCAGCCTCCCGGCACTTTAAAAAAAAAAGCCCTGCACTCACCGGCTGCAACAACAGCGATCAGGGTCTCTGAGGGCTTGTGGCAGAGCCCCCACCATGCAGCGCGGGGCAAAGGGGGGCAGTGAGGATCACCACCCCCCCTGCCTGGCACCCGCGCAGCAGTTGACCCATGGCATGGGTGCAACGCAGCTCGGCTGGGCATTGTGCTCTGTCTGGGAGCTGGGGCTACTGGAGTTGAGCACCATAGGGCAGCTGCCATGTGGGTGCCAGGTAAGGGAGGACAATCCCCACTGCCCACTTCCCCACACTGCACAGGGGGGCTCTGCCACAAGCCCTCAGAGGTCCTAATCGCCCCTGCCAAAGTCGATGAGCGCAGGGCTTTTTTTTTTTTTTTAAAGTGCCGGGAGGCTGGGGCTGGGAAATGCAGCCATGGGGGCTTCTCCTGTGGCTACTCCAGCTATGCCTGCCTCTGCCCAGGCAGAGGGAGGTGTGGGAGAAGCCCCCATGGATGCCCTGCCCAACCCCATCCCCCACCTAGCCTAGCTGGCACAGAGAGGGGGGCGCAATGTGGGAGTGGCTTGCTCCGGGCAGCAGCAGGGCATAGCCCACTGCTTGCCAGCTGGCACAGGAGCATGGGATGCAGGTGAAGTAGCACTTGGGGCAGGGGCTATGTTCTGCTTGCCTAGCTGGCACAGGGGAGGGGCATGACACAGGTGCTGCTCACTCCAGGCAGCAGCAGGGGAGAGGCCCCG
>NW_005842139.1:1684170-1687289 GCF_000455745.1 Alligator sinensis
ACTCCCAGCGCTGCTGCACCCGCATTCCACGCCCCCCTGAGTAACGTGACCCCCTGCCCAGGCTGAGCAGGTAGTCCCAGTCCCAGCCCCAATCCCTCCCTCCCCCAGGCTCCTTCCCTCCCTCTTCCCCCAACCCCAACAGACTTACCAGCTGCCTGTTTAGTCTATGACCGAATCTCCAAAGCGGCTGAATCTTTTCTGAAGCTTTTCCGAATCGATTCAGATGCTTCAAATCGATCCAGAGCTTTTAATTGTTTTCCCAATTTGATTCGGATTTGGAGTTTCAGTCCCTGAATTGGGCCAAATCTCTTCCGAATTGAATTGGCTACCAAAGCTTCACACAGCCCTAGTGCTTATCAGGTGGGTCTTGAATGGACGCATTCAATCCCAGAGCGCACACCTCTGTCAGTTTAGGAAAAGTAACTCCATTAGCTAACTGTATTATCAGGCAATTGTCCTATAATGGAAGACCACTAGCAAATGATACATAACATCTGTGTTATGCTTTTTATATGCATCCACTGGAAAAGTAAAGTTTAATTTTATGCCCTGTTTCAATAGTAAAATTTATGTTATTAATTACAGGAACTTATTTCCAGTTCTCGCATGCACAAAAACAGAGTCCCTGTTTACAATAAAACTATGCTGCTGACTTTTTTAAATACAAAAGATTTTTATATTTATCTTCTTGTGGTTTTATGAAGACTTATGGTTGCCATTAAGAAAACAGTAACAGAAACCGGAATCTGTATCCTGTTTGCAACTGTGACATTTGGGGGGAAAAAAAATGACAAAGGCATGTAACTACACTAAGATCACCAAAAGAGGAGAAAAAAAGCGTGGATGTTAGAACAGAATGAGTTGTCGTGGACATGATTTATAAGAATGTTACACGTTATGTAGCAAACCACAAAAAGACAATATTTTGTTTCTCATGCCAACACCTTCTGTTAAGTACATAATGTGCACTCTACTTATTACACACTCCCTTCCTGGAAAAACACCTTCACATATTACTCTTCTAAATTTTACTTCCTACTTCAAAGGCCAGTTGAGATCACCTTTTTATGGTGTTCCAAGTTAAATCCAAGTTAAACCTACAGTATGTGTAAATTTGCCCCCAGTGTTTACCAAGTATTTTCAAGAATGAGTAAACTACAATCTCCAGGAAGAATCTAACACACGCACACACACACACACACACACACACTCATGAAGTAACGCCAGCACTGTTCACAACAGGGTGGCCACTGACATGCCCAGAATACAGGATGTTCACTTGGTGAGCAGGGGGAACTGACCATCACCCCTTTGCAGTGGGGGCGGGGCTGCTGCCTCCTCATCCAATCAGCGGGTCCATTCCTCATTTAGAAACGGACAAGAAACAAAGGGTTTAAAAAGAGGACAGTCCAGCATAAAACAGGACCCCAGTTCACGATGATGTGGAAACCTAAAGGAACGGGAGAAAGCACTGCCCAAAACAAACTGTTTTCTCCAGATGCAGAGAGGAGTTTGGATCCCTAGGATGGAGAAACACACATTTCAGGGCCACCATAGCTATATTCTACAGAGCAAAGGAACAGAGAACTCTGGAACTCCTGGACTCAATTTCAGGATTTTGCGGGGGGTGGGAGGGGTCATGCTGCGGTGCTTACAGGTCCTTCTGCTCACCCCCTTCAAGCTCTTGTGCCACCTTTTCATCCGTCACACCCCATTTAGCTTCCACTATCCCTCTGGACTTTCTTCCAAACCCCACCACACTGAACTCCTGCCCCCAACCTCCCCGACCTTAACCCAGTCTCCTGTTCCTGCCCCCAGCTTCTGCTCATGATCCTTGCTCCTCCACATCTCCCTACATCATGGCTCTTGCCTCTTCCCCCTACTTGTTCCTGTCTCTATCTCTTCCTTCTGCCCAACCCCGCTCATGTCCCTTACTCTTCACTGCACTCCTTGTCCAATATCCCTCTGCCTCTTCATTGCGGGGAAAGTCCTGCTCAGTCCCAGCAGCTGAATCCCTGTGGGGGGATGGTGCACGTGCAGTCCGGGCACCACACAAACTGCCAGGGAATGGAGCATGCTCACCACAGATAGAAGCTCCAGAGAATTGAGCTGCCAAGGTCCATCAAACCTTTCAAATGTGTGTGAACTGAGATTTTTCAGAGCCTTTACCTTGAGCAAAATAAGACAAATTTCTAGAGAAAGGGCAAAAGGCATGTCACTGACAAAGGACAACTCCCTGCCAAAACAGGGAGGTGCTACAGCTTCTCCATTACATGACTATAATAAGTCTTTTAACACAGATAGAACAAACATATGCTGCCCTGGTTGTGTCTACATGTTCATTAATGTGCTTTTGCTAATGTGCATTAAAATCAGTACCTCCATTGTGAGGTACTAGAAAAGGCCACACTAGCCTATTTTAATGCATATTAGCAAAAGCGCATGGTTTTTTGTGATGCTTTAATGCGCATTAAAGCACATGTGTACACACACACCCTAACCTTACTCTAGGAAATCACCTAACCTTTTAGCTGAAATTTTTCAAAAAAGTTCAGCCTTAGCTAGTCACCTGGGATAAGACATTTCAGTCACAACAGTTTAATTTGGGTAAAGTCAGAAGCATCTGAAAATGGGTTCAACATGCATGCAAACCAGAGTTCTGGAAAGCCAGAGATTAACATAAAAACAGCCAAAAACTTCTGGAAATTGTGTTAAAAGCTGCCATAAAAAAGCAATGTTTTACATCTCATACCATTCATCTTAAAAACCTCAGAACACAATAGTTACAATGTCCAAATTGACTTCGCTGTACGGTTGGTACTGTGCTATATAAGATCATCTACAAATGACTCCCAGGGAATCTCTTACACATCTTAAATAAACAAATGTCATACGATAATCTGTTGCAATCTTAAATAAACTTTGTTTTATATTTCTTTCAATTTTAATATTACTCCACAAATACATTAGTGCATTTGCAGTTCTTGTTCCAAGTATGACAATTTTATCATATATGGTCATTCTGCCAAATAGACATAAACATGAGTGACAATATAAATCCCATCTTCTTTCAGTGCCAGAAATCTAGAAGTGTTGAGGTACTGGTGAGTTTTCAGCAG
>NW_005842139.1:1687320-1698601 GCF_000455745.1 Alligator sinensis
ATTTCTCAGCATCTGTTGTAATTAGCATGCAGGCACAGAATCTTTTTTACTTAAATGAAAAAAGGGAGTCTCTAGTACAGGCCCATCAAACCGATTTGTTGGTCTGATTTTAATCAAAGGCATAAGGCAATGCTCTAATTTTAAAATCTGTGGTGCAAGCTTATAGTAACTGTTTGTGCTTACATGCTTAGATAATATAAAGTCTAGATTTTACCTACTAAACAGTTTAGTACAGTTTTTAGACCTCAGTCTTCCTTAGTACTCTTACGTGTGACCTGATTTTTAACTTCTCATGCTGGCAATTAAAAAAAAACAAACCCTTACATCTTGCAGTTAAAATGCAATAAAAATTCAATTATATTACGCCTTGGATTTTTCTTGTAACCCTCATATTAAAATTTGTGTTCAGAATTAAAGGAATTAAAGTCAATATCTTTACCAATTAGTTATGGGGAACATAAATGAAGACAAAAAAATGAACTGTGAAATACACATGCAGATAGAGTGCTTTCATATTATTATACAACATAATCAGTAAATCTGGTACTAATGAGACACAAGACTTAAATGTGAAGAATGCATTTAGTGAATTATTGTCAATCAATGTCTATATACCAGGATAACAATAATCTTGAATGGCAACACTCCTATTATTATAAATTCCTAACTAAGTACTTCATTACTTCAAAATGTCACTCTTAATTTACAGAGTAACAGATAAACATCTCCATACTGTATATTTGGTTTGTGTCTACTTCTATGCAACTGAAACACTGACCATTTTTCTAAAATTCATTCATCGCTTACATTTTGTTTTGTCTGAAGTAGTGTTTCATGGCAGCTCACAAGTCTATTTTTAAGACTGCTTTTCAAACTGAGTATTTGGCTCTTTTAATAGATACGCATATAAACAAATCGAATGATTTTTGTTTTCTATCTGTGACTTTAAAATACAGAGAGTTGATACTTAACATTTCACATTAATTTAGTATTATGCCACTAAAAAAAAAAACAAAAACCTGTTACTTATAATCTAAACACGGGACTTGACGATGACAGACGTATCCAATACGAACAAATTGCAGGGATCTAAATAGATAAAGCAGACTATTTTTCCCTCCTGTGATGACAAGACGACACTAAAACACAAAGTAACAAACTTTACCAGCTTCAAAACTTTAGTTTATCTTTGCATTTGCCATCCTCCTCAGTCCATTGGGTGTTTGTAGTAACTTTCAACTCTCACCTCATCCTTTATGTCTTCCTGCTGCTGGGCACTGAAGATCTCCATTGCAGCCATCAGTCTCATCATTAGCTCATCCACTGTTGTGTTACCTAGCAACAAAGGAAGATAGCTGAACTTCATATTATTAAAGTTATTAAAAAATGGAAAGTCATCCTAGAATTAATCCATAAGGAATAACGAGAATTTAAAATATGGCAGATTAGAAAATGCTAATATCTCATTAGATTGTTTTTAATTTGCCTTTTATTGAAGTTTTTCAATGTTTTAAAATGTTCCACCAGCAAATCTTGACTAGTGCAAACGCAGGCTGAAATTTTAAGTTCTCCAAACATGAGTATCTATTTTTGTGCTAACTGGTTATGCCTTTTAACTTCTTCAACTGATATTTTCATCACTGATGAGAGAAAAGGATGGTGTCTGAGACTCTCTCTCTCTCTCTTTGTCACACACACACACTTTACATTTTTGGGTAGATCTAAATATTTTCCTAGTTAGGGTAATTACAAGCTTCACCATTAAGCTTCTATCCATGACCTGATTTCAGAAAGTACAAGAATGAAATCTGGGGAAAACCAGTATTTTGAATGCATACAAGCAATCCACTTATATAATCAAAATGTTTTTTTCTTACAGTTATGACTAGTCTTTAGCAGGAGCTGCTTATTTTTTCTTCAGTGTATTTACTCCTTATGAAAACTTAAGAGTTTTAATAGTATTATAAACTTATTTGAGGAGGGAGTTAGATTAGCATCTTAAAGTTTATAAAGCTATTAGCAAAAAGAAAAAAGAAAAGAAAACAAAGAAAGAAAGAAAAAAGAAAGGAAAAACTAAAAAGAATAAAATTTATACTCCAATTAATTGGAATAATTTGGAATATTTTATAATTATTCTTATTACTCATTATGCCTCCAATACAACAAATTAAGCACATTTAAATTTTTAAGAAAACAAGTACCACTGACTTAAATGGGATAACTCACTGTGACTTAAAGTTACATACGCATTTAAGTACTTTGTCAAAGTGGAGTCTATAAGGCAGAGTAAATTATTTATTGAATTATTTGTGTGGAATAAACACTAGAACTAATGAAGCAGAGATCTATTTAACTGTTTTTTGTCTTCAGTGGAGATAAACTATGTACTACTTGGCAGAAAACTTGGATTTGGAAGTCAGATCTCTTGAATGGGAAGGGTCACACAGATAAAAAGGAAAATTTCTGGCCAAATGAAGCTGCACTGGAGATTTTTTAAACAGGAACAGTTCATCTGTCCACTTTGCCAAAGGAAGAGATAATGAGAGTGTCCAGTGGCTGCCCAGACAAACATCTCTCTATTTACGCAAAGCAGCAGTAACTGTTCAAAAAACCCATAAGAGAACTAGAATGAACAGAACTAGATATAGACAGCTTCACAAAAGCACTTAAAGGGAAAAAGAAATAATAAAAAGGATAACAGTCCTAATCTGATGCGTTTTAATTTGTGGAGGTATTGAAGACAGTCCAAGAGTCCCATCTCACAAACCTTCCTCATCAGAGTAGCTTGAGAATCAGGATCTGTTTGGTAATATTTCTCATTGGCCCAGCTACGTAGTCAGGAGGGATGTTAGATTAGTTTGCAGGAAAAAAGTGCCCATTTTCAGGTGTGGGAAAGAAGCAGATACAGCCTATTCCAGGGGTTGTCAACCAGGGGTATGTGTACCCCTCGGGGTACTTTGAAAGGTCCCAGGAGGTATGTGCAGGAGGGGAAAGGGGGGCGGGCAGGGACGGAGCGCTGCTGCCTCAAGGGAGCAGGGCCGGGTAGGGGCGAGAACAGCAGTGCCCTTTTGCGGGCTGCACAGGTGCCACGCTGCTGCCGCTCGTCATCCCCGTCCTCCCCCCATTCACCATCTGGCCATGCACCCCGCCCCCAGGGTACACTTATTAAAAAGGGGGCCACTGGGGGTACACTTAGGAAAAAAGGTTGAAAACCCCTGGCCTATACTGTATACGAATTGGAACAATTACTTTTGTTTAACCCCATTTTGTAAAAGGAAAAAATGGCCATTCTCCTTTTTAATGGTCTCATTCCTTCACATAACTGTATACCTATTTCAACTGTTTTTTCACTTGGTCTGTGACTACCTCTGTTACACTCTCTTTATCCCAAAGATTTACTTCCCATTTTCCTTCTTAAGTGACCACTTCCATTTCCCCATGAGGCTCAACATGGAGTTCTACCTTAGGCTGCACCTCGGTGAATCTCAACCAAGGTGCCGGGGCACCCTGGGGTGCTGTGAGACCCTTTGAAGAGTGCCATGAGGTGGGAGGAGATAAACCAGGTGGAGGAGATAAGCAGACAAGTGTAGGCTCTGGCCCCTCTGCAAGGAGGTAAGCACTGTCATAAATAAGTTGGCTTTTAAAATGGGTTGCCTCTCAATTCACAAAAGTTACGGAGTGTACCTTGAGTTTAAAAAGGTTGAGAACCACTGCTGTGTCCACTTCTGACCCAGACCTAAGGAAGACTACTTTGTGCCCAAAAGCTCGTGTAACATCCCTTGCATAATATCCCTGCAGGAGACCTACGCTTGTTTTAACACTCCTTAAAACTACAGGTGAGATCCAAGGAAGTTCAGCACTTTTGAAAACACTAGTAATGGGTTTAGCTCCCCTGTTAGACATCTTAACTCAAATAATTTGTGTTAGTCATTTTTATTTAAAAGAACAAGCCTAAACTATGATCGTTATTACAATTATGACTATTTAAACATTTTGTTTCATTAAACATATATTTAGCGAGACAGTTATTTTCATTTCTGTAACATATTAATCTGTCACCACGGAAGTTATTTTTTGAAAAAAATCTAAGAGCAAAGATAGAAACTAAGAGCTGATAGTAAAGACGTCTTCTGCCAGTTTCAGCCGCAAAATAAGAAATGCCCTCAATATAAATCAAGAATTATACCTTGTATTACATTCAACACCTCATTAGATGATCGTTTCCCCATAATAATAAGGAAAAGCGGAAACTGATCTGTCTTCTGAGTTCGAATTGTTTGGGCCACAACACTACCGAAGTGTCTAGTGCACATTGTCAGAAACCTAAAAGTACAGAAAAACAATATAAATGTACATTGCAGTGCCTTTAAAAACCCAGTGCAACCTAAAGAAACCGTTCGGATAATAAATTATACACATCTCTTCCCTTAAAAAATAGTGAAATGTGCCCATTTACTTGAGTACAATTTACTGCTTAAAAACTAGGCTGCTATATTCAATTGTAGAGTATTTTATCCCTCCAAACTTAATCACAAAAAGCACGCTTACAAATAGGAGATACACCAGATGGGAGGCATTACAATACATTCTAACTGGCAGACAGTGACTTATTTGATGAAGAAATTCCATTTTTCTGCTCATCATCTAGTAAACTGTGCTGCAAACAATACAAAGGAAGGAAAACCCCCCACAATAAAAAAAACTTCTCACAAAGTAGGTTTAACAGAAACCAGTTAGGTATAGTACTATGAATGAAGTATAACATTGCTATGACTCATATAAAAACCATAATGATGATTAGTTAATAATGTCACGTTAATAATGAAAGATTAGCAAAATATTTTCATCAGTCATAACATTCAAGATCTGTACTTTAGAACTGTATTTTCTTTTGGAGTAGTACCCCCTCCAGTTTCTTACTTAGCAGTGTAGTCTAAAAACAATAATTCTAAGCTTTTGACCAAAAAAAGCTCTTAGATATTAGCATACAGAAGTCTAGCATTAGTATTCTTAACACGATCTTGAATAAATGAAAAAACTGATAAAGCTTTTCTCTTCCATTAGAGGACTGTTTGAAATTAGCATTTCTTTCAAGAGAAAAGGGTAGCTTATGATATGTTTTCAGATCTGATGGTAAAAAGTAAATGTCATAATAATAATGAATTATGAAAGACCAAATGCAAATACAGAATGCTTTAATAAGATCCAATTTAATAAAGTCTGTAAAAATAATGGACTTTTAATAACACAGGTCACAAAAGGCAAAACAGTGGAAATTCTGAGGACTAGCCACTGGTACAGGCTTATTAATTCTTAATTATGTTCATGAAAGGCAACTTAAATCGTGTGTTTTCTTATGCCTTATGATAATATTTTAGGTAACAACTGCTCTGAAATGTATGCTCTAACTGATGAGCAAAGTCCTGTTGTCACACGCATTAGGAGGCAAATCTATTTGAAAGGATAAACTGCATTAGAATGTCATGTGCTCAGAATCACTTGATATCAAAATCCAAAACAAATTCAAAACATTTCATTTGAAAATCAATATATTTCTAGCTAATAAAATCATCCAGAAATTGGGTTAGAAACTGAGAAGGCCCATGATTACAAAACTGGGCTTGAGAGATTAGGGACTTTCCCAAAGTATGAAAAAAAAAAAACTTAGACATAACTTCTGCTATAACATATCCATAATATGAAGGGCATCCTGTAGCTTGGCAGTAATAAGCAGGATGTGACTATTAAACATTTTAAGTCACAAAAACATATTTCTGGTGGAGAAATGCAATTGCCCTTTTATTATCCAGGTTTTCTACTTTATTGCATTCCAGCATTACCACGGGGATACAGAAAAAACTACTTGTTAGAAACCACGTTAAAATTGTCAGACTAAGTCACAGAACGCATGTACCCAAACCGGACAAAATTTACTGTTTTCACACTACTGGATTATGTGAGTATTGTGAATTGGATGTCTTCTACAATCATCAGCCAAATAGATCAATAATCTGAACAGTACCATTTCCGATTTCTGATGAATGCTGGAGAGCTGAAATACTACATCAGACTCTGATACCATGTTACCAGAATGGTATTTGCTAACTGAAAGGAGCTCAGTTAAGATTAACATAAACCCTCAAGGGCTGCAGGGATTGATTAATTAGAAATAACTAAAGCTGAAGACATATAGTTCATTAAGATATAGCAAAGGGGACCGGAGAACACTGAGGAGAGGAATTTTTGAAGTGTGGGATTCCCGAAACGAAATCCTGACTCCACAGAAGTCAATGGCAAGGCCCTGGGACAAACTGGCTTCATGGGATCAGGACTGAACTCCCCAAGGGACAGGCCAGTAGTAAGGAGCTGAAATCAAGAAAATAGAAATTGAAGTTGTCATGGACATCTTCCTGACAGGGACTTATATTACGAATCTTGAGCACTTTCCTAATTAATGTAATTTCACTACAAAAGGCATAGAAATTTATAGAACACAAGAAGAAAATATACTATAGAAACTGGCTTAAAGGTAGTTGGACTTGATACGCCACTAGTCCTTTTACATGCTTACCTGCAGCAACTTAATGGTTCTTTATCCATTCCACATCAAAGCAAGAGACACAAAATATACGCCTGGCTATTTTTCATGCAGGTATGCTATATATCGATTACAGAAGTGAGTTTTGTATACATAGGATCCTGAATGATGTGGATACTTTAGTGAATTAAAATATTTCTCAAATAGTTTGAAGCTTTTCCAGGGGAGAAATACACATTGTGTAAAGCTCCCTAACATTATCCAGCATTACAGGTCATGACTCTTGGGGTCTCTGCTCCTGGAGGATCATAGTAGGAAATGTTTGTTAAAGAAATGTAAAAGCTCTAAAAATGCGGATTTCAAAAAAGGGACGTCTTGCGCTGGCTCTTAAAATGAAATGTCAGCTTCTAGTACCACCGCTTGCTTGTTGGGAAGTGAAACAGTTCCTCTGCCCACATCATTGCTCCCATTTATTTGAATAATAAAGTGGTGCAACTACAGAACTTTAGGGTGTGGAGACAGATGGATAATGAACTGAAGATAAGCGTCTTCCGAGAACAATTACGATTAAGCAACTTTCTTCTCTAATGGTACACACCAAAATAGATCCCCAGTCTTACAAACAGATCCCTCCTTGATTTCTTTACTAAATAACTTAAAATGGAATAAAAAGAAGAAAAAGTTGAAGCTAAGTGGAACATAACACTGCATAAGAGGCACTGCTCTTTTATCCAAACCCTCAAATTGTATAATGCTGTCTATACTAAGGAGCACTCACCCACAGAAGCATAACCTAGTTAATGATTTTGAATTACTTGGTTAACAGTCACTCTCTCACACGTATTTCTTTTATTTTACTACGGGGAGAAGTTAAAATTTCTTCAGTTCAATTGATCCTTTTATACTGCTAGCCCTTCATATGTCTTTTAATTTGAGCTAGTATTAATTCAATTTTTTTTTCTATTTTCTTTCCTTTTAGACTTCACTAATTCATTGTTTTCACAGTTGACTTTTCTCTCTTTTTCATTTCCAGCAGAAATCTTTAGCCTTGGATTTCAGCAGTCCATTATGAAGCCACACTGTCCACTTCTGCATTTATACTCAAAGAAGTACTGCTATCTGTTGGGCCTTACAGCTTCTTTTCAATTTCATAGGCTTTTTCCACATATAATATTTCCTCCTAATTCACCAGATTCTGATTTCTTAATTCCTCTAAATATGAGGTTTCCCTCAATTACTTCCCTTCCATTTGTAGAACAAGATCCTTCAACTGATATGTGGGTAGCAGAAATCCTCCTAAGAATCTGGTGCGTTGTGGTTAAGAACACCATAGATGCTTGCCCAGAAGTAATTAATTTTCATTTTCCCTTAGGTCAGACTGTAGCAGATCTGCACTGTCAAACTTCTTTGCTTTTAATTCTGTCTATTCCTAACTCAAAGAAGTCACTTCATTACCAAATCCTATTTCACTGCCACTATAAATAATTTTCTCATATACCACTGCCCTCTTCCTCCCTCTTCTCTGCTATTTAGATAAAACAAAATACTCCAAACTGCTACGTAGGGGCCGTGTCTACACATGCATTTAATTGCGTAGTAAACCAATTAGCTTCAGAGTAAAGCATCACTGTCTACATGTGCAACAGTATTAAACCACAGTAAACTAATTAATGCCGCTGTAAGATAGTACTGTTGAGGACAGTACTATCGTACAGAAGGGTAATTAACTGCAATTAAACACATGTAGACGCTGCACCTGGGAGTAGTTTACTAAGGCTGTGCAAAGCTTCAGTAGCCGATTCAATTCGGAGGAGATTCGGCCCGATTCGGGGGCCAAATTTCCAAATCCAAATTGAATCAGGGTCCCCATTACAAGGTCTGAATTGAATCAGAAGCCTCCAAATCGATTTGGAGATTTGGGTGGTCCCTGCTCACAGCCACAGGGAGCTGGACCCGGGCTCCATGCCCATAGGTAAGAGGCAGGGGGGCTGGAGGAGTGAGGAGGGGACCATGGGGGGGAACCTCGCCCGGCCCCATCCCCTGCCGGTTCCCCCAGCCCTCAGCCCCAGCATCTGGGCACTTAAAAAATAAAAATAAAAAGCCCGACACTCACCAGCTGCAGCAGCAGTGATCAGGGCCTCTAGGGGCTCGTGGCAGAGACCCCCCTGGCACAGGGCAGGGATCCCCCTCTCCTGCCTGGCATCCACATAGCAGCTGTCACATCACAGAGGGTGTGGCTCCAGCAGTCATCTGGAGTCCGGTAGCGCTCAACCCAAGTGGCCCTAGCTTTCGGACAGGGCACAGAGGCCCACGGTGTCCTGCTGTGCCACACTGCACCTGCACGATGCAACAGCTGCTGCACAGGTGCCAGGCAGGAGGGACCTATCCCCACTGCCCCATGCTGCATGGGGGGGCTCTGTCATGAGCCCCCAGAAGCCCCAATCACCACTGCTACAGCCGGCGAGTGCGGGGCTTTTTTTTTTTTTAAATCTGCCAGGGTGCTGCAGCTGGGTGAGGCAGCCATGGGAGGGGCTCGGGGAGCGGGCAGGGGTTGGGACCCCACTCACCGCCACCACACCCCTGCCGCCAAGACTGCCCGTTCGATTCAGAGGAGATTCAGCCTGATTCGGTGGCCAAATCTCCAAATCCAAAATCGGCCAAATCGAATCAAGACAATGATTCGAATCACTGAATCAAATCACTGTCCCTCTGAACCAGCCGAATCTGAAGCCGAATCAAATACTTGCTGCTTCACACAGGCCTATAGTTTACTCCAGTTCAAACTGGTCTAGAGTTTATTGCTTCAAATTAATTGAACACATAGATGCACCCAGTGGCTAGGGACAGAAATTGCATATAAACTGGTATAAGTGACCAGAAACTGGTTCAAATCTGTAACACAACAGAAATTCAGTGCATATAAACTGCTTTCAAAATTGCTGAAACTGGTTTATGATAAACCTAGGCAGATGTAGTATCCGACTTAACTGATTTAGGTTAAATCAGTTTATTGAACTTCTATCCTAGATACCCTCCAGATTCAAATCGACACACAGTCCCCCAGCATCCTAGGATGCTTTGCACTTCCCCTGCAACCTCTCTCTCCCCAACACAGTGGGTGAGCTAGCCTTGGCCTAAGCTGTCTGCTCTAGCTGAGCAGGGGGGCATGCTCTAGCACCCCCCCCCACCCCAGCTTCTGGTCTGAGCCACTGCAGGCGTGTGGCTGTATTTCTGGGATCAAAAGTGAATGTTTGTTCACTTGCTTATCAGTTCAATCTATGCAGCTTAGACTAACCTGTGAAGATTGAACTGATTCACCCCGGGGCTTTTTGACTGTCTCTACTTAGCCAGTGGGAAGAAGCAAAGGAGTGCAAACACTGGCAGAAGAATAAACGAATGAAGAAGAGCAAAAGGTTTGATCCTTTCGGAAAAAGGATTAAGGAAAACTGCAAAATACTGTAGTGGTCAATGGTGGTCCTAGAAAATCAACTCCACACCTATATCGTCAATCCCAACCAACAGTAAAGTGCTGGCATAACTGAAAAAAGAGCAGCACGCCAAGAGGCATGAACAGGTGTTACACATCTGACTCTAGCCCTGTTTGTTTTGCAGACCCCATTTGGCTTTGCATCTCATCTGCAGAGCCACTAACTCTTCTATATTAAAGATATGATGTATTAGAGAATATTGCGCTATTCTTTAAATTTTCTTTTTCCCAGGCATACAGCCCATTGCATTGTATAATTCTAATATAATAAAGGGCTTTGTCTGTGTGTCCGTCTATGTGTCTGTCTTTCTGTAATGCTTTTGGCCAACTGCACATGTGCTGCCAAGAGGGCGGGCGGCAATTGGCTGCCCAAGCCCGGGCTGCGCAGGTCCAAGTTTGAGTCACTGCTGGGGAAGTTTGTGGCAGCGACGAACATGTCCCCGCTGCCTGAGCAGCAGGGCTTCCCCACACCTCCCTGCTTGAGAGCAAAGGGGGAGGTTTACGGTGGTGGTGCCCCTTCACCACCCATCCCTGCTGCCCCGCAGAACAGCCAGCAGGGAGGAGGAGGCATCAGGCAGGCAGGGAGGGAGGGAGGGGAGCGGGGCAAGGGAAGGTGAAGGGAGGGGTTACAGCAGTAGCTGTTGTTGGGGCTGGGCGGCGGGAAGGGAGGGAAGGAGCGAGAAGGGGGCCCTGACAACAGCCAGCAGGGAGGGGGAGGCAGCAGAGGGAGGGACGCTGCACAGGCCCGGGGTGGGAGGAGGCAAAGTTGGGGGTCATGGTGGCAGCTATTGTCAGGGCTGGGCGGTAGGGAAGGAAGAGAAGCAGGGAGAGGAGGGGAGAGGAGGCAGGGGTCACAGCAGCCAGCAGGCAGGGGGAGGCTGCGGGGAGGGGGCGGAGAGGGGAGGGGAGATGGGAGGAAGCCCTGCTGTGAGGTGGAGGTGGGCAGAGGGAGGGAGCCCCCGCGCTGGAAGCTGGAGGAGGAGGCAGCAGCAGAGGGAGCCTTTACATGGCTGGCCCCAAAGGGTGAGCGGAGGGCGAGGGGGGTGGGCCATGTAAACGCTCCCTGAAATCCGTCATTCTTATATAAGCCTGGTAGATAAAGCCTGACATCACAACAGACCGGGACAATTCTAACAGTTCACAGACTATTACATTTATCCAGGAATAGTTTTAAAAAAATTATTATAACCATTTATATTAAAGTCTTGGATAACAGTAGAATTAAAAGATAGAAAAAATTGGCGGGGGGGGGGGAG
>NW_005842139.1:1698611-1703627 GCF_000455745.1 Alligator sinensis
GTGTTTCCTAATCTGCATTTCACACAAATGTAGAGTTTTACACATACAGAAACAAAATTTCTGCTTCTTTCTTCATTAGAAGATAGTTGTGTGATATTTTGGTGAAAGAACACAAACTCATTATGCATACCATACTACCAAATACCTATCAATCCTGGTCACATACTTCTGAAGAAAATAAATACTAGCATGGATGAAAAACAAGTCCTTTATTGTGTGCATTTCTCATAAGGGATTTTCTTGTTCTCATCTAGATGAAAGTGTGCCAGATCTTTTAGTGGTATCTCCAAAGCTGCCAGCAGAACTTCCTGTGGAGTTCATCAAAGAACCAGATGTCACTACAGGAAGAATTGTTTTCCACAACAAGCTGGATTACTGCGATCTCCAACCAAAAGTGGAAATGGAAGAGTATTGTCAAAAAGGGAGGGTAAATGGCACCCTACTAACTCCTTTACTTTTTAATTATAAAAATATTTAGCTAGGGAGAAGAAGCCCGAGAAATACAAAAACACTTTTTTTGGAAAAAAAAATCTCTAGAAAAAATACCTTTACAAGAAAGTTACAACAATAAACTGCATAGAAATAGTTAACAAAGCAGGAATTCACTTTCCACCTTTTATAGGAACTCTTAGGAACTAAAGCAGCACTCATTAAAAGCTACAAAATAAGCACAGACACTGACTATAGTTAGATAAAAAAAAAAAATACAAGATCCAAGCCTGAAAAAGGTTCCAAAAGTTTCTTGCCTTAATTCTTTTCTGTAAGTTGTCTGGAAACAGAACAGAATCCTTAGCCTTGCCTATACAAGAAACCACTGCCAGCAAACAGCTGCCAACCCAGCTCAGATGCCAATGACCATGTCCATGCCCAGAGCTGTACCTCTGCCAGCACCACACACCTTGACAGCAAGCAGCTTTGCACAAGCACACACTAGAAAGGCATGCCGGTTGCCCTTGTGCTGTGGAATTGATGTGGGTAGGACTATGAGGTGCCAAGGCCTGTCCAATGGAGGGATGGGTGAATCACAACTTCTGCCCACTTGGGCTGTTTTGCATCACTGACCCCTGCCATTTTTGGAAAGTATACAGTCCACTGAAATCACCTTTACTGTTCAGGGCAGGGATTCCCAAGGCTATTCTAGTATGAATGAGTCCTCCCTCATCACAGGCCGTACCCTTCCTGCATGGTCTGCACCACTTTACCAAAAGGAAAGAGAGGCGGCAGCAGTGATGACAAGCTTAGTGGAAAAGTGGGCAGACAAAGGAGAGCAAGTGCTGCAGTGAATGCCTAGGATCTTCTAGCTTATGGCAATAGCCATAGACTACCCGTGCACTGCTAAGCACTGGTTCTGGGCACAGGAGAAGAGCATGGACTGAACCAAAGTATCCTACAGGCCTGAACATCCAGCAATGCCAGACAACAACTGTAGTACAGCTATTAGATGGGGCTCATACATTTACTCTCCTTCTTCCCACACCTCCATTTCTCTAGCCTTCAAATATATCAAGAGGAAGGAGCAATACTCCACAACACTTACAGGTGTTGACAGATTATTGCAACTGTAACTAAACACTGGCTATTGTTCAAGTAGATGGAGACTCTTCCACAAGCTGTGAGCGGGGACATTTTTCCCCCAAATAGGGATGTAGACTTGCTCACAGTCATTAGATGGGAACCAGGCTACTTTCCTATGCCACAGTTCATAAAGCCATATGATAACCACTTGGACAGAACAGCTGTGGACCAGATCTTGGGGTGCTAGAAAGGGTAGTGGAGATGTCTCATAAGCAGGCTGGGCAAGAATAAGGCAAATGCAAGCCATCATGATCAGCACAATGTGTGTGAAGCCAAACGGAAAGGTAGCAAGGAAAGTTGGGGAAGCCAGACATAAGCGCTCTGTAAGCAGAGCATCCCAGAATGCTATGAGGCTATGTGAGGCCCTAAGAGTATTTCAGTGCATTGCTGCAAGAGCAGTATGATGACATCTTGGACATGTCATATCCATCAATGAAAACCAACCAGCAATAAAATATTGTTATCTAGGTAAAAGGAAAACGCTGAATTTGATGGTTGCAGATACCACTGAAGAACATGTACACACAGATACAAACTTCAAAGTAATACTTAACAGGTGTTTTAGTCTTGCATCACTGTTTGTGTTCATTTTTTTGATTAATCAGGATTATGGAACAGAATGCCACAGGAAAGTTGGTTGTTAAAAAAATCTAATCTCGAACAGCAGCTGAGATCAGATGGCAAAGCACAAATATTTTCAGTATTGTATTTTTTTTGTGATTTTTCACAAATTAAATTACACTTGGTGTTAAACCACCCTTAAATAACGTGACCAAGGGAAAATCTCAGTTTTCATTTTTTTAAAATTCTGTCCTCACAGAAAAAATATGATAGCGCTCCTTTAATACTTCAATTTAAACACTTCAGTGAAAGAGATACTTCTTGACTCTCATTTTTTTTGGTAAGAATGATCAGTGGATTAGGGATTTAAATGGCAAGTCACACCTTAACATGCCATCATCTTTATTCAATAATTTGTGAAAGGTTTCAGCATTCTTAGCATAGATTAACTTGTCATAGCAATGGACAGAAATCAAACACCCTTTTCATTTGCTGGCTTTTTTGACCTGTGACACTCTGGCCCCCCTCCTACATGTTATAGTTATCGTGCAATTAACTGGTTAATTGCACAATTACCTTAAGACCAGCTACATGTGCAAACTACTTATCACACAATAAAAGGCTCCATCTAGCTATAAAGATAGAACTGGAAAATGTGTACCAACTTTATAGATGGTTTCTATCATGCTTTAATTTGAATGTGTAGCAGGGTGTCCCCTGCGGCTGGGAGCCCCATCAGCTGAGCCATGCCCAGCATGAAACCCCCAGGCCTGGAGGATTGCAGCAGCCATGATCTCCAGGGCTCAGGGGTGCAAGAAACTCCCAGACCCACACACACACAGCCAGGACCGAGTCCCCACCCCTGACAGGGCTCTCAGTCTCAGCTGTACCACACACCACAAGTCAGGCACAGGACTGTCAGTCCCGGCTGTGTGCACAGCGCAGCCAGGATCAAGGACCCCCATAAGGCGCAGGATTCAGTCCCAGCTGTGCATGGCCCCTGAAGCTGTAAGCCCCCTTCAAAGGGGTGCCTGTTCTGCACCCCAGATGTGAGTGGAAATGCTTTAAAAATGGCTCTGATCTTTTTTGGAGAAATCTAAAAGGAGTAGCAAAGAGCAAATTTTCCAACAGGTTCTCATTTGTGGAGTCCACCATAGGGACCGATTGTTCTACCTTTCTTAATCAACACCTACATGAAACCACTAGAGGAAATTGTGTGACACTACAGAAACCAGAAGTCACCAATATGCAGAATTTATTCAGCTTATTTTCTCGGCAAAGGCTGACAACAGCAACTCCTGGCAAAACTGAGGGAAAGCTGACTGGAAGAGAGAAGTATTTTGAAGAACTACCTAGAAAAGAGCATGCTGTTGACAATGAAGGTGTCCCACCTGATTGGGTAAACGGCACCCAGATCATAGTTCTGCTCAGCTCCTCTCTAATCCTTTCTGTGCATGTAGCACTAGTAGCCACAAATACCTTCTCTCATCCTTGCCCAGGCAAATGCCTGTGCTCGTTTGTCACTGCAGCATGCCTAGAATTAGTGAACTACATATTTATCATGTCTATATTGTTTTATAATAATGCTGAAATGATGCAGCATGTGGCAGCTTGAATTCTAAACAAAGCCTACTGATGTGCATGCATCACATGTATCCTCTGCATTGTTCACCACTTCAAGGACCTCATCTTAATCTACAAAAGCATAAACAGGCAACAGCACATTTAACCTCCAAGCCTGGGCTACTAGACAATAAGGTTTAGCATTCTCTCCATTCTTATGGGTGTAACTTCTGATATGAACCAGTTAAACAGTCCATGAGTTCAGAGCATAGGAGCCCAAAGCAACACTATCCTGCAAGGTGTGTGGAGACCACTCTTAAACTCTTGTAAATTCACAACAAATCAGAGCAGGTGTTATCTAGCATAATTCATCTAGCATGCTCTATAATGCAAAACGTGAAACAATATACATAATGCAACCTGCAACATACCAGATGTGAGAGAGGCGCTACTTCTATTAGTAACACTTTCTACATTAGACGGGGTTTTAAGAACCTCTGCTTTACTTTCTCTCTGTATCCCCTATTTTCTGTCCCATCCTTAACTTCTCAATTGCCTTGTCCTCTCCCTTCTATACATAAATCTTAGCTCTAGTGCTACCATGAGCAATTCCTAGGAACCTGTATCTTAGACTTCAAAGCAAGAAATGAAACTTGTCTTTCTTTGGGAACTCCGCCTCCCCACCCCCAATATAAACAATAAATAATAATAATTTTATCAAATATGCCCCCCACAGTGGACAACTAACAATCCAGACACTAAGAGCGCCTATACACATGCAAGGAGGCTGTTCTGACATGCTGTAGATACAGCACATTGGAGCAGACTCAATTAATCAAGTCCGCTGGGGTGTGGTAATTACTGCACTCCAGCATCATGTGTATTAGCGTCTCCATGCTGAAAAATGGTGGCAGGGGCACTTTAAATAAAGCTTGTTCAATGAGCTTTAGTTAAAGTGCCCCCACTACCGTTTTTCAGTGTGGGGATGCTGATACATGTGACACCCCAGGTGCTTTAATCAAGAGTGGCTCTCAGAGCTGCTCTAATTAATACCCCCACCCCATGAGTTTTTTGAAAAGCGAGGGTATGTGAAAAAAACTAATTCCCCTTTTAGTGTTTAATACCAAGCATCAGTGTTTTCTGCGACTCTGTGCTGGAGTGAATGTCAAGCTTCCCATCTAAGTGTCTGTTTACTGAAAATAAATCAGCTCAGAGTTTGATATTAGTTACATCATGTGATGAAAACCTTCAGCACACAGAAGACTTAATTATTAGAATTTTTCTGAAAATAATTTCATCAGTCAAGGAGTGCCCCAC
>NW_005842139.1:1703637-1727112 GCF_000455745.1 Alligator sinensis
CTTCATCCCTCCGAGTTGCCACTTGGTTTTCTCAGCAGAAGTCAAGTTTGAGGTCACAAGTCCATAACTCTTACCTAGAGCTAGTATGCTTTTAGGATTAATAAAGTACTGTTTCAATACTTGTAAGTATGGCATGGAGTGCGTGCACTGGGAAGGAGGGCAGATCAGGAATTTCAAGGCTTGATTTGCAAGAGATGAAAAGCGACAGTGAACTGGAATTTTTCAATGAGTTACATTTTATATGCGTATTATGCCATGAAGTTCTTTAAAACCTGCCAGATATACATGGGGAGTTTGTACGCCTAGCAGAATTCCTTTAAGCTCTTCCAGAGACAATAATGCATAACCCTATAAATACTGTGCCCTGTTTGCATAACCTTTTATGTATGTTTTGTTGGGTTTTTTTGGTTTTTTGTTGGTTTTTTTGTGTTTTTTTTTACAGCTGAAGTCTATTTATGCTTCAACATGCTTTATAATACATCTTTAAGGAAAATCCCCAAAGGAAAAAAAATTAATCAACTTAAACGATATGGCTCATAGGTAGCATAAATGTTAATGAAACTATCACAAGAATAGTACTGCTAATAAAACTTAAGTGTTTAATAGTATAAAAACAATTGTATTTATAATATAGATAAATACTCTAATATCCTGCTATGTATATGTTCTTTTCCAAGGCCTAGGTGTGTGAAAAGGAACATTAGGCAGGCATCCAAAACAACCTCATCTCCAATAATCCTGTGCACACTGGCAAAAGCAGCTCTGGAGCTTCCCCTGCTCCCCAGGTCAGTTGAAGCCAGTAGCAATGGTGGGTGGGAAGAAAGGGAATGGGGGTGGGGGGGAAAAGATATGCTGCTGGGCATAGGCTACTGTTCCTGCAGCATGGTTTGCCCATCCCAGCACGGGGAGGGAGAAAGCTGGGAGCAGAGCTGCAACCACCTCTGTAACAATGATTGCTAATCAAGTTTTTAAACTGCTTTTCAGTTTATATGTGCAGCAAATCTTAAGTTCTAAAGAAAAGAATGATCTATATTTCTACAAAGAGCCAAAGACCAGGCAGCAATAGCGCCTACTTCCCTGAATTCTCACCCAGTGCAACTACGTCCAGACGAGATAGCAGTTCAGTCTCCTTTCCCATTCTGCCAACCCAACACCATTTTTAAGAGATGTGGACGCTTACTTACTAATAAGTTGGTGGTTTCAGTCTAGTTATTTAATGTAGGTGACAAACACTAACTGCATGTTAACCTTCAGTTACACACTGAATTCAAACTAGTGGTACAGCGGTGAAGAGCAACACGCGTCCCATTGTCTCTCTCATGAGTCATCCAATTTCACAAGACACTTTCATTTTAGGAAACCCAGGTAACTATAAGGGTATAACGTGGCTCACGTAAAGGAAAACTAAGCAACTAATTCTGTCTTTTTTAAGATGAAAAAAATAACACAGAAATATAGGACTGGAAGGGGCCCCCATGTGTCATTAAGTCCAGGCCCCTGCATTTCCAGACAACCTTTTATCCAAGGATTCTTCCAAATTGCCTCTTAAAACCTTTATATACAGCTACAGGGCACAGAACCAGCAACACCCTACAACAGGCTATAGCTAAAAGCAGGGAATATGAGAGCACTGCCAGTGCCCTGACAAAAAAGTCATTTGTTCATACACACACACACACACACACACACACACACACACACACACACACACACACACACACACTTAAGTTAATGTAGAGAGAATGGTGCTTTGCTTCTGAATGCCAGACTCTGAATGCGCGCAAACAGGCTGTGAGATATTACATGATATTCATGTACTTGAAGAAAAATATAAAGTCCCGTTTCTGTCTCCAAAAATGCATGTTATGCTTGTTTAGTAAATACAGCAGCTCCAACGCCATTTTCAAATGTAAACTTTCATTCCTTCAAAATTTAAATGTTTTGTTACATACATTTGTATGCAATATGTATATATACCCATTTTCCTTACACCAGAAGAACAATACTATTCCAGAATTTTCCGTCACATTATTTACACACTATTTACCAAGCTTTGATAAAACTATGAGAATTTTATGAATGCAAATGTTCAAAGCAGCTGTAGGACTGTTCAGCATCATGCTCTGAAGTTTTGGGGAAGACTTTCAGAAACACCGTTCTAAAATTTCCCTTATATTCAAAATGTGACAGTACTGTGCTTTTTTTTTTTTTTTTTTTTAAAGAATGATATTGAAAAGGAAGACACAAAGGTGCACTTTAAATTTTAAATGTATTCATATGGGCTCAACATTAGAAATCCATTTTCAATTCATTAAATTCTAAGTGCCATATGTTGGTGCAATGGCCAGAATGGATGTCAGTGGAACTGCAGTGGGTCAAAGGCTATCTATGCCCTTAACCTGTATTAGGAAGCAATCTATGATACTGAAAAAGTGAAAATCTAGCAAATTCTTTTAAAACAGAGATAACACCTTACTCCAATTACTCCAAAAACCACTGCAAGATGCATAGGGTTTGGGATGAGCCGTCTTTTTTTTAGAACAGCACGGCCACACAAAATCTAACCTGCAGAAATATTAGTTGGATTATCCATTATAATTTATTTTACTTTAATATAAATATTCCTTTAGTTATTTTTAAGTTGGACATAACAATGATAATTTTCTATTTTTTCCATTTTGAATCTTTAATGCTTTTCAGTTTTTCCTGGTCTTCTATCCTCAAAGAGCACAATTTCTTCAGGAACCAGGCATCCCATTAGTTCTAGCTTCCTTAAAGAAACTGTAAAACTTTTAGAAGTGTCTGTGATGATGCAAAACAATCTGTAGCTTCTGTCTAAAGAACAAAGAAAAGTATGGTGAATATTAAATATGCACAATAATTTTCATATTACTAATTTTATACTGCACAAAGTCAACACAACTCTCATTAAAATGTTAATTTAAGAATAACCTTTTAGGTATTAGATGTTTAAATTAAAAATTGTAATACACGAGGCCAAGAGATGGTATATTTAAATAAGCTTGTTATATATGGTCTTTATAATACACTCTTAGGTTTATTATATTATGCAATTAACTGGTTAATCGCACAATAAATTTAGACTGGTCACATGTGCAAAGGAAGATCAGCCACAAGTGCCAAGTCACCATCGCACAATTAACTGGGTAATCACGCAATAAATTTAGACCAGCCAGAAATGCAAAGTAATTATCACACGATAAAAATGACTGACTATCCAGCTATAAAAAGAACCAACCATCTATGAAAATGAGTGTAACAACTCGATGGCTGGTCTCCATCCAGCTTCAATTTCAATATGTAGCAGGATCCTTAACATCTTATCCACTTAAGTGGCACACTTTATAATGCCGTAACTATTGGCTCGGACAAAGCAGACAATGAGAAACGGACACAAAAGCGTGTTTAAAAGCTAACGGCTATGTTTTTAATAGGGGAGTCCCCATACTACCAAGCAGAGAACGATCCAAGGGGGTTCACAGCTATCATAGAAGTAGGGTCGGAAGGGACCTTGTAGATTTTCAAGTCCGACCCCCTGCCTGGGCAGGAGGAAACAAGGCTCAAATGACCCCTGGCAGGTAGGCATCAAGCCGCTTCTTAAAGACCCCCAGGGTAGGAGCCAGCACCACTTCCCTTGGAAGTTGGTTCCAGATCCCAGCCACCCTGACAGTGAAGTAGTTCCTACAGATGTCTAATCTGAACCTACTCTCCAACACCTTGTGGCCGTTATAAAGTCTCAAAACCATTAAAAGGACACAGTACAGTTAAGCTGGCACTGTTCTTTTCTGAATGCCAACAAGAACAAATGGTCATCCATGTTGTCATCTACTTCCCAAAAATGCCATTTATGCACAGGTTGGCACTATCCTTGCATGCATAGACCTACACACGTGAACAGCTAGCTGTACATACCCAGAGAGAGAGTGCCAACCTGTACGTAAGTGGCATTTTGGGGAATTAGACAACCAAGTCTGGTTATCTAGGTGTCTAGAAACAAAATACTTAGACTTCACATGCAATGCACACAGATTCATATCCAAAGCTGACACCCCAACCATCCTTCCCTTCTATAAGGGCAAAGAATATACGAGTGGGATGTCTCAGTCTATATAAGATACAAAAAGTTTCCCTTCATCCTTCAAGGCTTAGGACAGGGGTGGGCAATTATTTTGGACGGAGGGCCACTTACTGAGTTTTGGCAAGTCATTGAGGGCCACATGACAGGCAGCCAGGGGTAGATATATATTAATTTTCTAAATTTTTTTTAGGGGTCCCATGGGCCGCATAGAAAGGCCTGGCGGGCCGCATCTGGCCCATGGGCCACATTTTGCCCACCCTTGGCTTAGGGGGATAAAATCCCTTCCATTCTGCAGCCCCAAGCTAACGTTCACTCTCAAAGAAAAAGCTATTTCAAAATCCTCCTCTCCGCCAATACTGGACATCTAAAAAAATTATTAGTACAAACATAATCAAAACCTGCCCTGATCCCTAGCTGGTTGTAGGGTCTTACCCTGTATTTGCCAGTCAGTAGTAGGAAAAATTTCTTCTAAGCAGCTAAATAAGCCCCAAACACACCATGAACTTTCTGCAACAAAAACACAATGCAGCCAACCATAATGATAATAATACAAGGGGCTAAGCATGCAGTTTACACTTCAGTTTCAGCCCTAATCCAAAAGGTGGGCTATTTACTCACTGCGTGCCTTGAGGAGCATCCCAACAAAGTATCTGCCAGTACCATGAATAGCCACGGCTTTCAGCTGCATTTTAGGCCTCTGTATTGTACAAAAGCTGCTGTAGTTTTGTAGCTTCAAAACCACTGTGATGGCATGTAGCAGTTCTCCAGTCAGTAGGAGAGACAAGGGGCTGCGTACAAATGCTTCAGGAAGCACTTCCAAAGGAACTACTTCAGAGATGTTCCTCATTTTTTAAGGATCCTTTTTGAAATGCTGAGGCCATTTTTTGAAGAGCTTCGTTGGTCATGCAGGTCTGCCTGCTTCCTGTTTGGTGTTCTTCCTGTCTGTAGTGCTTCAAACAGGATGTCTGTCTAGCACCTATGACGGTTGTGATGTAGACTAGACGCAACCATCAGAATGGAAGGTGAAGGTTATATCTGCTCCCTCCAGTAAAGAAGTCATTTGTTAGCAAGGTTTACAAACTATTGGCTAGGTTGTATCCTGAGCTCTTCCTGGATATTTAAGTAGTAAGAGCAGCCAACCATCATTTTAGCAAGATGGTTTTTACACTGCTCAGACGGGTAGGCACTTATGCCCAGATCAAAGGTATTTCAGCACCTAGATCCTATTTATTTTTATTGGGAATTTTTTAATCAATTTTTATTCAAGTGAGCTACCTAACTACCTTGATGGATCTGTGCCTCAAAGAAAACTAGAAGAGGATAAAGTCCCTGCTGAAAATTATTCACAAATTGGATTACTGCAATTCATACTACATGAGGGTCTGCTTGAAGACCACTCTCACATTTAAGGTATTAGAATAGAAAAAGCAGCTACCTGCTTTCATTCAATGTTTCTTGCATCAGGCACATTGTTCTGTTCAATGTTATGCACTTTGTTGGGACATTTGCAGGTTCAATTCAAGCCACTGGTCTTGAGCCTTTGAGGAGGTTTTCGGTCTTGGCTTAAAGACACCTGTTCTTCCCTATTCCATCCCAGTAGCTCCTAGGAAAATTGTCAATAAGGGAAAGTACAGACATCTGGAGGGGTTGGAGGGGGTTAGAATTAAAAATGCCCACCCGAAGGCACCAGGAAACATGGGGCCCCTGCAAGATACTCTGGGTAATCGGGTGGTTGCGCCAGAGGAGAAGGCAAACCTCTTTAACAAATTCTTCACCTCCGTTTTCTTGTGCAGGGACCGGGACTCCCCCACCGTGATTCAAGATGGACTCGAGGGGAACGCCCCAAGACCTAAGGTTGAGGTTAGAGTGTTTCTGGAGGGGCTGGACGTGTTCAAGTCAGCAGGTCCAGATGCAATCCACCCCAGGTGTTGAGGGAGCTAGCAGAGGTTATTGCAGGGCCCTTGACACGGGTTTACAAACGCTCGTGGTGCTCGGGCCAGGTGCCAGATGATTGGAAGATAGCCAATGTGTCCCCCATCTTTAAAAAAGGGAGGAGGGAGCACCCAGGCAACTATAGGCCCATCAGTCTTACCTCAATCCTGGGGAAACGCTTTGAGAAGATCATCAAGGAGCACATCTGTGATGGGCCGGCATCGGGGACGATGCTCAGGGGCAACCAGCACGGTTTCATTAGGGACAGGTCATGTCAGACCAACCTGATTGCCTTTTACGATCAGGTCACAAAAGCATTGGATGCAGGTGTTGCTGTGGATGTAGTCTTTCAGGACTTCAGCAAGACCTTTGATACTGTCGACCACCCCATCCTCATTAAAAAACTAGGCAACTGTGGTATTGATGCCTACAGAGTCAGATGGATTGCAAATTGGCTGAAGGGTCGTACTCAGAGGGTGGTGGTGGACGGGTCATATTCTACCTGGGGGGAAGTGGGCAGTGGAGTCCCCCAAGGCTCAGTCCCTGGGCCCACACTGTTCAATTTCTTTATCAGTGATTTGGATGACAGGGTGAAAAGCAACCTGTTCAAATTTGCTGATGATACCAAAATTTGGGGTGAGGTGGGCACACTAGTAGGGAGGGAAAGTTCTGCAGAAAGACCTGGATAGGTTGCAGGGGTGGGCTAACAAAAACAGGACGCGTTTCAATACGGACAAGTGCAGGGTGCTGCACTTGGGCAGTAGTAACCAGCAGCACACTTATAAGATGGGAAACTCCCTTCTTGAGAGCACGGAGGCAGAAAGGGATCTTGGAATCATCATTGACTCCAAGATGAACATGGGCCGACAGTGCAAGGTCACGGTCAGCAGGGCTAACTGGACCTTATCATAAATCCACAGGTGCATCTCAAGTAGGTCCAAGGAGGTGATCCTCCCCCTCTAGAATAACGGCCACAAGTTGGTGGAGAGTTGGTTTAGATTAGACATCCGTAAGAACTACTTCACAGTTAGGGCGGCTAGGATCTGGAACCAACTTCCAAGGGAAGTGGTGCTGGCTCCTACCCTGGGGGTCTTTAAGAAGCGGCTCGATGCCTCCCTGGCTGGGGTCACCTGAGCCCAGTTTTCCTCCTGCCCAGGCAGGAGGTCAGACTTGAAGATCTACAAGGTCCTTTCCAACCCGACTTCTATGATTCTATGATATAAGGTTAGTTGGGACAGTAAGGGGGTCTGCAGGGGAGGGGTTTGGGAGGGATCAGGGGGGCAAATAGGGTCCAATGGGGGACAGGAGGATTGGGAGGACAAGCAGTGTCTGCAGGGGAGCTTGGGAGGAGTGGGGGGTGGGGGGGCTAGCGGGGTCTGTGGAAGGGGTTGGTGGGGTCTGGGAGGTTTTGCCAGGATCAGAGGGGGTAATGGGGTCATCAGGGAAGCTTGCAGGGATTGTGGGGGGGGCTGGCAGGACTGGACAGGCGCTCCAATTCTGCCAACCCCCACCATGCCCCCCCAGACTTCCCTGGTGCTACTGAACTGCCTCTCCTGCAAACTGCTCCCGGAGCCAGCTTTACCAGCACGCACTCATGCCAAGAGCCTGATTAGAGTAAATCAGGGTCAGGGAAGGGCCATTTTTAGACTGATCTAATCTTCCTGAACTTCTGTACAGTTTGCACTTAGATCAACCTACTTAGGGATCTAAGTGTAAGATCTGCACCTGGGAAAACTAAACTAGTTTGGGTGGCCATTTTTAGTGCAATATAACCTCCCCGAATGTTTGTACCTAAGCTAATAGTCCCTGCATAAAAGTCTGGAACTAAAGAATCACCTTTTTCTACTCTGGTTTTAACTTTTTCTGTTGGTCCACTTGAGCCCAAATTTGTCAACCTTCAGTTCAAGATCAATCCTTTATGAAGAGATCTGGATGCATAGTTTTTGGTTTGTTGTGGAGCACTAATGTCTTAATACCTGGCAATATGTCAGTTTTGTATGTTGATTTAACTGACCTAATTTTTCTTTTTTTCTTTTTTTTTTTTGCAATGTACCCAGAGGATCATGATAGGTACATGTTATTAACTGAAAAAATAAGTTAGTCAGATCAGCAGGCAGGGTTACTGTATTCATATAAGAGCATTTTTCTCACCAATAATATACTAGTTAAAACAAATATCCTTTACGCTGTTTTTTAAGTTTCTAAATCTGTTTAACACATATTTTAGACCAGCAACTTGAAATCAGCTCCAAGTGTGTGCATGTACACACACACACACACACACACACACACACACACGTGCGCACACAGCCTTAGACCTAAAGAAGGGCATTTGATGCCCAAAAGCTTGTCCAAAAGTTCTCCCAACTATCAAGTTGGTCCAATAAAAGAGATATATATGGCAAGGATTTTTTGTGATATATATACATATATACACGCACACGTACATATATACATATACATACACACACAAATGTGTATGTGTGTGTGTAAAATGTGTATATATACATATACACATATAAAGGACTTCTCACCTTTTCTGTTGGATGTATTAAGTATTATAAACAGTTTAACCATCATCTATATACAGGCAGTTTTGTTCCCAGTCTAAAGAGACAATCACCTTTTATCCTTTTCCTTTTTTCTTCATTTCAGTGCTATTAGGAAACTATTCACAAGTGCAACCCTGAACAATGCTATGCAGTAATTATGACTAGATGACAAAGAGATGTGAACAATTACTGAGCCCATTTTGAAACCCTACACTAATAAAGTCATTAGATGCTGCCCTTGCCATGATCCTTCTAAAAGCTTCTGAAGTTACAAGAACACATGGCATTGTTTGTAGGGACAATTGCTGCTGGCAGAATGCAAACCTTGAGTTAAACCATGCTGCAAATTGATCTTGACATTCTGTTAAGACGGCCACTAAAATCAAAAGCAAAGTAGAAAAGGAGAAAATGAGCGGGTGGGATGTAATCATGGAACAGGAGGGTTCCCTCCTCACCTTCTTTCCTACTCCTCCTCAAAACAAACCATAGAGAAAATGACAAACCCGCCTGGTGCTTAGGAACCTTTATTTTTAAAACATTAATTAGACTCTTGACCTGGCTGGTTTTTTTGACTAGCACTGTATTGCTATTGATGTAAATTAATTTAAATGTTGCAAAAATAGGCAGGTTCCACAAAAGAGAGCAGAAGTGTGCAGTGAAAGTCATAATGCTCCAAAACAAGTCCAACTCTTTTGCAAGAAACCTATACCAAATCTGTATTTGCGCCCTGGGAAGCAGTCAAAAATTAACACACATAGACCCCACACCTGCAGTACATTTGCTGGAGGATCAAATGGGATTGGAAAGCTAGAGTATTATGGTCAACTTCATCCAGGCATGCATCATTCAGTAGGTTAGTACTAAGGGTCAGCAACCGTGAATATGGCTAATTACTTGATGATGGAAATTGCAGGTGAAGACAACCTGCTGCTGAGAAATGTTTTACTCAATTAACTCTTTCCTAAGCTTAAGTCAAATGAAAAAAAAACCCAAACAAACCCTATCATTTGAACATTTAGACTAACAGGTACCTGTCAACACAACCGAGGAAAGCTGGAAATGTCCTGAAATATTGCACCAGGGGCTTGGGGTTCAAAAGTTAAAAAAGTCAAGAGAGATTCTAGTCACTTTTTTATGTCCGACATTGCTATGCCTGCCCAAGCATTTTACACGCGCATGCACACACACATGTTAAGGTAAACTTATTTGGCATTACCATAACTTGGAAATTTCGAAGAAATCTTGCTGTACTACCTCTCAGCTGAGCTCAGGGTTCCCATGAAGAAAGCAAGCCCAGCCCACCTGTTTTCAAGCCCACCAATAAGGCAGCACAGATGGCTCACAGGGGTCTTGAGGACAAACCCCAGTGGTGCCCTAATGCGATCCGTCTTGGGAGACAGCCTGACAGCGGTGCTGGCGCACGCACCCATGACGCTTCTAAGCTGTCTGGAATCACGGAGCTAAGCTGCAAGTAAAGCGGGAGCAAGTGGAGGGACAGCTTTCTTGATAGTGTTTGCCTTAATGTTCTCATAATGAAGTTTTTAATATAGTGTATAGTGTCTGTTTGCAAATATGTATGCACACATAGTGATACACGTACATCTATATGCATTATTATACTTATGCCCCATATATACAAACACATGCACATTTACAACATGCATATATTTAATGTGTAAGTGAAGACAGTAATACATATACAGCCACATTTAAGAATATAAGAAGTGTCATACTGGACCAGACCAATGGTCCGTTTGGCCCAATATCCTATCTCTGACAGTAGCAAGAGTGGATGCTTTAAAAGGGAAAGTATTGAAATGGATATAGCTAGAGCAATCCATCCCATATTCATTACCTTCCCTGGCATCCACCATTATTGGTTTAGAGATGCCACAGGAAATATCTCCAACCATTCTGTTCAACAACTATTAATAGATATACTGTCTATGAATTTGTCTAGCCCCTTTTGAATTAAATTTAATGGGACAGGTGAAAGTCACATCTCTAGCTCTTGAGTTTTTTTCTCTCCTGAATTTTAAGGACCTGGTGCAAACAATGGAAGTCTTAATGGTTCTCGGAAAGGTAATCTGTTATGATGGAAAGTGATAAGCACGTTAAAGACAGTTACCGCTATTTCTCTCAGTAAGAATAATATGTATTGCTATGCTCACTCATAAAAGTGTGCACGTGCAAACAAAAATAAAATCCACTTCCTTAAAGAAACAAAGACTACATTCAAAATGCCCAATTAAGATAATACTAAATGAAGGTTATCCCTCCAGGTGATTACAGCTTGGTGCTTAGACTTGTATTTGGAATGATTCAACATGAAGCAAAAGTCCCATGATAATATCAGTGCCATGATGACAGCTTAGTTCTGTGCCATAATGAAAGATGACTGCATACCCTCCACCTATCCTCCTGTTGTACTGTATCTGCCTGGTGGCTCTTTCATTAGCCATCTAAGCTCTGCACAGTGAGGAAATATTCACTTCTCAACTACAATGACCTACCTAAACTCCAAATTACAAGTAAGAAAAATAAAAAACAATTATGTTAGTGAAGCTAAGGTTAAGATACAAGGAAGAAGGAACTTCTTCAAAGAGATTTTCATACATTATTATAATAATGCTAGATCTGTAGGGCAGAACTATACTGCTACCCAGTGTGTCCACAGGTGGTAGATAGTGGAATGACCTTCAGGGAAGGTTAGCTGTGAAATAAGAAGGGGTAACTGGTGAATAAGCAGTCACGGACCAAGCAGCAGCAGCAGCACCAGGATGTGGTTTGGACAGCAGAAGGCAATGGCTTCCCTCCTGAAAAGCCACATATATCCTTTGACAGTGCTGTGACATGGCAAGTACAGGTTGCCAGTATAGTAAGCCTGCCCAGCCCGCAGCCATGGGTCTTCAAGTCCTCAACAGCAGAGCAGGTGGAAGCTGTTGGAATCTCAACAGCTGTGAAGGCAGATGAAAGCTGCAATGGGACAAGATCCTTAGTTGTCTTGGTCTCCTTGCCATTAGATCAAGGTCTCGTTCTGCCAAGAGTTATGTAGAAACTAACGTGCAGCAGCTACTCCATGATAAAAGTAGTAATGCACAGGTGTCTTCCATGAAAACAACTTTTCCAGCACATTCCTCAAGCCCTTTGGTGAACAGCTAATGGCAATGGGAGCAGGATTGTGAGGTCTGGAAGCTCCTAGTCATGAACTGGCATGAAGGTGGCAATTACAAGGTCATCCAGCACTTGGATGAGGCAGAAGGGCAGCTGTAACTGTGACTGAGCAGCCCTTTTCTGTATTTCTTGCTGACTGGAAAACCACATTCTGTGGGATCACCTTTACTGCAGTCAAAAATACCAACGACGTCATACCATCATTTTCAGAACCTGGAACATCAGGACCCTCATAGACAACCCTAATAATGCACCACACTACAACTGTGGCCCAAGAACACAGGTGACAACATAGATGTAGTTGCATTGAGTGAGACCTGGCAAACGGGAGATGGGCAGCTCAAAGAACAGGAGGCAGATATGCTTTCTTCTGAAAGGGAAAACAAGAAGGAGAATTCCAACTTCATGGAGTTGGTTTTGCCATTAAGAACTAACTCATAAACCAACTCAATGAGTTGTCGTCTATCAGAATTAATGAGCACCTCATGACCCCTCCCTCCCCCCATCCTAAACTAGTAGAAAATCAATATGCTACTGTTATAGGTGCATATGCCCCAACTCTTGACACCGCTGATGAAGCCAAGGAGGAATTCTATGCTAACCTTGACCAAGTCCTTTCTGACATTCTGGAGAGAGACAGACTTATTCTTCTTGGTGATTTCAATACCAGAGTTGGAAAGGACTCTAACCCCTGGAATGAAACCATCAGCAAGGAAGGAGCAGGAAAGGTCAACTGCAGTGGTATCTTCCTCTTGACCAAATTCACAGAACATGGACTCATCATCACCAACACCCTGTGCTACCAGAAAAAAACAGGCACAAGACATCATGGCAACTCCCACAATCTAAGCATTGGTACCTGACCGACTATGTCATTTTCTATGCCCGCAATTGCAAAGATGTCTGCATCACTCAAGATACACTAGGAGCTGATGACTGCTGGACTGATCGCAACCACTCCGTTGTATCACTCAAACTAGCTCCCAAATGATGGCTGCAGCAGAAGCAATGCCACCAAAAACAAATCAACGTTGAAGGACTCAAGGACCCAAGCAAGCAAGACCTCTTCCACCAATGTGTCAACAAAAAAAAACTGATGAATTCCAAGCAACAACGAGAGAATGTCAGCAGGATGTGGGGTGCCCTCAAGACAACTGTCATCAGTACCTGTGAAGAGACATTTGGATTCTCTACCAGGAAACATCAAGATTGATTTGATGAGAACAACCATCTTGTTGACATCTACAATATGCGTAGTTTCTTCGATGTCACCAAAGCCATCTATGGCCTGAGCACTCAGGGACCAACCCCCTTAAGACCTAAGGATGGGGGAGCTTTATTGAGTAAAGGAGAACCATCAATGCTAGCTGGAAGGAGCATTTTGAAGACCATCTCAATTGAGACTGCTGTTGACAAGAGTGTTCTCAACTCCATCCCATAATACCCAGTCAGAGATGATCTCAGAATCCCTCCAACCCTTGATGAGATGAAGAAAGTCATCAAGCAGATGAAGAACAACCCATGCATCTAGAGTGGATGGAATCCCTGCTGAAATCTTCAAACAGGGAGGAGAGGAGCCCTCATCACAGCTTCATGCCCACATCTTAAGGATCTGGAATGAGGGGGAATCTCAGATGACCTCAGGGACACCATGACTGTGACAATCTTCAAGAATGGAGACAAGTCCAACTGTGGAAACTACAGAGGGATCACCTTGCTGTCCACCACACGAAAAAAATCACTGCAAGAACCATCTTGAACTGTCTCCTTCCACTTGCTGAAGAGCTCCTCCCTGAATTTCAGTGTGGCTTTAGGGGCATGAAAAGGCACAACTGACGTGATTCTCCACAGCTCGCCAGCTGCAGGAGGAATGCCAGGAACAACATAAGCCTCTCTACTTGGCTTTCTTTGACCTCACAAAGGCTTTTGACTCTGTCAGCTGACTAGTGTTGTGGAGGATCCTTCTGAAGTATGCGTGGCCACCAAAATGTGTCACCATTCTCTGCCTGCTCCATGACAGTATGCAAGTGATAGAGCTCAGTAATGGATCCATCACAGATTCCTCTCAATATTCCTTACCACAATGCTCTATATCTGATAGCCAATAAGCTTCCAGCCAGAGTGGAGGTAAACTACTGAATGGACGGTAAGCTGTTTAACCTCAGCCGATTAAAAACCAAAACCAAGACCACCCTGACCTCAATCACTGAGCTCCAGAATGCTGATGATGCTGTAGTGTGTGCTCACTCGGAAGCACACCTTTAGGCAATTCTCAACATCTTTACAAAGGCATACAAGAAAATGGGTATGACACTTACATTCAGAAGATTAAGGTCCCTCCACCAGCAAGCTCTTAATGAACAGTCCCCAGCCCTGGTAATCCAGATCCACAGATTCCCATAATCCAGAATCCATAAATTCTGGAGAATATTGAGTATTTCGTGTTCCTTGGAAGCCATCTCTCACAGAAGGCTTACATCAATGAAGAAATCCAACAATCACATCAAAAGTGCAAGTTCAGACTTTGGACACCTGAAGAATTGGGTGTTTGAAGATCACAACATCAGATCCAAAACCAAGCTCCTGGTTTATCAAGCAGTCGTGATCCCCACCTTGCTGTACGGCGCTGAGACATAGAAAACGTACAAGAAACATTTAAAGTTGCTGGAGAAGAAACATCAACGCTGCCTGTAGAAGATCTTCTGAATCCAGTGGGAAGACAGATGCACCAACATTAGCATCCTCCTGTAAGCAAATGGCATGAGTACTGAGGCAATGATCATTCAGCATCAACTTCACTAGGCCAGCCATGTCTTCCGGATGTCCAATTCCAGACTCCTAAAGCAAATTTTATTCTCCCAGCTCAGCCAAAGCATAAGTTCAAGAGGAGGGAAGAAAGTGCTTCAGAGACATCCTCAAGGCCAACTTAAAAAAAATGCAACTTGGATGTCAACTCATGGGAGACTATCGCCCAGGATCGCCCCAAATGGAGAAAGTCTGCTGCAAGGATCTCAGTACTTTGAAAGCTCACTACAACCAAAGGAGATGGACAAGTGGGAGCAGCAGAAGCAGTGCGTCACAGTCCAAATCAAGAATTCAGTATCGCCCACCCTACACGTAAACACATATCCGAGCTGTAGTAAAGTCTGCCGATCCCAGATAGGCCTCATCTTTGGCCACACAGATAAGACAATCATGGAAGACAATCAACCTCAACTGTAAGGGATTGCCAAAGAAGAAGAATACTAGACATTTTCTAAATTAATTTAGTTAATAATTATTTTACACCTTACACTCTGTTCATTTTATTCCACTACTCTTACCATTTACGAGAAACTTTACAGCAAATCTCCGACAAATATATCAGCATCAAAACAAAATTTGCAATATTTGCTTGAAAAAAAGAGCCTGATATCTTGCGCATTTCATATCAGAGGCATTAGCAGCTTTGACACTCAACTGATGTAGTTACCTGGTCCAGCTATAACTACCCTAGTTGACAAAAAAGCTGTCTATATGTAGGCAGACAAGGTTCCTTGGGTGAATTTGATATCTTTTATTAGACCAGCCCAAATGGTTGGAGAATAGTTATTAAGCAAGCTTTCGAGTTCAAAAACCCTTCGTCAGGCTAAGGAAGCGTCAGCAGTTGGTATGCGCTCTTCCTGGATGGAACGAAAAGTAAAGAAACCAGGGGCTGGGCTGGGGAGTCAGTTGCCAGGCAGATTATAATGTATCAAAAATCCAATGTCTATGTTTAGTCTATGATCTCTAGTATCCAGGAGTTTGATGAAATGGAGCTCATAGGCTCGTCTCTGGGAAGTGTTGTATAAGTTTCCCTTGAGGATCAGGACTGAGAGATTGGAGAGAGTGGCCCTCCTGTGAGAAATGTGCCCCCACCGGTAACTGGGTATTTCTGTCTTTGATAGATTTCCGGTGTGCATTCATTCTGGTGCACAGTTGTTGTTTGGTCCCTCCTACGTATTTTCCATCAGGACATTTGGTGCATTGGATGAGATATATTACATTTCTGGAGGTGCAGCTGTGAGATCCAGGGATGCTGATGGCTCTGTTGTGGGATGTAGTAATTGTGGGGGTGGTGAAGATGTGTTGGCAGGTTTTGCATTTCTTGTCATGGCACGGTCTGTATCCTTTTGGTGTGTTCTGGGCTTGAGGAAGTTTGCTTCTATATGTAGGTGCATTTAGAAAAAAAAAAAGTGTCTAATGACGTGATTTCTGTGTCAATGAAAGTAACAGTGACCACCCAGCCCTTGTGCTCACAGGTCCTACTTCTGCTCTTATTGAAGTCAATTAGGAGAGGCTCACTGACCTACTCCAGTGGGTGCTGAATAGATGGATCAAAAGCATCCAGCTCTGTAAGATAGTGAACCCTGCTAGACTTAGACCATCCACGGCTATAGGCGCATCCACCTTTTACAGCTGACTGAAAAATGTTGTTAAAAACAACTGTGAAACGTCTCAGCATTGTGAAGCTCTTTCTTTTTTTCACAGGATTCCAAATGGACCAGATTTGTTAAAAATTAATTGAACGTATTACTGAAACAATCTATGATGATTAATAGAAAGTCTAGGAATGTTACGTTGTTTCTGGCTTGGACTCAGCCTCGAAAAATAATTAAAACCCTTGTGATAATTTGCATCGTTGACAAGGAAAGACTGCAGTAATACACTTTCATTCTCAATAGCTGACAACATTTTTGATTCTGTCTCTCTCACATAGCTGGGTGCGTACAGCACACAAATTACTATACTATGAGACTACCCCATCAGTATGACTGCTGCTGAGCCTGAAAGTTAATATTTTCAGAGGTCTATCTGGTACCAATAGTAATGGGCATTAGTAACACAATCTGCTCAGTCTTCACACAAGAGACATTTAATTGTATTGTGATCTGGTTCTGCTTTAGGCCTCTGTCTTACAGTGCAATCTGCTAGCATGGGCCTCTTTGTCCACTTCGGATCCTAATTTACTCCACTAGGACGTTGCACAGAATCAGGGGGTCTGTACCAGTGATCCCAACCTTTAAAGAGAATGAGAACTGGGGAGAACAGAACAGAAAAACAGAGTATTTCAGGCAAGGATGCACCTTTTTTCTGCCTAGATGATGAAAAGATTTAAGCTTAATTGAAACCCTTTCTCCACACCAAATTACTCATAAAAGAGCACTGAAAACCTTCTTTTTACTACACGATGGCATGCCTAGAGTTGAGGTGTACGTCAGAATTATATTTAATTGATCAGCAAATAAATGGAGCCTAACTCTCCTTCCCATCACAGTAGTTTTCCACTATTATAAGCACTAAGATCAGATAGCATGTGTTTTATTCTTCTAGTTAAAATGCTGCAAGTGTATTTCTAGAAATGAACAACATCAGATCAATGTCCACAATTGTTTCCCAAATAAATGTTTTCTATTTTTCATATATAACTATCACAATGTAGTAGTTAAACAGTGGCACTAATCAGCATTTATTTATTTAAGGGAATGCCCATACTGTGTTGGCACTTCCCAAACAGGAAAAGAAGGTGAAGTCCCTCCCACAAAGATCAAGATGTAACATTAAACACAAATGAAGACCCATGCTATTTTGTACTGAAATGTCTTGTTTACCCCTCACTATTTTAAAATCTCACTGTTAATATAACAGTTTCTTTGTTGTTGTAAATAGAAAGCAAAAAATGAAGGCTTAAGAATCCTATCGTAGGACACAATCAGCGACTAGATTCATTGAGAACGGCTATAAAGCCTTAAACAAGCCCTTTATTTTGTGTTTTAAAAAGTGTCATAAGGAGTTAATAGGACACAGCTGTACCGGCTCTTTCTAACAAGCAGCTTCTGTCGCTTTGGTCACCACAGGTGTCTCTGTAACCTGCAAACTCTTATTACTAGTGTATCAAAGTTGTGCTACTTAATAGATTTCTTTAGTAAAACACAACAAAGCAATTACATGGCTGTTGATTGTCAGTCATAAAAACCCCTCAAACACAGTTTTTCAAAAGAAACTACACTGCAATTTTTTGTCATTGTAAAATAAAAGAAACTAGAGAATTAAATGGAGAACAGAACAATATAACAGCAGGTAGCCAACTGAACTTAGCCACTACAGATGGTTTAGAAATAGTGTTTCCTTCTACATTAAGTTGTGGGATAAAAGCAAAGGAGGAGGCTCCTTACTGCCAATGAATGGCAATACCAAAAGATTTAACCAAGTCTCCAGTCTATGCATTTGGCCTCATGAAAGACCCTGGATGCTTCATTTTTATCTCTTTTGGCACTGCTCTTCATCACCTTTTATCTATTAATAAACTAAAATAATTTTTTTAAACAAGAGGAATTTAAAGGGTGTTTTATTGCAATAATGACAATGTGCAATTTATCTTTTTAAGATTTTTTTAAAAACAGGATATATCAGATAATTTTGCTCTTGTCCTTCATCTGAAAAAATAATACATCTTACATGTTTCAGAAATGAAAATGTGCAAATACAGACTGAAATCCATCTAATACTAAAGCACAGAGTAATAAGAACACAAATCTGGATGATTTCTCACTGTTCAAGTATCACTTGAATGAAGAAAAAAAACAATGAAGGTGCCTTTAAACTGATGCATCCTCTTTTGCTCACCAAGCAGCAAAATTAATTACATTACATTATTACACACAAAACACCATTATGGCAAATGAATTACCTGAGCATGTCAAATAACAAAATAAAGTTCATATTAGAAATCCAAATGGGTCCAATTTCAAAACCTGTTAATCACTGATACAGACAATATAATCAACTGACCAAATAAATGTACCCCTGTTTAAATCCAACATCTAAAAGGAGGAAAATATTGTTATGGATTGCTGAAGGCATAAAAAAAAAATCTTTGATAAAAGTTATTTTTATCCTTTAATCTATACTAGAATTGAATAGGTCACCCACCTTGGTGGAAAGGCCTAAAATGTACGATTTCCTTAGTTATTAATTTTTTATTTTGTAAGACACAAGGTAAATGATAAATACATGTTATATTTGCACTGTGATTTTTGATCAATACCAAAAAAAAGTTATAAAACTGTTTATTCCATATCACTCGAATGAATGACTAGCTTTTTAATTTATAAATTGCTCCCTATACTAGCATTATAATTAGCTTCTACGGATGAACTGAAATGTGTTTGCATGTAAACATATGTATTTACGATATGAAGTTTTCAGTAACAAAGACAATAATTATGATAGGACACCTCTGCCGGTCCAGCGGGCTCCTCTCTCCCAGTCAAGCAACTGGTGCGGCTGACTCTCGGTAGCAATCCAACACAAAACATTGGACACTTGGTTTCTAGCGTTCTGCTTTCAAAGTAAACATGAGAAAAGAAGTCTGTAATGAAGTAAATTGTAGTAAACTAATTCTCCCCTAACATACGGTGGTAACAAATAACCTTATAATGAAAATAAGGACTAGTGTTTTCAGCTGGCACAGATCAGCACATCTCCACTGATCTGCTAAAAGCATAGCAGGGCTTTCCTTTTTTTTTTTAAGCAAACACCAGCACCAAAACATTATTAGACAGAGATTACAAGCTTCCTATAGAGAAAAGCAGCCCAGCTCACAACTCAGGACTGTATTACCTTGCTCTGTTTGCTTCTTTTGTCATATCCCATGCCCAGGTTATGAAGTTCTGACTCAGATATGAAACAATAGATTCGGCACAAAGCATTTGTGAGCAGAACACATTAGTTAGTACACTTTCATCGTGATGGAGGTAGATAGCAAGAAGCTTTCTCTGCAAAGACAGGAGAAAATATTGATCAATGAAAATACCTGTGTAAGAAGTCTTTTTAGGAACTTAAAATTTCTATGACACGCGTATATGTAAGTGTGCACAATGTTGTCACTCTCTGCACTTGTACAAACGTTTCTATAACAAACCAATGCATTTCTTTCATCCAGCTTAGAGTAAAACAGAAGAAAAGTCAAATTCTCGCAATTCAAGTCAAGCTGTCCCTCCAACACATGCACAAATATATATATTTTTAAGTCCACACCCTCTTTCAAAATCCAAGAACAGTGTAAAGTTTTCTTCAGATGCCAAAAAAAGTAATTTAACAGATCTTTACAGTAGATTAATATTAAAGATATGAATTTTAATGAAAAAATAAAAAGCTTATTTAAACAAAATTAATTGTAGTAAACATTTGACAGCCTCCTGAAATATGCATACCAAGGAACATCTAGCTCACATTTATTTTTCAGAATGAGATAATTTTTTGGCTTGTAAAGATGACATTCAGTCTAGTTGTCCTATATGTAAAACATGCCTTCCATCGAAACATTTTCTTGAGAATACTACGTTAACTCATTTGTAAACAATCAGATAACTAAATGACAATGACTTCTCGTTTCCCTGGCTCCTGGTTATACAAAAGTTTGAGAACAATAATGATGCCCATTTTGCAAAAATCCAGACTAATTTTAGAGATTAATTTTGGTTGCAGAGGACAGAGTCACACATCTGCATGCTGTTCCATCAACTAATACCCGAGTTCGACCTGAAGGTAGCCAAGAAGGGAACTGTGCATCCTATCTATAAAAGCAGCAGACCACATGTTGGGAAGTGACTGGTCATGCTACATGTACATAAGAGAAGAATCAGGGGAAAAGATGAGTCACAGAAAGGCTCATACACTTCTATCTGGTACTTTAATTAATCAAGCGCGTAATTTTTAAAAAAGCAAAAGAAAATAATCCAGAACAATGACTCTTAGGGACATCATTTAAAATACTACTAAAACATCCATTTTGAGAAGACAAACGTGGTAAGCGTTGGTGTTTCCACATGCAACTTGCTTTATACAGTCATTTCAATTCCATCCAGTGGAAGTAACATTTTCAACTGGATCTTGATCTGGTACCCAGCCCTAATATATTAAGGCATGCTGCGTAAAATCTGAAGCAGGTAATTTTATTTCTGTAACCTAATACGCTGGCTCTGGGGAAAGCTTAACAATGTCCGTTTGAAAAAAAGAAGAATACATTTGAACATCAGACTCTGAGAAAAGGATTAGTAATTCACATTAATGTTTGTCTGATTTAATTTGAATGTTCTTCAGAACCAAGTACATATGTGTCAGGAAAGGCCATTAATAAGCCTAACATGCAGAGTTCCATATAAGTGCAGCCAACAATGTTGACTGAAACTAAACTTGAAAATCCAGGGCACTAATGCACAATATCAAGCAATAAAACACCATCTCTGTGGTGATATTTAATTTAAAAAGAAGAAAGAGGCAAGGGAAGATCAGGCACTGTCTGTTTTTGAGGATCAGCCATTCTGCATTTCAAAGCGTCGATCCCTGCAATATCCAGGTTACTGTGCTAGAATCTCAACTATTATATAGCAGTTGTAAGAGAGGGAGGGCAAAGATGTGTTTACTCAGTGATTAGGGCCTTAGAATAAGCCTCTAGCTCCTAGAGAGACAGCTCACCACTTATTCATTTGGACCAATTCACAAAGCCTAGAAAGATTAAACATCCATGCTGAGAAGACAAGCGAATGCAGACGGTGAAAAAGAAATAAAAATTCTTTAAAAACTCTTAGATGACTTCATTATTTTTTCCACAAGGAAACTTTAGGAAAGTGTTTAGTTAGAGAAAAACCCACATTGACCTCTCTCTAAACCCTTAATCTTTCCTTTGTGGTGGCACTGCTTTGTGGTAAGCGGATGGCTTTGCTCTCCTCTTTTCACTGAGAACTGATAGAAAAAAAGGCTCTTGAGAAACACTTTTAGTTCCAAAGAAACAACCCCATGAAACTGTTAAATATGAGTTTCCATACAAGTGAATGTTTCAAAATATGTACAGTTCTACGATTAAAGATGCAGAGCCTAATTTTAGTAAACACAAGGGGTACACGCTTGAGCACATGAATAATACTTCTCTAAATTGGAACTACTTGATTTAAGAACATGATTATTATTTGCATCTATAAAACATGCAGTTAGATGGTCAAACTCTATCATTTGTACCTATTGATTGAACCTGTAATTAATCAAGTGGCCAGAAAACTTGGACACAACACAGAGGTCTCCTGGTAGGGGAAGAAAGGAGACAAAAACAGTAGCCAATATAAATTCTACAAACTATACTTTTTATAACTTACAATCAGTATACCTTCTGAGCATCCTTTGCTAGGAAAGATTATGTTGCTTACAAATTGTTCATGCTACCATGGTAGTAAACGCATATTAACAACTTTTTTTTTTTTTTTTTTTTTAAAGGTGATGTTTAATTTGTATTATTCAAGTATTTATGACTCAGGAAGTCCCTAAAACATTATGTCCACAGCCAGATTTTACAGCTTTTACTGTTTATAACTGATATAACATTAAAACGAGCCTTTGAGCTACAGTTGCCTATAATGCATGTCAAGAATGCGTTCTAGGTCTTTAAAGAGCGAGTCCAAGATGACTACCAGTTAGACTTTGTTAGTAAAAACTAACAAAGATCCTCAAATGAAGTAACGAGAAGTTCTGTAGCTTGGTGCAAGTGTGTTAAGGAAAACCCTAGTGTTTCACTGGTAAAACATCTATCATCTACGGGCCCTCTTGGGATAGCAAGATAAGCGAAACATTGTCTCCTCACTGCAGTATGGAGTTCTTACCCAAATCATGCCCCAGGTAGAAGAACCACTGCTATTTACAGTGGGGCATAAGATTTTCAAAAGTACATAAATGAAAGACTTACTGATATGAATGGGACCGACACTCAATCACTAAGGGACAATTTTTTAAAGGGATCTGGGTGCCAAAAGATCAAACCAATGCCTAGTGGGATTTTTAGAAGCACTTAAGCACCTAACCTTCAACGATTTCAATGGGGAGGTAAGGACTTCTGAAAATCCTACTATGCACCTTTAAAATCTGACCCGTAGATATTTGTGAAAATACTACTCTAGCCTGTTAACTAATTAAAGGACTAAACTGTTCATCTATTTAGGTCTGCTTCATGAAAACAATTGTGGCTCTTGTGAAAAGTTTGTGTCTTTTGTACACAAATTTAGAAGGAATGAAGGAGACACTGTTAATTTTGGAATTAAATAGAAAAAGCAGAACTTTAATAATGCTGTGAGAATGAATAATGCAGGGGTTTAGTTTTAGGGACATGTGGGACCTTCGTATGTTCATATTAGTCTAGATGACGTCCCTATTACAGAAGTCCACGTTTCAAAACCACCTATCACAGTTAATACTTTCCTTAAAAGTCACAAGGGAGCCCAAAGACTTCATGGACCTGGAAGCTGAACCATTTTGTGGCCATAAATGTCTATAAAGCAAACAGTCCATACAGCAGTTGATAGAGCAAACAGTCCAGTCCTGCAGTGGCCATTCAGTTACCATTTGCTATGAATCCTCACACAAGTGTGTATGAGCTATCTGTGTATACTTATAAAAAGGCTTAAAAATGTACCTCTCATATTACCATTTGGCTAGTAGCACCAATATCCCTGCATGGGTGAAGGAACTTTCTGCCCCTCCTTGTTTCCTTCTCACTAAGGCCACCCCTTTTATATTTCCTTGGATAAATAATAGATTGAGTTCAGACCTCACTTCCCCGCATTTCTTTTCTGGGTAGTTCCCAAAGAGGATAATGAAAAGTTAAGTGTGGGTACCAAAACGAGTGTATTCCAGTAATGGAGTAGCATTCCT
>NW_005842139.1:1727143-1730436 GCF_000455745.1 Alligator sinensis
CAGATGGCCCTTGAAGTCTCTTCTCACTAACACTGTAAAGAGGGTATACCTCCTTACTCTGACATATTCCTCTGTTTATACATCTAGATATCACATTCCCCCTCTTAGCTACAACATCAGGAACTCAGTCAATTGGTTATCTACTATTTCTATTAAGCTCTTCAATTAAGATCCATTAAGTCACTCCAGGACACGCTCTCCGATCTTATATTTGTTCACGATCACTAATAAAGATACTGACCAACATTAGGCCAAGAACAGAACATCGGGGGAGCCCACTAGAAATATTTCCTCAAGCTGATGTTTTCCTATTTATAATCAAATGTTGACCTTGATCAGTTAATTAACTTTTAATTCCAGTAGTTTCATTTTAATTTAATATGGTATGCACTGATTTTATACAAAGTTAGTTGTTTAAAATCTGAATACTGTGCAGAACTACATCAAATGCTTTACAGAAACTCATATATACTATGTCAAAACATTTACCTATGTAAACTATGCTTACAATTTCATGAAAAAGTGAATAGTTTGGCAAGACAAATTTTCTACAAAATTTCATTAATGATGCTACTGTCTTTTCATTCTTTACTGACAGGGCACATCTACACAAGACGCTGACTGAGCTATAGCCAGAAATAATGCGCAGTAGCATGTCACAGCATGGACAGTGCTAATATGCTACTGCACAGTATTATTACACTACTGTGTGATAGGGTCATTTAAAAGGCATTCACCGGCACTACTATGCAGTAACTCCGGTTACTATGCATTTATTTAGTACTTGCTAATGCAAATACTAAATAAATGTGCAGTAACGACTGTGCAATAGCATCTCGTGCAGATGCACCCACTGTGCAACTATTCTGAAGTTTCCTGTGCCACTCCATTTATCCTTTTTAAATACTAACACAACCTTTGCTTGTTTCAAATCCTCTAGAATTTTGGGTTTGTTTTTTTTTGGGGGGGGGTGGGGTTGGGGTTTTTTTTAAATTGACAGTAATGGTTGAGAGAGCTCTTTGGCCAGTTCTTTTAATACTCTTGCATAAAAATTATCTGGATCTGCTGGTGCAAAAATGCTTAACAACTTGCTGTCTAACACCCTTCCTAGTTACTAAAGAGTAGTATTTCAGTACTGCTGTCAGGTAGGATAGCACCATGCTACTTCTTTCCAAAATAAAGAAAAGAAATATTTATTAAATATTACACTGGATGAGGAGAAAGGAAAGGAAATGTGTGTTTTAAATGAGTGGCACTGATTTACAAATGTCAACTTTTCAACGTCAACGATCATGCTTTGCGCATTTCAAAATAACCCTCGAGAAGAGACTACAAATCTAATAAGCCACATCCTTGTCACATAACGGAGCCTTCATCTCCTGTTTTTTGTAAGTTAATTCATTCCTGCAAATCTCAAACATTCAAAATCATGCTACTAGTCCTCCCCCTCCCAATTATGAGATTTCTTTATAAACTACAAGACTTTTTGAATTAAGACATACTGGAACTTTAAAATTAGCTTCCTGGTGCTGCCGCCTTTAGAGGTCATGTTTTCTTCAAACTCATGAATACCCAAAATTTTCTCTAGGGAAAGTAAACTACAATTCTAGGTAACAGTATGAATTTAGAACTAGAGATTTAAAGAAAAAACATACATCACAAGAGTAATAACAATAGTGCGTGAAAAAAAATGCTAAAACTGCTGACCTAGAAAGCTATTTTCTGCATTTCTCAGGATAAGGCCTGAAGGGGATATGCTGTTTACTCAGCAGTACTGATAAGGGCATTAGTATCTGTTCCAACTGCAAGGTCTCCTCAGTCAAGATCCCCCTTTTTCCTTCAGCCTAGGGCTTTGTGTAGTAAGAACTGATTTTAAATGAACAAAGGGACATGCTCTCTATTTTCTAAGCCTTTCAAGTGCACAATCTGATCCATCCATCTACGGTAGTCTTAGTGTCGTTATGGTCTATTCTTAACAGTTTCCTTGAGCACAAACAGGTATCCTAACACACACAATCTCTTTTTCCTAAATAGAACTTAAGCCCTCTTTGAAACTAAGCCAGAAACTGGGAAAGACTCAAACACATTTCTTCTGAAACTGCACAGCTCGCCCTGGGCAAAACAGGGACTCATGGCCTTGTGTTTATGCACCGGTATTACATATGACAGAGAGAGAATAAAATATGCTACAAGCTAAGGGTTGCTAATTCCCACATCTACAGCATCAACTGAAATGTGGGACTCAAATGACTCCAACTCAGGAAGACGGCAGACATAAAAGGCTGAAAGAAAAGGAATATTAACTAGATTGTTACTCTTAAGAACTGCCTGGTTTACACCATGCTCCTTGGATTCACATATTAATAGTTTAGAAAGCAAAAAGGGGCTACTGTCATTATCGCCTAGCCTGACCCCTTATGTAACACAGGCCATAAGACTTCCCCAAGTTTATGCCACTAAGCTACAAGTGTAACTTTTAGATAAATCCTTAATTTTAAAAAATTGCTGGCAACAGAGAATGCATATAAGGTTTGATAAAATGCTCCAATGTGTAATCACGCTTATGCAAAAATTTGGGCCTCATTTTAAGTCCTTGCCTAGCTTTGACTTCCACCAATTTGACCTTATACTTTTGTCTGCTAGATTGAGGAGTTCCTCTAAGATCACATTTCTATTCCCCATTTAGGTATTTTGTAGACTAGGATGGTGTCTTTTTCTAACCTTTACTTCAAATCAGCTAAACCAAGGGTCTACCATACACAGCCTATGCAAGCACAGATCTGGGGGGAGGGGGGGTGCAGTGGCACAGCTGCCCTCCCCTTCCACACTATAGGTCACATGCTGGAGTCTCCAGTTCCCCACAGCCCTGGATGCCTGGGTCCCCTATGCTGTTGAAAGCATAGCTGGCATGGGATACCCAGGGGATTCAAGCAGAGAGCAGGTGAGAAAGAGGGAACCCCACTGATGCTGTCCCAGCTGACCCACAGTTTGAGGAAGTCCCAGGCTAGCTCCTGTCCTCATCCAGCCAGGGGCCATGGGGAACAGCCGTGCAGGTTGCCAGGCTTGGCAGCAGCGGGCAGGTTCCTGCTCCCTCCCCTCTCCTCTGCATTTCCCCCACCTGCTCATGGGATCTAGTTGCAGGGAGCAGCTGGGCCAGGCTGGGCCAGTGAAGGCCAAAGGCAGCAGGCAGTCCTTCCCTTCGGCTCCTGCTCCCAGCCAGCAGGCAACACTTGGGAAGACTGGAAGCAGAGACACACCCGCCACTGCGGTCTCTGTCAAGCCCAGTGCCCTGC
>NW_005842139.1:1730509-1731073 GCF_000455745.1 Alligator sinensis
AGGGGCGCCCCCAGCCCCTGGGTCAGCTGTGGATAGTGGGTGCTCAGCAGTAGTGGGCAGGTCCCCCCTTCCTGAGGCCAGAGGCAAACCCCAGGCAAACTCTTCTGGAGACAGGGAGGGACTGTAGGGGAGGGAATGCCAAGAGCAGGGGATGGGGGAGGGAGTCTTACCTGCTTTAGGGACTTGAAGTCCCCAGAAGCTGCTGCCATGGCACATGTTTCCCACAGGGACGCTGAAGCCCCCTTAGATACCAACCATGTCTCTAGCACCCCTGTTTCCAATTCCCAGAGCTGCCCATGGGCCCACAGAGCCACTGGATGTGGCTTATGGACTTTTGGGCCCAGACACTGCCACCACCACCACTCCCTGCTTACCAGCTGCATGGCACAAGTGGACAGGGGGACTTTGCCTGAACCACGTGCTGGGTGGGTAGTGTCACAACCCAAAGGTGTGATTTTGTTTTGTGTGTGCTTTGGCACCACTGAATTATTTTCCCGCCAATTTGTAGCTTTCTTTGCAGTGTGCATTTCTTCTTTGCAGCACAGAAATGCACTTTGCAAAGAG
>NW_005842139.1:1731589-1756116 GCF_000455745.1 Alligator sinensis
AGCGTGTCGCCTGTTTTCTCCGACCCAGCGTGCCCGGGCTGCTGGCCATAGCCCGCGCGGCGCGAAAAAGGGCCCAGATTGCTCCCGGCCCGCACAGGTAGGTGGAGACGGACAGTTAGGAGAGGCGGTAGCAGCACCAACAACTGCGTCAGGAGCACTGGGCTGGCCTGGGCCGGCCCTGAGCTGGGTTTATCCAGCCTGCTGCTGCAAAACCCCGGTGACTCTGAACAAAACAGTTAGCGCTTCTCAGATCTTTCACACTGAGGTATGTTTTCCATTTTTTTAAAATCATTCTTGCAGCTCTTTTCTGAACTGCCTCCAATTTGTCAATATTCTTCTTGAATTGTAGCCATCAGACTATGTATTCCAGGAACAGTCACACTAGGTTATAATACCGAGCTGTAAAAGGACACTAATTCTCTCTTCATGAAACAGCGTGGAAGGACAGGCACAATTGGGATTCTGAGGTTCTCACCTTTCAGGGTGCTACAGGCATTGCTTAAGCTCATCATGCGTATAGATGAATCAGTTATGTTCGTATACCTTCATAATCAATTTTAACAAGGTGCTCACAAACAGGTTACCAAACAAGTACCTATTCATATTGATAACCTACATTCAGTATCTTCTACAAAAACTGCAAAATGTGACTTATAGAAACACAGCACCAGAAAATGAGGGCTGGAAGGGACCTCAGGAGGTCGCATCTAGTCCAACCCCCTGCTCAAAGCAGGACCAGCCCCAACCAGATCACCCCAACCAAAGCTTTGTCAAGCCAGGCTTTAAAACCCTCCAAGGATGGAGATTCCACAGCCTCTCTAGATAACCCATTCTAGTGCTTTACCACCCTCCGAGCAAGAAAGCTTTTCCTAATATCCAACCTAAACTTTACTTGCTGCAACTTCAGATTATTGCTCCTTGTTGTGTCATGCACCATCAGTGAGAACAATCTACCTCCATAATGCAGGCGGTAGAAGAAATTTACTACTGGATTTCTCATTATACTTACTGTAGTTCTCACTGTTGGGGGCTAAGAGGAAAACCCAAAATCTTCAAAGAGGAAACCAAGAATTTAAAAGTTTAAATTTAAAAGGATGTTTATTACTATAAGTGAGGACTATCGCATTATATACAATCTTTCGTTCTGACAGATGTGAATGCACTTCACAAAAAAAACTCACTTGACTTGAAACTCAAAAACTCGGATTGCTTGCAACAGTTTCATAACTCTTAGTAAGCCAAAATTCAGCCATTTTTTAAAGAGAACTCAAATGTTCAAGGCTTCACTTGATATCACATGCAAAAGGCTGTGCCTCTCCAATATAGTAGACTTCCAGAGCATCATGCTACAGCAATATGAAAATAGTAAATTAAATGGAAGACTGTTGGCTACTGGATCAACCATTTCATATCCTGAAAATTTACCATCCAAGTAAAACCCAGGAAAATCTATTTAGAAAATAAGGTGATGGGATCACAGCCCTAGATGATATGGTTGGAAAAACATTTTTGTAAGGAGATGAGAAAGCAATTAGCCAGTAAAACCCTCTAATACATTTCAAATATATTTACTCTACTGCTATGCATTTTGGCATCTTGAAAAAAGTTGCACAAGAAGTAGAGGACTAAGGAAAGTTTTAAGAAGGTTAAATTTCCTATTTATGTATGTGGCCTAACTCAAAACAGGAAGTGGGTAAGAGCGTTAGGTAGTTACCACACTGAGCTATCACTTTATGAGAATCCTTCCTTCTTCCACACCCTTCAAACTCATACTTCATATAATGCAATTTTTATAAGTAATCATTACACAGAGAATATTATGGATATTGTAACATAAGCCTTTCTTTTAATATGAGAGAGAGAGAGAGAGAGACTTTTTAAAGAACAGGATAAAGACTCTTCTGTATCTTGTTCTTTAAAAAAAATCCCTCATATTAAAAGAAAGGCTTATAGGCATTGTCTGGGGAACAAGAAACAAAAATTTCTACTGAAACTGTTTTTCTATGGAAAAACAAAGACAAGAAAACATTTTCCTTCAGGTGTAATACAGTATACAATGCCAAATTAAATAAATTCATTAGTCAGTCAGAACAAAAAGGAAGACAAACAAGCAAAGTTATAGGGCACAAAAATGTACACCCGCAATCAAGAAAGTTCACTGAATAATATTTAAAAAATTGACCTTAACAGAAAGAACTGGTTCATCTTAGGGATGGGCATCAGATGCAAGTCTTTGGCTAATCTCTGCCAAGGCAGCGACATTGGCTACATAGTTTCTAATATGTTCCCCAGATTTTGGAGACTTTAGGACTATTGGTAAATTGTTCCCTTTGTGATGGATCTTTTGAGAGAAAGAATACCTGCTGTTCCTATGGACTTCAAATGGGATTTTGCGTGTTTAACACTTCTGAAAACCTTGCTTTCTTGAGTAATACCTCTATCTTTAATAGCATTTTATATGATAAACTAAATAACTAGTGATTGCCAAAAAAATGTAAATCGTCACCTCAAAGCGCAATAGCACATACTTGAAGAAGAGAGGGAAAAACAAAGAGAATTGTTTCTTAGTCTTCAGTAGAGAGGATGTTGAAGCGGTATCTTCCAGAGAGTTATCACTTCAGATGACTAAGGTGCGGCCATGTGAAGAGATTGTGGTTTTAAAAAAAGCAGATGATGAAACGGATGTATTGTAGTAAAATTACTAACCCACAATAATAAAAGAGGTGCTAAATAATTTAGGAATGAAGTGGCAGAACTAACAATAAAATGCATAGGTCCTAGTTAACAAAAATGGATCTAAGTGCCTAAATCTAGAACTGCAATCCTGAAAAAACCCTGCTTAGACACCACCTGAAACTGTGGAAGTGGGTAAATTCCATAATTTCTGTTTAATTGAAAAGTTCCTAGGTGTCTAGCATTGCACTTCTGTACATGTCCTGAACTGTCCAGTCTTGATAAGGCTGAAGAGCCTATGTGTCCCTTTCTTCACACTTATGCCTTCCTGGGATCCAGACATTAGGAATTTCTCAGTACAAGTCCTGTGAAAAGCCTGATCAAATAAATACATGTTTTCAGAGAACACGTGGCAGATGCTTACAGGATCAGGCTCCTCACAAAATGCAGTGGCGGCCACTGATGGCTTTTAACACATGCCTGGGGGAGTAGGAGGTGCCAGCGATGCTGTGTATCCTCTTTATACAACAACTGAGTGATTTGAACACTTGTCCAAGATGTGAAAGATCTGGCTTTAATTTCCTCCTCCGTCTAATGAGATTCAAGCTCACATCTCCCACCTCCCTGGAGTCCCCAAACCACCTAACTGTTCTGGGCTGTGGGCATTTCCAATCCCTCCTACTATGCCGATGTGTAGAAACTACGCTGACATGTAGAAAAGAACTAAATTCAACAGGCACACGAGAGAAAAACAAGCAGAATATGAGTCTATAACCTAGTGGTTAGAACAGCACCTGGAAGAAAGGGAGATCATAAAATACAGAAACTGTCCTGGAATCAGGTCTCCCATTTCCAGGTGAGTGCTCTAACCACTTTAATGCTGTATGAAGGGGAGAAAGAGGGGGACACCAACACTATCACTTCAGTCTCCTCCTCCTCTGACTGTTTGAAAACAAAAAAGTGACCCTCCTTAGTCCCAGAAGTAAAGTGTACAGGCACCTACCTCCAGGAGAGGATTTTAGGATGCAGAGAAGATGGAGTCACCCTTGCTCCCTGCCACCACCCCTGAGGCTTTAAAGGGAGGTTGGGACATGACATTGTCCTAAGTCTTTTTCTCTTGGCTTCCTCTATAGTTTTTCTCTCTCTGCATATTGACTTGAAGTGGCACCTAACACTTCCCACTCTGTGGCCATCGCACCCAAAATACATGTGCTGTAACACCTAACTTTTAGACTGTTATGTCCTTCTTGCAGCTAGCCCACAATCTATTATTAAAACGAACTACTATGCAAGACGAGTAGTGGAAGCTGTATCTAACTTTATAAAACTGCTTTGAGGGTCAATCAGGAGAGCTACAGATCTCTGAATCTTATTTCAATACCAGGTAATCTAGCTAAAAGAGTAATGCGAGAGAGCTTTACATCACGCTGATAAATATTACGTTAGAGAAATCAATGCGAAAGTTGATTCTGCTGCCTCAACCTATAACTATTATTTGAGGAAATCAGCAAGATGGTGGATCAGAAAGGGACAGTAAAATATAATGCATCTGAATTTCCCAAATGCAAAGGAAGATATTTAGAAAATTAAGTACTCAAATATGAGGAGTAGAGTTCTGACACAGATTAGAAACTAGGTAAGAGCTAGAAAACAAGATAGGTTTCATTTTCAAGATGCATGGGTATAATGTCAGAAGAAGCCAATAAAGAACTGCACTTAGAGTGATGCTTCATATATTTGCTAAAAGTCAGTGGACCGAGAGGTATATAAATCAAAACCGAAAGGCAAACAAACACTCATTAAAAGGAAATACTTTAATATTATTCAGGCAAAAAGCTAGTAAGATTCAAGAACGATATGAGGCACTTGTATTAATAAAAATAACACCCAATGCTACACACTAGGTAAGATCAGGGCGTTGAAGGGACAGAATCCTGATGCTTGAGACACAATGCAATTAACATTGTTTGCAAACAGGGAGACACTTCACCAGTGGTATGTTATTTCAAAATTATCCATGTTAAAGTTTTTATATGTCCTCTGTGATATTTAGCCTAGCTGTTCCTATAATATAGAAGTCATCTGAACTACAGTTAGTCCCATCATAGCAAAGTCAAGCTGAGACTGATACAAAGTGGTAAAATAAATTAAGAAACCATTTCACATGAACACAATTCTTTTTTGATTTTAATAAACTCATGTCTCCTCTCTTCACTTCAACCCTGCTAATACACTGACCAAAAAACAAAATGACTTTCTTTTCTATCAAATATGCAAATACCTCGTCAATGAACTCACAGTATACAGCCAGACACAGGTACTAACCGATGCCGCAGTAAATTGCTTTGCTTAAACACGTGTGGACAGTGACATGGAAATTAGTTTACTCTGGCTTAAATTGAGCTGGAGTATATTCATTTGCATTAATTGCACATGTAGACATGCCTACTATGAAGCAAAATCTGACCTGACGCACATTATGCAGATCCTATCTTCAAACTGTAAAGCAAGGCAGAATTTGGCTCATTTCTTCCCTTCATAGGTAGAACAGATATTATCAGTGACAAAGGAGAGAAAGTTCACTGCACTAAAATAAAAGCTAACATAATATTAGCTACAGAACGACTCAATGTGAAGAAACCAGATCATAAAGACTGTCAGTAAAACAGAGGTGGGTATGACCATTATAAATTTTTTATACTAGCTTTTTTTGCAGTTAACATTTTCTGAAACTTGACTGTAAATGGTACGCTTTCCAACACAGAAAAGGGAAAGACATTAAGAATTAAAGAAAAGCTCCACTGCCTATTTCCCCCACCAAATATGCTTTTATTTTATAAACTCTTTAAATGAGTTACAATTTTTTATTCATTTAAAAACCTCTCTCAAATATTTCTGCCACAAGACTGCACATTCATAAAACATATTTATATTTTTTCAGGAAATCTCAACATTTTAGATAGGAAAGAAAAGGTTATTGATGGCTGTTTCACTGAAGCTGAATTGTACAGTACACCTTCTGCTCTGGACAACATTGAGAATTCCTCAAGAAAAAGGCTAGGATCTTTGAGTACTCTCACTGCCAAGTGCTTTCAAATTAAATCAGTTTGAAGCAGTTTTCATTAAGATGGATTGAGTGTGGCATCGTGAGAAACACTCTATCAAATGTAGTGTTTTACTTAGTGATTAACTATATACCAGTTGATGAAGCTCCCCAAATCCTTCGTAATCCCACCACTCCAATAAACATTTAATGAGTATATAAGTTCAAAAAGCCTAGCAGAGGATTTAAACCTTCAATCTTGTTTTTATTTACTCTTGGAACTCAATTTCTCACTTCAAGTGAAGAATGTTGGTGCTTGAAGCTCATCTGTTGCCCTGGTAAAATTAAGTGCCCTCCATAGTATAAATCAGACCACATGATATTCAGGTCGCAATTTCTTAAACTATTTTTCTTAATTAAAGTATCATATTTCCAGTCATTTTATACAACTGAGTTACCAGAAACAGAATAAAATGTTACTCATTTTCTTTTCAAAAAGAAAAGAAACTGAAAAAGATACATTAATATCAACTTTGCTTATTTCATATGCTAAAAATTCAAAATATTGTAATGGAATTAAACGTGGATGTAGTTCAGCTTTGTACAAAAAAATCACAACTATTTTTTTTTTTTAATCTAATAAAAGTATTTAAAATAACAAAGCTTTAAATACAACAGATAATCCTCATAAGACTGATCTGATCCCATCATCAAAATACTGGAAATACAATTTGGCTTCCAGACCCTACATGTAAAAAGCATATGAAAAGTGTTTTGAAGACAAAATGTCTTAAGGTTATACTATGTTAAGAGAGATAAAATAATATTTAGGAGAGCTAATAAAGAGCTCTCTGATTTTATACTGATATATTTTTAACCACTTTTGATGGCAAAAGTGAATTCTCATAAGCTATTTTAATAAAATACTAATAAAAATACTATTTTTGCAAGTGTGCGTAGGACAACTGAAACCTAAGGTGCCCACCAGGCTAAACAGAAAACTTCAATTTAAAAAAGTGTAATACATATACTGCTCTGCCAAATAAATGCTGTACAACACACAAGGCTGCACACTCCTGACCCAACAGACTTCACTGTTTAAATGTACAGTTTTATTTGCCATTATTTAAAAGAGGTGCTGATATAAAACTTTGAACTCATCAGCAATCAGACTGTGACAGAGTGATACGGAACCAACATTTAAAAGGAAAAGAAAGCCTCTAACATCGCAGATAGAGATCATCTGAGGAACTTTGGCCAGAGCTGCCAAAGCCTGGGATTGGCTATGTAAGCACGAACAGTCCTAAACAAAGCAAAAGCAATAGCAAATGTAAGTTATCCTCCACCACCCCAAAAGAATGCGGGATGAATATTTTAAGCAATTAGTTAAATGGTAAAACCATCTAAGAGTAACACAACAAACAAGAGAATTCCATATCCTATCTGACCTTTTCAAATGCAAGATTGAGATATTTTGCCACTTTCTTCCTCATTTAAACAAGGTAATTTTAACACACACTTACATCTCTGGCTTTTCCATAGAAGGCTTCTTGAAAAGCAGCCTCTAGTGATCCAATAAAAAACACGGGATGGCAATCACCGTATCTATTTGAAAAGAAGATGCAATTAATTTGAAGAGAGAGAGAGAACGTTTTCCAACTCCATATTTCTTTTACATCATGCATTAACTCAATTCTTTAAAATCTATAATACTACTTTTCCAGCTATTTTCTCCTCTGCTCTCTGAACTTCCCAAAAGGTCCAAGTGACCAACTGGGCATATTTCAGTGTAACTGCTCACCTTATGAGCTTTATAACTGCTTGTACTCAGAACCTGTTGGATGTTGAAACTAGTATGCAATTATAAGCACAATTTCTCAATATTACATTCTTACAAGTGGATTGCGCTATCCTTGCTTAACACCATCCTAATAATCCAAATACACAGAAAGCATTTCATCACACAGAACCAAAAAAGGCTAGGCATACAAATATACACAGGAATCGCTTCCTTGGCTGCCAGAAAGCTGACACTTCCATGGTGAAATAAGGCAACTGCTTAACAATGCATGATTCAAGGTCCATATATAAATTTCCAAAAGCAAGATGTTACCAATTTTGAAACAGTGATTTTTTTTTTATTTTCAGCTACTCAATTATTCTTAACACTCTTGTGGCAACTAAACATTATTTTTCAGAAGTAACAGGATTTGCAGTTTATAAGAGCTCATATATATTAAATTAACAGTGCTACAGTTTATAGCCAGCATTTCAGTTATCTTTCTGTTATGGAATTCAGTAATGATAGCCGGTTTGTGGCCTGTTAATTAAGGAAAGAATCTGCCACATTTGCTCATGTTGAGTGGTATCTTATGCTACAAGTTGTCCCACCCGGATAATCATAAGGGAGGCAAAATTTGGCCCTAAATGCCTTTGATTAGATAAAGTGATATTTAAGTACATTTACTTTTACTTACATTTTCTGCAGTGTTACAGTGATATTGTAGCAGTGGTCCTTACACATCTTACACAGTTAATAGCCTAACCTTACCTTGAGGAAAATTCTGCTGTAAATTGTAATAAGGCATCTCCTTCATTTTCAGCATTTTCTGGCACTTAAAAAATAAGAACAAATGAAAACCATGTATCAGTGTCACTTGGGAGAAACAGCTTTTAATAGTAAGCAAGCAATAAGAATCCATTTTTCACTCCCTTGATTTTTTCATGTTTATAACTTCTTAAGTACTCATGGATACAGCATGTAAATTGTATGAAATAACTTGCTGGGATGATGGGCCTTTGGATGACCATGATATTTCAAGGTAGTTCATGAACAGTCAGGGTTCCTTGGGTGAATTTGATATCTTTTATTAGACCAACCCAAATGGTTGGAGAATAATAACTATTCTCCAATCATTTGGGTTGGTCTAATAAAAGATATCAAATTCACCCAAGGAACCTTGTCTGCCTATATCCTTAGACCAACACGGCTACAACCTAAACCTCATGAACAGTCAGGGCATTCTACCTGAAGAATTCCACATTGTATTTGAAGGTGGCTCACTATTGGCTGGATTTTAGCTTCTCTCTGGATCCATCCTTAACTTTTGAATAAGGGGATTGTTTAGAAGACTCCAAACATCATTTTACTAATGCAATTTTTTTTTGTTTAAATACTTACAAGGAATCTTAAAATAAATTTCAACATTATGTCCTAGTGACATAACTTGATCACAACCTGACTCTAAGGTCCCTGCTATATGTTACATATATTATTTAACTGGTTAATCAGGCAATACATTTAGACCAGCCACACATGCAAAGTAGCTATCACAAAATTAAAATGACTACCCAGCTATAAAGAACCAACCAGCTCCACAGTTAGTGCTTGAAAATGTGTAACAAATCTATAGTTGGTTTCTATCCAGCCTTAATTCTGAACATGTAGCAGGGCCCTTAAGATAACAATGCCAATAAAGGTATAATATTAATTAATGGCACAGAGATGGTAATTCGGTACTTGTACTTACCCCATCTTGCAATACACGGGGGGAAAAAAATCACCCAATAAAATTACAAGGCATTTACACACTGGTAAAATATTTACTTTTATACACCATGCTCTTAACAAGTAGAATTCATTGTCACAAAGTAATGAGGCTAAACTTTTAGTAGGATTTAAAAAAAACCTCACTGTAACTCAGGTAGCTGATAAGTATATCTACATTTAACAGATGGTTATTTATTATGACATTAAAACTTCTATGCTTCAAGCATAGGCTAAATGCACAGATTAGAGAAAAATTCCCCCAAGAGAAGATAATTCCATAGTTGCCAATTATCAGGTTATAGTGTCTTCCTCTGAAACATTTAACAATAGTCACATGAAACTGATATGGCAATTCTAATATAGCTATTTGCTGACTTTTTTCTCATCTGCTAAAGATTACATTTTAGATACATTTTTTCCAAACTGTATTATGCCGTTTCTCTTCCTTGGTGTAAAATGGCAATAAGTGATATAAAACTAAAAAAGGATGGAGAGAGAAAAAAAAAATACGGCATGCCCTCCTAACAGCATTTGAGACAATAAATAGTGGTATGAATAGGAAAATTAAGGATATTTTTCCTATTATTGCTTAAACAATTACAGCAAAAGCTGTGTTAACCAGCATGACTGGGGTAAGGGGGGGGTGCCGGGTATCTAAAAATTCCGGTTATCTGAGGTTCAATCTTTTTTAAAACCCCTGCAGAGCGGCAGGGTGGAGGGGGGGTGCATAGTAGCAGCAGCAGCGGCCGCACATGGAACAGGAGCTCGGGGACAGGGGGAAAAGGGGATGGCGGTGGCAGCTGCACACAGAGTGGCAACAGCGCAGGATGGCGGCAGTAGCCATAACGCATGATGTCCTCCCACCCCCACTTCGTGGCCGGCCAGCCGGCCATTCCACTTAAGAGTATTCCAGATAGTAGAATGCCAGTTAATACAGCTTTTACTGTAATATCTTTTTGTTTTCACTACAATATTGCATAACTAATGCTAGATTAACTCCAATACTTACTCATTGGAGATTTCCTCAAGGCAGATGATGCCATTCCAAACATCTCTCCATCATCGACTCCAAACTCTGTAGCATCTTCAAAGTCATCTCCATCACTGTCACTAACCATATGAACATCAGTACATTGCTGTTAAAAAAAACCAATATAATCCTATATTACGGGGGCTACTGTCAGTGAAACACAATGAAATATAATGCTGAACTAAATAAATGCATACCAAAAACAATTTTTGATGCAAAAACCCTTGCGCACACAAAGCTAACATTGCAGTATATTTCTAAATGCAGCACATATACAGCATTAGCATGTGATCTTTTATACGTTACAATTTTTTTATTTTTGAAGAGAGACCTTACAGCCCAGCCAGCAAAGCAACGTTATACATAGCAAAAGAAATCATCATATGGAAAAGAAATGTAAATAATTTATATGAAACTAGTTTCAAAGGGTTTAAAGGCAGGAGAGATTATTAGCTAATCTAGTGTAAACTCCTATATGGGTTATTTATCAAATGTAACTGTAGGTGTTCTTATTGCCATAGAAATAGTGAAAGAGGTGCACAGTTCCTAAATATTTTCTTCTTGGTTGAGTACCATGTGCTTTATCAACACTTCCATAGCAGGAGGTAGTCACTGAAATAGTTGGGAAGGGACCTACCCCAACCTAATTTCTCCACACACTCCTACAGTACCTTGCCTTTTAACTGACGTTCTTGCAAAAACCATGCTTTCCCACTCTGTCTAACCTATGAATTGTGATATTATAGAAAGAAACCTAATGTAGTTAGAGAACTTGAGATGCCAGTGCAAGTATGCAACACAAATCACATCAAGAGAAACCCACAGCTCCCTGCATGCTGTATTCCTACCTACCCTAGGCAGATAAACCACAAAACCTTGAGCCAGTCGCTAGTAAAATTACACACATTGCATGGAGTGGCTACAGGGAAAAGATGACTGCACATATTTGTCTTAAATAATCTCTTTTCGTAGTCAGTTCTACAGATTCATTATATTTTGTATAAAACAAGTTTTTCTTTTTCTGTTTTAGATCTGTTGCTTTCAGATTCATTGCACATGCTTGTGCTTTCTCTTGATATGCCATAGATTTGTATGGCTTTATCTTATCTTGACCTTTTATAGTAAATTTACTTGGTTTAAGAGGGAAAAGATGTTAAAATACAGTTATCAAGTCTGCTAATGCAAGCTGGGAACTTAAAAATTAATTACGTGATTTCTGGTTCATGATTGGTTAACTAGTAAGAAAGATTCTGTCCTTCATTACACCTGTAGACATCCATTATCTTTTAACTGTGAAAGTTATGGGGAAGAAATCTCTTAGAAGTAAACAACATTTCACAAAAATTAAACTACAACTTTTTTCAAGAAGGCTGCACAGGTGTAACAACGGGTAAAATTTGACTTTATTATTGAATCCAGTTAGCAATTGTATAGCTGATGTGGAAGCCAGAAAAAACCCACGTTTATACTTTCATATTTGTTTTTCCTCTCTTCGTAGCCAGGCAATTACTATTGTAAACTAAACTCAAGTGCATCCTAGGGGTGTGTGAGAGCTAAAATATAGCTAGCTAACATGCCATCAAATATGATAACCTACAAGTATGCTAAACCAGACCAAATGAGCTAGCAAGGTTGAAATATAGAGACTTTGGGTGCATACAGACATTCAGGGAGGTCAGACTGCATTAAAAATGGCCACCTGAGTTAACTTAGTTCACCCAGGTGCAGACCTCACACTTGGATCCCTACTTAGGTCAACCTAAGTTCAAACTGCACAGAAGTTCCAGGAAGATTAGCTCGGTCTAAAAAAGGCCAACCCAATCTAAGTTAACCCTACCTGCAAGGTAGTCTAACTTAGATCAGACTGGCCATTTTAGACCAATCTAACTGTCCCGGACTACTGTACAGCTCCAACACAGCCCCAGAGCTGGGAAGGCCTAGCTGCTGCTCCAGTCCCAGGGCTGTGCTTTTCCTATATGCACCCCTAGCCCCTTTCTCCATAGACCAGCCAGCCCCCACGCCCCCTCAAGTCCACCAAACCCCTCATCCCACAAGCTGCTGTCAGTGCTAGTTTTATTATCATTCACTGATGCTGGGAACCAAGGAAGTAAGTCCTGGTGGAGGGAAGGGCGGGAGGGTGGGGATGCAGGTTTGCTGAGAGGGGAGGGGAGGGAGCTGTTTGTCAGGGTGAGAGGGGTCGGGGGGCTAAAAATGACCCCACAAACTCCCTTGATTCCACCAAACTCTCCCAGACCCCACTACCCTCCCATGGACCCTGCCTGCCCCCCAAATCCCTGCTGTAGACCTTACTTACCTTCCTGATCACCCCTGCAGACTAATTGCACACCAATCCATCCTGTGGACCCCACCTGCCCACCCCAATCCCTCTGCTGCCTCCGACAGACCTCACCTGCCCCCACTGATCCCTCCCATGGATCCTGCTAGCCCCCCCTGATCCCCTGTGTATGCTGCCTCCCCCACTATCCTCTAGTGGACCCTGCTTGCTGCCCCAGTTCCCTGATCCCTTCACGGACTTTATTTGCTCCCCCAAACCACAATGAACTCCCACAATTTCATTCCAGAGCCTGCCTGCTCCCCATCCACCCAACCCCCCTCATTGGCCCCCGCTATCCCGACTCGCCTTAGGTGGCCATTTTTAACTTGATCTAACCTCCCCCTATCCTCCCTCAATGTCAGTATGCAGCTTTATTGTCCCTTCAAACAAGGGCCAAGGTACCAGAGCTCTCGAAATAAAATGACTGAAGCTATTTGTTAAACTATTTTAAATTTAAAACAGAGGCAGGAAGAACACAGGGAACACTTTAGCCCACATAGTTTAAATGTCACAGAGCTAAAAGCAACTATAGGCAGGAGCTTACCATTAAATGTGTAACTATAGGCTTCACTGACATCACTGGCTATAAGGATTGAAAAATCATCTACACTTTTTAGCCTTCATTTTTCTTTTGAATGCCTTTCTTGTTTTTTCCCCTCCCCTTTTCCACACTGGCTTCTATTTTTCTTTTCTCATAGTGATTAACTTACATAGGCACTGTGAACTAATTTATTTATATATATTAAAGCTATATCATGCAACACTGGAAGAGACAATGACCCACACAGAATAGGTTTTTAGCCATTTTCTCTTAGAACACATTTGTAAAGCTGAAATATTTTCTTACCTCCTCTGACTGTTCTCTGGTTTGTGCAGGTGAAGATCTTCTTCCTACTGTAAGTCGATGACAAGGATAAGTCACCCCTGATGCAGCTAGAGTCATCTGCAATGAAAACAGCAATTATTTATTAATGTATTTGTCTCATTTCAGAGTATTTTTGCTTTGAGCATTTTGAGTTGTTTCAATGTTTGGATTAAAAACTGCACTGCAGAGGTCTGACATTATTATACCAAGATAAATGAGAAGACTGGAAAACTAAAACAACTCTTTATATGAAAATAAATAGTAAAAACAATTATTATTGTACAATTGCTATTAATATGGCTGTATTGTGATACCCCTTTTATGTGTGGAGCTTTAATGATATATTCTCAACTGCACATACAGGGCTGTAATATCTACCTTAGAAACAGACAGCAGAAACAACAGGTTGCTGCGGCCTGTAGATGAGCTGCAAGAACATTTTTATATTTGCTCTCTTTACGAGTTTAAAAGAAGACGACTATTTTCAGAGATTTTTTTCTCTTTAAAGTACTATGATCACTGTTCTTTGAGACTGTGCTGCTATGGCACACTTGCTTGATCTTGTTTCCATGTTAAAATTTGTTATGTGAGATGTCACTAGATCAAATGATGAACTATGAATAAAAGTACGTGCAATTCACTTTCCCTCCCTAATTAATAAGCAAACAGCAAATAAAGACAAGATAAGGTATTGCTAGGGATTAATTAAATACAACAGTTAAAACCTTCAAATACAAGGTTTATGGGTAAGACGTGGTAACAGATATAATCACAATGTTACAATTCCATTTTTAAAATCTATTATTCAATATGAAATTCTTATCGGTAAAGTATTTATGTTTAATTAATGCAAATACTGAAGGCATAGGCCATACTTGCCATTTGAACATCAACACCAGGGATTCTTAGAGTGCCCAGAGTTTTCACATAGGAATCCATAATATTAAAACATTGTGACCTGCTGTGGTCTGAGTTCTTTGCAACAGAAGAACTGCTCTATTATTTTTCTGTAGTCAAAAAATGAATGAAAACTGAGAGCACTTTCTGAGGAGCACACTGAGTCTAAAAAGGTTGAGAACCACAAATATACACATATGAAACCAACAGTGCTGATGAACTTGTAGCTGATACAGGAACAACATACATCAATCAATTTAAGACAAAAGAAGAGATAATTTTCAGCTATTATTTTATGCCTAAATGTAACTTGAACGAAACAATAAATTAATATAGCAATGGTGAAGAACTAGCGATCTCGTGGCTGAAAGACCTACAGATTAGTGGGGGTAATCTTTAAGCATCTGATTCGGTAGGTGTTGCAAGAGTATACTTAATTTCAATATTGATTAAATTACTAATCAATGTGAGAAAGGATGTTAGGACTCTCCCTTATTTTGTGATCATGCAAAAATCATGTTCAAGACAACAAGAGTTTCTGGCATGCAAAAATGGAGACTGAGTCTTACCCAGCCACTGTTCACCCAGGTGGGAAATTTAGCCAGCTAGCCTTCTCTAAAACCAACTTTAAAACAACTCTATGGTTTGACTGTAGGATTCCATTATACAGAAGGTAGCCCACTAAATTTGAATTACATAGGATTAAAACATTCATGGAATGAGAACCAATGCAGTGTGAAAAGCCAGACCACCTCTTCTTTTGGACAAATGAACTTAGTATATCATCCTAATATGTTGTTTAAATTGTCTGATTCTTCTGTGCTGTTCTTGTTATCTCAAACAGCTTTCCTACATTTCTGCAGTTTAGGTAAGACAGTCAGATACACATCTTACTGCCCTCTACTGGACAGAATGACAGAACTGCTCAAGCAAATGAATCATAGGTAAATTTTTCAGAAGGACTTAAGTCTGTTTTCACAAGTGACTCAGCACCAGATGTATGAAGGTATTTAGATGGAGAGAGGTGCCTTGTGAAATTTACAGAAGTGTCTAATAAGCAGGTTAGCCACCTAATTACCATTAAAATTAAAGGATAATGTGAAAAAGCTATGTTGAGAGATTCCAACATATACTAATTTAAGTAATTATTTTATAAAATATCAGAATCTCTACTCTGACTTAACACATTTTTCAAAATGCAGTTTTAAATACAAATTTAAGCTACGTGACTATGTAAAAAAGTTTAAACATTTTTCTATTCTGTTCAAAGTGAACTTTTTTGGAAAGAATGTTAAATGGGGTGAAAATTGAACTCATTAATATTCAGCCAAAGGCTACATTACAACCAACTGTAAATTACTGGACTTGATACAGTAATTACCAAATGAAATTCCATTCCAGGTTATGCAGGGTATCAGATTGGATTATGTAATACTGTAGTTCTTTTTGGTCTTAAAAATCTTTAAAAACAACACAAACCACCCCCGCCACATTTTTAGTCATTTCCTCTGCAGTCGTACACATCTCAAATTAACACTGTTAACTTGGTCTAACAACAAATTCTGCTTTTACAGAACCTAAAGTTGGTAAGTTTTATTTCACACCAGCATCACTAGCTCATATTAGGATTTACAGGTTGATAGTTATTGGTTCCTCCAAAGTCAACAAATAGAAGATAGCAATTGTTTACTGTTTTACTATTTTCTTTTCCCTTTTCTTGCCTAGGGACTGATGAATTTAAATCACACACACACACACACACACACACACACACACACCCATCCTGATTAGACTGTAAAAACGTTAAGGGAAATAAAATTTCAAATAAATTTTGAAGCTGAAAGTGAATATGCTGGAAATACCCTATTTATTTTTATACACAATTCAAGCTGCTTTCATCACTTCTGTGCTAGAAATCACAAAGTTTTAATTTGCTGCAGGTTGAAGCAAGCTGATTAAGCAGGCTAGTTACCAAGTGAATGCTAACCTGCCTGGACTAGCCTAGTGCCGCATTCTTGTAGCAGGGTTAAATAGCAGTTTAATCATATTAAAAAAAAAAAAAACAGAAAAAAATAAGCATATATAGTAAAAAAACGAAGTGACTAATACTGTGGAACAGACAAAATATTAAAACAGACATACAGGTCAAGCTCAATTATCTATGAAACAGTTATGTCAACAATACAAGAACTGTATTCTCCATTGGTATTGCCATTTTGCATCTTAGCAGTTCATTCAGTAAATTTGAGACTAATAAAAAACAAAAACTGACAGCTACAAATCCTGAAACTCTCCCTAAGATACTAGACCTAAAGAACTGGACAAAAATTACAGTAACTTAGATGCATGCTCTCACAAAAAGCAAGGGCAAAAAAATAAACCTTCCATAACATTTTAACATCCTCAAAAGGTTAAGTATAAAATGGATCTCTTTTAGAGAGTTTAATGCAAGTAGTAGATATCCTAATTGGTTCTTTATATACACATATACCTTGCCCCCAGACTCAGCCCTCATGATTTGATGGTTATCACAGTTCTAATTTGCAACCCGAGTACAGTATGTGAGTGAACATTAAAAACACTAAACTTTTTTTATTAAAGCTCTGCTAGTATTTGTGCCACTGTAAGTGTGTGCCCCTGCTCGTCTGGATGCGGCCTATGGCTTCAGACAGTTGACTTCCATGCACCAGCAAATCTCTGCCACATAGTGGGAGGGGCAGATACAGTGCTAGCAGAATTGGCAATGAGATACAAAACTGGGTGTTGTCCATATATTGTTTAATATACTACATTTTGGGTATGTACAGACACTCGTGAAGCATAGGGAAAGGTCCGATGGAGTTGACCACCCAATCTAAGGTAAATTGGCATGAGTGGGCTACCGCATGGACTTGGGGGGGATCGGGGGGCAAGTGGGGTCCACAGAAGGATCAGGGGGGCAAGGGAGGAGGGGAGATTTTGGTAGGGACTGGGAGGATTTGGTAGCATTGGGGGGCAAATGGGGTTTGGGGGGTTGGAGGGGATATGACTAGTGGAGTCCCCAGGAGTTTGGTGGGGTGCAGGAGGGTTTGGCAGAATCAGAGGAGCTAACAGATCTGCAGGGGCGCTTGTGAGGACTCTCTCCCACCCCAAACCATATTTTTAGCTCCCTGAACACCCCATGGGAATATGATTAACGTCCCCAGCAAACCTACCCCCCCAATCCCACCTGGTTCTCTCTCCACCCTGACTTACTTCCTCAGGTTCAAGCACTGGCAAACGCTAGTAAAACTGGCATTGGAAGCAGTTTGCGGAATAGGGCTTCGGTGGGCTCAGGGGGACTGGCTGGTCTGCTGGGGGGGTGGGGGGTGCAGGGGGGTGCCCATCAAAGGGAAAGGAGAGATACCAGGAGGCTAAAAATAGCTCAGTGCTGGGGGGGCAGGGAGGGGAGGAAAAGCACAACCCCAGGGCTGCGCTGGAAATTATAAAGTTCAATTAGATCAGTCTTGTCAGACCCAATCTAAATTAGACTACCTAGGAGGTACAGTTAACTTAGATTGGGTCAGCTATTTTTAAACCAATCTAACCTTCCTGAGCTTCTGTACAGCTCACACTTAGATCCTCGTTAGGTCAGTCTAAGTGTAAGGTCCATACCTGGTAAGCTAAGTTAGATCGGGTGGCCACTTTTAACACAAGCTAACCTCCCTGAACATCTATATACCTAGTTGATAAGCTATACATATAAAAACGCTAGTATCTCAGTCGCCAATCAAGACTATCACTCCATTTTTCTAGGTATGCACATGTGTACACACACTGCTCTGAAGAAATTATAGACAGGTGCATGGTGAAAGAGTTACAGGGCCATAAAGTTACTTGCATCAAGTCACACAGTAGCCTAAATTAGATCTCAACATCTTCTGACTCCAGGCACATAGGGTGTTTATAGACATGCTCCAAGAGGGGAGTGGGGAGAGTGGTTTAATTAGAGTGTCTCCAACAGCTTCTCTAATTAAAGCACCCAGAGCGGGGGCATGTTACCTAAAGCTCATCCAACAAGCTTTACTTAAAGTGCCACTGCCACCATTTTTCAGCACGGGGACACTGATGCATATGACACTGAAGTCTGCTGGAGCGCGGTACTTATCACACTCCAGCAGACTTAATTAATCGAGTCTGCTCCAATGTGCTGTAATTACAGCATGTCAGAGCAGCCTCACTGCATGTGTATAGGCACCCATACGCTCTCCCATGCTACCTCATTTCTAATCCCATGTGACATCAGATAGATGTGTGAGCATACACAGTGACAGAAAAGGCATTGAAGACTTCCAAAATGGAGAGCACTGGTAGAAGGAGACAATCTGGCAGGACATCAAGCTGACAGCAATAGCTTGCTACTGAACACATGAATAACAGATGTGCCCAAAAGCCTCCAGAAAGCTAAACACATACTTTAAAGCTGACATTTTATTTTTATTATATTAAAAATATATATTTCATTTATGAACAACTTGAAATTTAGAGAAAAAAGCTAAACAAATGTTCACTCATATATTCAGGCATCCCTCCTAATCTCCAACCAAAATTTCCCCTGCTCCAACCTAAACTTCCTCTATTGCCACAGAGAGAAGCCCATCTCCATCCTCTCTGGAATTGCCCTTCAGGTATTCGCAGAAGAATATCAAATCCCACCCCCTCCCCAGTCTTCTCCAGAAGATCTTTCAGCCTTTCCTCATAAGTCTTATGTTTATAAGAATAAAGTCTTATATTTAACTGTAAATTTGCTCTTTCCCAAACTGGGCCTCAGATTTGAAGGCCAACTTGGGGGCCAGGAAGGGAGTGGCATGGGGGTGATACAGCTACCCACCAAAAATTCTCCAATGATGACAGTGGAAAGGCACGCTGTGAAAGCTGTCTGAGACCAAGCAGGCAATACACTTACAATCCGGGGGCGCCTATACACGTGCAGCGAGGCTGCTCCGACGTGATGCAATGACAGTGCAGCAGAGTAGACTTCATTAATTGAGTTTGCTGGAGTGTGGTAATTACAGCGCTCCAGTAGACTCCAACGTCCCCGCACTGAAAAACGGTTGGGGGGGGGCGCACTTTAACGAACTTTCTTTGAAGAGCCCCGACACCATTTTTCAGCACGAGGATGCTGATACATGAGATGCTCCGGGCACTTTAATTAGAACAGCTCTCAGAACCACTCTAATTGCAGCCCCCCCCAACACTCCCAGAGCACGTGTATAAATGCCCCAGGTGACTAGGTCAAAACAAATCCTAGTCTGATCCTTTTGGGCAATGTTTGATCTGTGATTGAGTGGGCTCTTGTCTTATCCCCACATAGCACAACAAACCAGAAAACTCTAGGATAGATTTAGTTCCATACAAACAATAATACAAGTCTTTCTGGACATAAGAAGCCTGACTCCCTTGGGTGGGAATGAAGCCCTGAAAAACACACAGAGAGCCTCATGACATGATTCAGATGAGACAAGCATTTAGTGTGGGGATAGAACAAGATCATCTTTTCCATCCAAAACATAGCGCAAGGAAGATTAGCCGCTAGACTTGTATTTGACCAAATCTCTGCCAGGATAGTTGTAAGGAACACCATTACCACAGAGAGCGCTCTGAAAAATATGGTACACACATGACCTTCATAGGAGCAGGGTTCTAGTACGCTGCAGAGACATTTTACACCAGAAGAAATACCATTCAATCAACTCAAAATAAAGTCAAAACTCATGTTACAAAGTTGAAACAGGGCGTCAATTTATAAATGTCATAAGTGCCATTCATTGGAACTCGAAATGTCTTAAGTCAAGGACTGCCTGTACTACTTGTTCCTTTTCAACTGAAATAAGATACGAAATGACTATATCCATGCAATAAATGCTAGAAAAATCAAGTGGGAGTCAAATGCGCCCCTATTATATTTCAAAGACTAGTCCTTGCTGAAGTAAAAATGAGAAACTTCATTGGGTGCAAAGAAATGACACTTTTTTCCATTCAGTTTTCATTTCCAAGTCTCCCATTGAAGAGCTAAATAATTTCCAGGTCTATTTTAGATCAAACTGTATCTAGCCACTGCCCTAGCATGTAAAGAAAGGCAAAGGCTTGGGAGGCTGCTCCGCAGTTTCAGCCAGCTACATGCAATGCAGTCCCTCCAGTGTTCTCCAAGAATCTAGCCTTTAAGTTAAAGAAGTTAAGGAGCTCAAGAACATTCAGATCACCTAATCCTGGATTCTTCAGGCAGTCTGCTACAGTCTTCAGCTTCTGTTGACTTTAACTCTCAAAACCGTTTGAGCAAAACAAGGCACTACATGCTACCCAATGGCATTTCCTTTTGTGTCTACTCACACAAGACTTTGGATAACATATCCAACAGATTCCAAAAATACCTGAAATGTTCAATAAGGGAAAAGCCTCACTGATTTTGGTGAGAACTGGAAAACATGGCTTCCACTTGTGTAAGAGAAAGGAAAACCAGACATACATAGTGCCCATTTGAGAAGATAAGAATTTCTTTGGTGTCATCTGCTGCTCTCTATAAATTTCACAGACAAAAGCTTAATTGGAAGCTTTCATTTGCACACAATTTGGCCTCCACGAGCAACAAAGTATGAGATAATTGTTTATCTCAGTATCAGTTCACTATCAGTGTGTTATGTCATTAATTTTAATGTTTTACAAACCACTGCTTAGGTTAACAAATAAAAGAGTTACGGAAATGCTCTCAGAAAAAGCTTGCTAAAAAACATCATGTTCAGTTTAACTGTAAAGTTCAAGATTACAGTGGTTATGTGAATTTGTTCAACCCTGAGCACATGCAAATATCCCATATTTTCTGGAAACATACATCACCTGTATGCAACTGCTATAACACTCAGAATATTATGCAGTGCATGCTTAAGGCATTAAGAGCAAAAAGTGTGTTTTCATTCATGAAAGCTAAAACAAAAAAATAAAAAACCATACAAAGCTTAAGTAATAAGGACCTGTACTAGAAACTAAACTATGCAGAGGAGGGGAATTCTCATACAAAAGCCACTAGAATTACTCACTAGCTATTACATTATATAACGCTGTCTTTGAATCCATATAGAAAAGTTTAGGGACAATGCATATTGAAATTCTATATTAAGAGACAGAGAGATTTATAGAACTGCAAAAATTTCAAAATCAGGAGGTCCACTCCATTTATGAGACGTTGTCGTAAGAGACCATGGTATGTGTATGGGGATTTATACATACTTCATGCTGCAAGTCCTTCAGAACTAATGAAAATATGATTGCACATGGCACTGAAACTGAAATCTACTTCAAATTCAGAGAAACTACATGGAAACAGGGCCTCATTTGGTTGAGAAGTTACACTAGTTATTTTACAGACTTACTCATTTGCACATAGCTAACTAATGACCAAGCTATTCTTGTTTACCTGTTTCATTATTTAATATCTGATTAATTATTAAAATATCTAGGAAAGAATTACAAAAAACACTCAGGGATAAGCAGGAATCTCCCTGAAGATGGTTTAGACTAGCAATTGCCCCAACAAGAAAAGAAAAATCTAATAGTGCATACTTCCTTTTCCTTGACTACATGAACTTCAACAAACACGCAAACAAACAAACAAAAGGAATGAAGAAGGGAGAGCTTTGGTAGACATAACCATTGCTCTGATGATCCTGTCCTCCTCCATGACTGATGGAGGGGGAATAAATGTAACAGACATTGGAAAGGTAGGAAATTATTGTTTCATGAAGCTAAGAACCTATTTTCTGAAGGCCATCAACATGAAACAGCACAACATCCACTTTGAGACTAGGCCTTCCAGTCTCAACAACTTCCCTCTAGTGCATGCTTTACTCTACTAGCAGTCAACTTAGAAAATGTAAGCAATTGGGTGGCACAGATCAATTCTTGTTCTATAAACCAAGTAGATGAAGAACATCCATTCAATCGATCAATAAGACAAATTGATTAATACAATAGTCTAGACTGAACAGTACGGCAACTGGGAAAGAAACATTTCTAAGGCCTCCAGGCTCAGGACGCACACAGTCCCTTTGTTGAGAGACTTAACTGCTTAGCAGATGTGGGGTATGGAACGAAGGAGGGGGCAGTGGAGTGAGTGAGTGAAGAGAGGGAATAGCAAAGGAAAAGCCTACTTGCAGGCTTGAAACTTGATTATGGCCAGCTATCTATTCTTCAAACCGTTCAAAGAAATTTTTGTTTACAGCCTCATCTTTTAGGAAGGGGTTCCTACATGTGGGAGATTTTCACTTACCACTACCCAAACACAGTATTTGGTTTATGAATGTTGATGGGAAGGAATTAAGCCTACTGTCACCCATTTATATCCTGTTGGAGGCCCTACAGAACGTCATCGGCTGGGATAGAGGCCGTAGGTTCTCTATTCAAAGAGTGGGTGGGGGCTGAGTCCTCCCTTTTTCTGGATGAAACACAGCTCACCTGAAGATGGGTGCTCAGCACTTGAAAATCTAGCCACTGCTAACTACAGATTTAATAAGAGTTAGCTTGCTTTGAATTCATAGTCTCACAGAAGCAAACGAATATTTAATATATGGTCCAAGACACGCTACAAGAAAATGCATCCCTGTTTAAAAAGAGTATCTTAGCTTTTGAAGGATTAAAGGATTTTTGCACATTAAAAGTTTATTCACTCTTCTTTTTTCAAGGAAGTAAGGTTGTACAGTTTTGTTTCAATTAGTAAATTTTGCTAAAGAGACACCACATCTATGAAATAAAAAGTTTGCATTTATGTTACAATGAGCTACTGCATTACAAACAATGAACACTACATTAAAATAAAATAAAGTAAATTAAATGAATGATTAGTAATTTGCAAATACAAGGGCTTTTTTGCATTTTGGGATTAGAGATAAGGCTCAAAGAGATTTGCTAAACAAAAGTTAATAGCTCTCTTTATAGTTTTATGCCACTCAGAAAACCATTAGTAATGTAGTTCAGTACTACTATGCCTATGCAAGTGAATTAACCTGTTGAAGCTTCTGCCTGCCTTATCAACCCTTTCCTTTCCTCTTCAACCCAACAAAATAAAGATGATGACTGCACCTGTTAACTATTTGGTACTTTAACACCAAACAGTATTGGTTGAAATATCAAGTGTATTTTGGATTTCTCAATACTGCAGCAATAATAAAAACGAGCAAAAATGCTTTAAAAACCTGGCAGACCTTGAAACGATCTTCCTCCAGAAAACTAGTTCATTTTTGTTTTGCATCTTCATGATAAAAATATCTTGACAGGTATTCAGCATTTCATTTTAAACACTAACTGGATGAAAAAATTCTCTAGGGTGGAGTGTGTTCAGGTTATAAACCACAAATGCTTATTTATCTCCTCACAAAGTGTTGCTGAGATAATTACTGCTGACAGCTTTATTCAAGGTTCATTTCACTTGTTCTACTATTTTTCTCTAGTTCGAAGTTTAGTAGGGCCCATGGGAAGATCCACCCCTCACACCTGTTCAGTTTCTTCGTGTTACTAGGGCCAGTCTGGACATGTCACTTCAAATTAGCATTGTACCAGGGCACGAACTGTGACAATTACTTATCGCAGGTTTAACTTAAAAAAAAAAAAAAAAGTTTCTAATTCAGCCACAGGAACAGTGTCAGAGTACGTAATTTAAACCTGTTAATACAGGTTGTAGGATACTTATTCTGAGAATTTGTGTGGTTCCCACAACGGATCTTTGAACTAGGAGATAAAGATTCGAGTGAAGAAGGAATACTGCGTAGGTTAGATGTGCCTTCCAAAATTGGTCAAAACTGGAAACAGTTTCTTGAAAATTTTAATTTCAAAGTAGAGCTTGTCCTTCCTAAATTTAGTACTTCAGGCTTGCTTTTCTTCAATTCCTGATTTTTTCCTTCTTATATTTCAAAGACCCATACACTTAGGTACAAATCCAGTTCTGTCTTCCTTTGCAAAGACAGCAACATGCATTGGGCTTCACTGTGGGAGGATGAAGAAGATTGCAAGCCATTGTTCATCACAGACCTTGGCTCGTTGGATCTCTGTAGCAAAAGTATGTGAGAGTCAAGGCACGAGTAGGCTGAAGAGGGATCCATGGGCTACTCTCAGCTGCCTGCCTTTCCC
>NW_005842139.1:1756126-1763626 GCF_000455745.1 Alligator sinensis
AGCCACTTCAGTTCCCAGGCTGCAGCAGACTTCACAGAGCAGCATCTACAACTGATGCAGAGACTCAGAAATGGATTCCTCCTTGACCACACAAAGTTCTGCTCTGGCTGGGCACTGGGATATGCGTTTGCCCAAAGTTGGTGCTGTTCACAATTGTATCAGTGGAGCCTGGAGGTCTCAGCTAGGATCAGAGCACCATTGTACTAGGTGCTACACAAATGGAATAAAAAGGTAGTCCTTGTTTTTGGTATTTGTGTGCATGTCATCTGATTAAGCCTAGTTATACAAGAGGAGAATTAGAGCTAAACAGATACTGTGGTTCTTAGGGCTGTCCTAAAGCCACAAAAACAATTAAAGGAAACAAATGGAAAAGAACATTTACTCCATCAGCAGAGTCTACAAGGAAAGCAATGAGCTCAAGAAGCAGAAATTACAAATGTCCTCTATTATTAGCAAAGCTTACTTTTTTTGTTTAATGAAAAAAAATCATCCTAAAAATTGAAAAATCCCCCAAGCAATTTGTAGCTGTTTGAAACACTGGGTAACTGGACTAAATAAACGCTGAAAGACCTGGAACATGGTTAAGTATGGACTACCATGGGGCTAATTGTGGATCTTGAGTTAATTACTTTCCACTGATACGTTTTTTCAATGGTCTTTTACATCAGTTTTTTCTTTTCTTATTCTGAACCCCAAGGCAATTCAGAGTGCTGGCCTCCAAACTGGATGATTCATTATGTACTTCTGTCTTAGGATGTTTAGTTCAAGCAGAGAAAGCTAGGCTTTCACATCAAGTTGATGTTAATGTGCACTGACAAAGCAACAGTAGAGGAGCTTCATGTTTGTCACAACGTGCACTCCTTAATGTAGTAAATGCTTTATACTGATATGCAAATAATGACATTTCCCAAATTTCCAGTTCCTCAGCATTGCTTCAACTAATTGCTCAGTGGTTAAAACTTATGCATGTAAATGGTTCAATGGATTTATTAATGAATACACCTGTGTGAATAAGCTCTGATCCAAAACATACATATGACCTGGGGCAGATTATATACCCCTGAAAATTTTCAGAAACTCAATAATAAATATTATCCTACCACACCTAGACACTAGTAAGAACAATATAAGATTATCTGTAGGCAACTAAACATCTAAAATCATGGATTATAAAACATTCTTCACACTACGAACATCACCAGATTCCAATTATAGTTGATGCAACATAATAAGATACTAAACTCTTAGATTGTGGGTGGCAAACCAGTATCAAGAGCTAACAGCCAACCTGCCGATCCCATATTGCTAAAATAGGAGTAGGATCCAGGCAAATTCCAGCTAAATGGGAAGTAAGAAAAACACTGAGACCCATGCTATTTGTTGAAAACAAGAAAAGTGAGTACCTTGAAACCAGCTGGCTCTCTGGTGGTCAGTGGATAGTAGATGGGAAACCACCAAAGATTGCTTGTAGCATCACTGTAGCAATGTATAATCCTGCTTACTCCCATTCCTAAAACTTTACTACTGATCACAGAAAACTCTACTTCTTACATGGAAAGGGATCGAGAATCTTCTTCTAATTGAGGCTGCAAAAGCAGTGAACATTGATGGGTTGTCTCCCGCATTTCTTTGCCATTCATCTTTGTAAAAGTGTATACTGTAATTATGAGAATAATCAAGGTAGTGCCACTGCACTGCTTCACTTGCCTTTGTCAGAACAAACTACTAGGGTTTTTAATCTTCCCCTCTTACAAATGAGATAATTGCTTTGGAAAAAGAGTATACCACTCTGTCTTGTTCATAACCTGCCTCAACATTTTAGTGATTAAGAGATAATGGCAGGGCTAATCAATATTTTTAATGTGAAGAGCAAGTGTAAAATAAAGTAGCAGGCATTAGAATAAGCCCTCAGTTTGATTCATCCTAACCACATTTTGCACACAGATATTCCACAGTACATCTTGGGACCTGTTTTATATTCACAAAGAGTATCAACCAACCACTTGGCACATTTCTGGTCTATGGTGAGATGCCATTTACCTCACAGCATTATACAACAATTTGGATAGCAAACAGAGGAGCGCCTGGATATTTTTCCAGCACTATATAATTCCTTGGCACACTTCAAGCAGTTGTGCTAGCAACTGTAGTTCCAACAAATGGTTCAAACATTGATGGGCTTTTTGTGCTGCCTTTTTGTCCTGGATATCATTATTCGAGGAATCATCTTTGAATATATTTAGATATTTTTGGAATGTTAGCCTTTTGAAAATACATAATGTTACTAAATAGCTATGCATCAATGAAAAATAATAGGTTATTTTTCACACATTTTTTCTATATAGCCTATATGTAAAGGCTTTTAGCCCATTAAAAACCCTTTAAGTCTTCCCAAACCAAAAATGCAAGGACTAGAAATGTTAAATATACTGAATGAACATAATGTGCTTTTACAGTTTATAGAACATTAGAGGTCTCATCTTACACCAAATCAAAATGCATTACTTTTATTTATTTGCTGTACACTAAATATGGTTGACAACATGATTTTTTTAAACTTATCCAATATTATAATAGACAGATAAAGTAATTATTGGCACAAATGTAGTGCCATTTTAGGAATACATGTGTTCTGCTTCCCTTTTTATTGCTGACTCCTCATGAGACTTGTTCTCTATGCTGTGATGTCACAAGACTCGAGCAATAATTTTGTTAGAGAAAAGGTGCAAAAACAGGATTGTGGTCTGCACCACGGCAGAGGCGGATCCAGGCAAACTTCCAGCAATGGCAAACATTCTCTCACATGTACAGAATAACCCGAATGATACTGTAATTTTATAGTACCACTCCCTGCATTAAGTTGTGAGAAGTGTTAAACCTGCTTATAAGAAGTTCAAATAAAGTGAAACTCTAATTACAAAAAAGTGGCGTTTAAGCCTCAAACTGCTTCAGTCTATTTCAATGGATTTTCATACCTCTTTATAGCGAAGCTTTACTCTCTTTTATCAGCAGAGTTGTCAAAAGAAATGAGTTCCACCGTGATATTCTTCTTGGAATAATACAATTACCATCCATCAAACAGGTGTTTGCTGTATTCCAAGGAGATTATCACCTCCCATTCTCCTCTGCCAAGGCAGGGAAACAAAGACGCTATTACTATTAAATGATGGGAGAGGTAGGCAGGAATTTTTGACGCACACTTTGGCTTCTCTCGGCAGGAAGCAAGAATCGGCTCATCTTGCTACAACTTTTTGTCACTGGAAGTTAAGATGTAACCCTACTTCTCCCCGAGCCATTTACAACTACAAAGGGAGGGGAGATGAATTAACCTATTTGTAATTTATCGTTTGAGTGCATTTACAGGGATGTTTTTCTCGGGGGGAAAAATAAACAAAAGGTGCCATATTTTAGCCACACATTTTTAAAGGAGCAATAAGCATACTTGATGTGGAAAAGGCACTTCTGACCCATGGGCTGAAAATGAACTTACTCCCAATACCATGATCTAGTGACCTGCCCGGGGTACAGACACAGTAGGCTCCTCTCTAGGGACATAACTTCTTAAGTGGACTTCAGAATATCAGCCGTTATTTTAAAAAAATCCTAGCACTAACGGCTGCTCAGTGAAGACAAAAAACATGGTGTTAACATAGTCATGTCTGCCTGCACCTGCAGAAAGCCTGACAAGAGCTGTAAAGACTTGGGCGACATCCATGTAACAACACAACACCAGAGGTCCCTGCTGCCGTGTCTTGTAAGAAAAGGTCTCCATGCAACTACCTTCGCCCCTCCAGATGTACAAGGAAGGTTGGGCCATGCTGTAAGATGAGGGTGCTTTGTCACAGTGCAACTAAAGACCCAGATTGCCTTGATCTAACCCCAGGGCCGGCCTAAATTTAGATTTATACTTGAGACCATCTCTGTTATGTTTCAATTTGCAGGTTATGTCAATATAATTACTTTAATAAAAACCGAAGGCTACATTGAAGTGTTAACTCCCTACAGTAATAACATGAATCACACTTTGTTCAGTTATTTCAGGCTCACCGTTTCCTTTAATGAGTTTTATGAACACATCATTTTTAGATAAAATAAACTGTCATGACTAAGATGCATCGTTTTCAATAAAACAACCTGGAAATACTTCAGAATATTTTGTTCAGATAAGTAAGATTTTGGATAGAAAAAAAAAACAGTCCATTCAATGTTTTAATGAAGCCACCAATGTAGCCTTTCAATAAAGTAAATGTCATAACTCTTCTGCCCACACTTCTAACATTAAGATCAGATATGAAAAATATGAAGCAACTAAAAATTATCTTGTTCTTACAGAACAAGATTATTAGTCTTTGCAAGGAAGGACTATAGTGATTTCTATAGGATTACTGGTGTTCATGCAGCTTAAAATATTAAAAATATTCTCAAATCCCACTGTAAACCATTTTTAATGGCTGAAATACTGACAGAAGTCTCAACATTTGTTTCCAGTCTTTTCTACAACGGTGAGAAAGGTTGACTATAATAGCTTATACTGACATGAGGCCAAATTCTCTGTTGGTAGAAGCTGGTACAGCTCCAATTGGCTGTGCTGTCTCACACAAGAAGAAAAATTGGCTTTTGGTGTCTTTTATTATGAAAGATCCCAGGGTACTTTACAAATTTATTAAAACTCACATTTCTAGGATGAAATGTCATGGCTACTTAACAATTTACAGCCATGTTACACAATTAAAAATGGGAAGTAAAAAACATTGCCACATAAAACTTCACAGGAAATGTAAGCAAGCAGAATGTGGTTAAATTACCAGGGTGGGCAAAATGCGGCCCCGTGGGCTGGATGCAGCCCGCCAGGCCATTCTATCCGGTCCGCGGGGCCCCTAAAAAATGTAGAAAATTAAAATATTTATCTGCCCTGGGCTGCCTGTCATGTAGCCCTCGATGGCTTGCCAAAACTCAGTAAGCGGCCCTCTGCCCAAAATAATTGCCCACCCCGGGTTAAAACAAGAATTATCTACAGCAACAGGACTAACAACCTGACTTACTTCAACACCCATCATGCTGTTCATGGTCATCATGTTTGGTCTCAGTACTGGAGTGTGGTATCCCCAAATATTACATCTTTTGGAAAATATCCAAATGCAAGAATAATGTTATAGATTTTTTTCTTTGTGAGCTGCTAAATATTAAACTCCTCAACACAAACATCAAAGATGAGAAGATAAGAGGTATACTATCCCCTTGTAACTGTAATTTTGGCATATATTGCCTTTGAAAGAAAGAAAGAAAGAAAGAAAGAAAGAAAGAAAGAAAGAAAGAAAGAAAGAAAGAAAGAAAGAAAGAAAGAAAGAAAGAAAGAAAGAAAGAAAGAAAGAAAGAAAGAGAGAAGCAGTGAGAAGGCGAGAGAGGAAAGGGGAGAAAATTTTGCATTCAACACAGCACTACACAATCCCTGTTGGGGAATACCAGACCCAAGACTATACTGCTCATTCTCTAAGTGATAAAATGCCATTTCAAGTATGTCTCTACGGCACACCGTACAACCATGTAAAGATACTCAAGCTAGTCCATATGTAGACAAGTCTTTTGAGTGGCAGATGACAACTCTTATAGCACAACTCCACACCCCAAACACAATATACAGCCTCTGAACTCAAAAGGAGAGTCACCGATTCATAGCTATACTTAATTCCTATCTGACTAAGGTTATTTTTTAATAAAACGTGCCCTTCCATAGACCTCAAAACACAGGTATGAAATGTACTAAAAGACTGGCATGAATCATGAAACCTTAGAGAAGGAAAAAACAAAAGCTGCGCATGTGCGCGCCTTTTCAGACTCTGGCCTCAGGGACACCGAAAGAACTTGCCATACAACTTACATCTCTCATTACATGAGTATTCATGATCTGCAGGACATCAAGATCTATGCTGGTAGTTTAAGTGAGCCAGACGCTGTGAAAAAAATATCACTCCGCTTTAGAAACAAGGTTCAGAGATACCAGCTGGAAGAATACTGGCTTCAATAAAATTCTGATATTTTTGTTTGCATCAATTTACCATAGGCCTGTGAGGATAATGTAGACTCTCTTATTTCAGGCTTAGGATGAGTCAAAAAATAGAAAAGAACTGATGGAAAGGTATAAATAAAGAACATTCAGGTCTTGCTCTTGCACAATACAGGTACATTAGTAGTGGTTGTTGGAGGAAATATATCTGTTTCCAGAACATTGCACTTAATTACTCTTGCTGTTTTCAAGAACCACTTATTTTGCTTCTAATCAGTGAAAGCAGATAATCTGTGAGAAAGGTGCATCTTTTTGACAGCTGAAGAGCCACAAAAAGCATCAGTTAAATCAGGGCTGTCCAACTTCAGCATGTTCTGCGAGTTCCCCAGCCACACGCCGTACCCAGAGGAAGAGACAGGAAGTGGAAGTCGGGAGCCCCGAGACTCCAGCAGCTGTAGCAGCAGCAGCTGGAGTAGTAGGGGGTGGGTCATGGGGTTGGCACCTGAATCATTCAAGAGCAGCAAATTTGCCCCCAGGGCACTGGATACAGCTCATGGGTCACCAGTTCGGCGGCTCTGAATTAAATTATGAGGGTTTGCATATTGTAAAGTATCTGAAGAGCACAAATCAAAACGTGTGTCAGGTATCCAGGTTGTAGCCGTATTAGTCTAGGGGCAAAAGGAATCAGAACTAGGGGCAGAGGTGACAGCTTTTAAAAGATATCACCTATACCACGAGTTCTGATTCCAAATCAAAACAGCATTTGAGGGAACACATTTGGGCATGTGTAGATGAAACAGGGGGCCCTAAATTGAAGTGGTGGGTTTTTAAAAACACCGCTTCAATTTAGGGCCGATTAAACCCCCGTGTCGTGCATATACCCTGCTGACTTACCTGCCTCTCCAGTGGGGAGGGGAGGGTGAGCTGCCGGCAGGCGGAGCAGTCCTTGGGCTGGGGGGCTGGTGCTTCCCTCTGCAGCAGCAGTGTCCTCCCCCCCAGGCGGCACCCGGGCAGTCCCAGGGGGGCACCACAGCCACAGAGGGAAGCGCCAGACCCCCGCACAGCTCAGGCAGGCAGGCTCTCGGTGGGGGCAGGAAATCAGGTTCACCGCTTTTCTTGGGCAGAGCCTGTCTTCCCAGGCTGCTGCAGGCTGCCTGCAGGGCTTGCTGCAGAGCCGCGGAGGTACACGGAGCCCAGTGCTTTGCTCCATGGCTATAGGTGCAGCAAACTAAAACTCCTCAGAGGAGTTTTACTTTGCTGAGCCCTAAGTCATTTAAGGCCCATTATGCTACCAAATTTCCTACAGCGGCTGAAATTAATGCGCAAAACGCTGCCGAGGCGTGCAAATACCAACACCATTAAAGCAGTGCAAAATCATTTAGCCCGCTTTAAAGTGTCGTGCACACACACCTCATTTTGTCTACACATGGCTCATGAAACACACTTGCACAGACTGTAAGATTTAGGATTATTAGGGCCTTTTCACTTGGTTAGAA
>NW_005842139.1:1768626-1796194 GCF_000455745.1 Alligator sinensis
TGTGTGGGAAGAGCCTGCTCTCAGCTGTTTGCACCTAGTTAAGTCTCATTACCTTGTTACTCAGAGCACCTTGTACTAAAAAGCAGGACTAAGACAGTTTTATGGCTGCTAATAGTGCGGTACTGATGGTGGCTGAGACAGGCTATAAAGAATAATCACCCACTTCGAGTCAGTCAATTTTCTGCCTGGCAAAGAGTCTGCTATATGGAGTATAGTCTATTCACAGCGTCAAACTTTCAATACAATGGCAGGTTACCTTAAAGGTACATTATCCTGCCTTTTCTGTTGTTGATGAGGTTGCCACATAAAGGACGCTGTAACAAAAAGAAAGCCATAAGGAGACCGTGGTCTGCTGTCCTTGCCAATAGAGTCCAAAAGACTTGACTGTGAACGTGTTGCATTTCTCCAACATCCATTGTCCATTACGAGCCTGATGAGAACATCCTTAACTGGGATTTTTCCCCCATTTGAGACTGGTGTCTCAGTGAAACTGCTAATGTCAGTGCACAAGTCGAGGTCTCTGAAATCTCAGATTCCACTCCTAGGATGTGCTTAGAAAGCCACAAGCCTCTGAGGTCACTAGCTTTTTTGATGTCAGTCTGCTCCTGAGAAAGATCCAGATGATTTTGTCCCAAAGATAAAATACCCATTATGGCAGTTGAAATACTGGCCACATGGAAAAGCAGACTGCCAAGTAGCAGACGTTTCACATCCTCTCACTGCACTGCCCCAAATCAATCTTTTTGCTATTCTTATCCAAAAGGAAGATATGACCTACAAGAGAATTTTCATCCTCTTACTGATTATTGATTCTACCAATGAGCCAGATAATAATGAAAACCTTGGTAACTATTAATACAGTCGTAATTATTAAGAGGTAGCTGAGATCAAGGCTGCTCTCAAGCAGACGTTCTTAGTTAGGTCCAACAGCAGAATGGGTAGCGGAAATTTCACTCTCTTTCATGCCCAGGATGTCAAGACAGCCAGAAAAATGGTGGAATAATCCCATAAATACGTGGGGAGAGACAGACGCATGAATATGAGGTGCAAGTGATTTTTAGTCTATATGGAATGGTGTAAACCCTATGAAGTTAAGACAATATCGTTTAAAAAAGTCACATTGACAAAACTCAACTGTCCTGATTCTTAAGTATAATTATGTAATTGTTTTACTTCTTGTAACAAAAATATTTTTCCCCAAATCCTGTTATCCTGCCTCTTAGAACCTTGCCTTAACCAAAAAATACTTCTTGGTTTATTAGGTCACTACTTCAGTGCATTTTTGTTTGAAATACTGACTAGTTACAACAATATAATGACATTCTCAATCTAAAATCCTTATTTATATATTTAAATAATCAATTGACTTCATTCTCCAAGAATGCATTTGTGAACAGCTGTAAAAGTCTTATAGCAATAATAAGAAACTGATTTCCTCTGTTAATACAATATATTTGTGATGCACACCGTATTCAAGAGGTTTTGTTTGGGACTAACTGAACCTCAGTTATGTTCATCTATTTATAATCAATGGAAGACAAGCATACCAGAAAATTTCTTGGCAACAACCCCATTCTCTGCATTTATTTCAGTGGTGAAATAAACTTCACCCAGAAAATAAAACCTTTAATCCAAACCAGCACACCAAACCAAGACAAATCCCAGTGAAATGACCGTACGACATAAATATACTATATTGAACAATTCTGTTAGTAAACGTCACAAAGAATACTATGTCTCCTTGTAGCAATATCTATTCCCAAGTCTTTTACTGGAAGCAGCCCAAATATTGGGACTTTATGGCAAGCTGTTAACAAGTGTTTTCCATTATGCTTTTCCAAAGTTGTAAGTATAATCACAATGAAACTCAAGTTTAAGTCTTCCAATTAAATTAATGATAAAACAGAGAGAAGTATTCCTCTCACATATTAAATCTAAAAGGACCCTTTCCCAGATCCACTCTATTGAATCTGAAGCTTGTGGATTACCCAGTATTTGAAAGTTTCTAAAGCAAAGTGAATTTGAGTAAAAATACTGTGGAAGTTTCAGATCATACTTTCAATCTAGTTATGGAAAGTGTTCACTTCCTAGTAATTCGTTACAGACAGAATTTGGGTTTTTTAAATTTATTCTGGTGACATTTTTGACCTAATACAACGTAGGCAAATTGCAACTTAGGCTCAGATACAAGTTTGATATGAGGAATCTTCACTTCATCAGTAAATTCAAATCAAAACATTAGCACACATTAAGACTTACAAAGCAATTCAGGAGATTTAGACTACATCTATAATGCTACCTAGGGCTTTTTCTAGGCCTGACATTTCAGCCCAACCTCCCACCCCTTCTCTCCTCAGCCATCCACATTATAATCTTGTAGATCATGAGAATATAAGAGCCATACTGGGTCAGACCAATGGTCCATCTAGCAGAGCATTCCCTCCCCAACGGTAGCGGGGGTGGATGTTTTTAGAGGAAGAGCACTGAACCAGATATATCCCCTATTGATTTCCCTCCCCAGCATCCAACATTATTGGTTGAGAGATTCCATTAAAAAAAAATAATAAAATCTCCAGCCGTTCCGTTCAACGACTATTAATAGATCAATCATCCATAAATTTATCTAGTCCCTTTTTTGACACTGGCTATGCTCTCTGCTTCTAACACCTCCTGGGACAATGAATTCCACAAGTTAACTACCATTTGGGTGCATCTACACATACAATTAATATGACATGATAAACTGTGGAGCAGTTTGAGCCAGAGTCAACTGCTCCCAGGCGCAACGTCTACACATGCACCTGGGACAGCAGTAATTTGAGCCAGGGCAAAGCAGATACCCTGCTGACTGGGCTAATTGGGCACAACGTACACCCCTGGTCACCATCTACCTATGCATTTCGGCACAATAAAGTACTCCACCATAAGATAGTACTATTCTATGGTGGAGTTAATTCATTTACTGCATAATAATACTGGTGGACATGTAGACTGTGACACTTTACTGTGGAGCTAATCAGCCTACTCTGCAGTAAAGTGCACATGTATATGTACCCACTGCATAAAAAAAATACTTTCTCTTGCTAGTTTTAAAAGCATCTCCTATTAATTTCAGTGGGTGCCCCCTAGTTACAGTATTCTGGGACTTGGTGAATAACAGGTTCCTGGTCACTTTGTCCACACCCTTCATGACCTACCTGTACACAGTATTCAATATGTGGGCACACCATGGATTTACAGAAAGGCATGATGATGTTCTCCATTTTGTTTTTAATTCCTTTCTTAACGAGAATTCTCTGCTCAACATTTTATTGACTTTTTTGGTTACAGATGCACTTGACCTGATTTTTTTTTTTTTTTTTTTTTTTTTATATAAGAGAACTACCTACAGTTCTCTGTCCTGAGTCATAACAGCTAGCTCAGAAACAGAACGGGCTGTGTACAGTTGTGGTTATTTTTTTCCATGTGCATTACCTTGCACTTGTTGAAGCATCAGTTTCTCATGCGCGCTAATATTACACTTTCAGGAATGAGGCTTGCTTTCTCTATTATCATATTCACTTGCATGTTACACACACCTCTCCCCAAAACACGAGCCATCCAAAATTGGGGTGTGGCTGATTCTACACCAGAACAGACATGAGATCACTGTAGTGGTTGCTACTTCTCTCCCCTCTCTCCTTGTCAGCAGTACGGAGCAGGATGGAATTTGGTTTTCAGCATGGCAGCCACAGTTTGAATCATTTCACAGCCACTGCTAAATCGGTAGTAAATTTTGACTAAGCATGGCACCCTTAGAAGGATCTCAAGGCACCCCAGGGTCCCACTGCACCCTGGTTGAGAATCACTGCTCCCTACCCATAGCCAGTCTCCCTCTCTAAAAAACAGTATCCAAACTTGGTGTCAGACTTTACAGTATCCATCATCTAAAAATACAAATGCTAAAATCTAGTAAAATATCTTGCGAATTCACTTCTAAATACAGTGTTACAGTATACAATGTAAAATCATTCTGGACACCATACCAAATTATATATGTCTAAGTACTATTTTCTCCACCCCCTCCATTTACCAGAATAGTTCCACCCTGTAATAGCTAAACAAACAAAACAACTAAATATTGCAATATGTGCAGGAATTTCAATTTACAAATTTTCAACACAAAAGCACAAGTCTATTAACTGACCTAAAAAGCAGGTCTTTTTGTACAGACAACAGCCATAAGAAAATTCTGTACAAGATCTAACCACTGGGGGGCAACACAGAGGCACACTGTTATACAAGTAGAAAATGGCATGCTCCTCCTCCGAAGTGGTATAGCAACGGAGTAGACTTGGCTCCAGATTATTAGAGACTGGGATTCTTTTCCCAACTCTCCCCAAAGTTAGCCTGTACAAGTTGCCAATAATATTCTCTGTATAGCAAGTGAAAGATAGTTGCCAGTCTTAGAGCAAGGATCTGAGGCTCTGGTTAACAATATGAGTTGCAAAGGGCACACAAATATTGACAACAGATAGTAGAAAAGTTAGAGCTAGAATACCTCAATCCTTGAACTGCAACTCAGTGCATGCCCCTCTCAAATACCAGACAGCATATGAGGAAGGCAGTATTTTTCTCTCTCTCATTTTGTTTCTTCCAAATCATATAAAGATTTGTATACATTTATTTTGTATACATTTCTTCTGAATTTCACCTACTACCATTTATGGGAAAAGTAGGTGGGCAAAATAGCCATAATAGGATAACTTAAACAAAGCAGTAAACTAATTTTTAGAAATGGTTTTAGATCAAATGCTTTACTGACATGACCAATAATAGCTTTAGTAAAAAAAAAAAAAAAAAACCACAAAAACACACAGGGCATTGGCTCTACTTATTAGTGAGACAAAAGTCAAGGAGAAAAATCCTGGTTCCACTCATGTAAATTAATGACCCACTAACTTTGATGGTTCCAGGATTTTAACTCAAACAGATATGCAAACCGATGACATGAAAGAAACCTAGAAATATACTTTTAGTTGTATGTAACAGAAATCACTGTGTTTCCACAGTGTTTTAAACACTCTTACTTTAATACTATATGCTTTTTACCTCGGAGGCAATTTTTATAACTCGATTTGAAAAGTTAGAGTTCATTTTAATTGGTAATGAAACAACAAGCATGATCTTAGCAGCTCTTATATTTCCATAAAACAAGTGAACCACATTTCAGCTTTAGATGAAATATTCTCCTTGGCCCCACCTGACAAGCTATGTAACATTTAGATTTGTTTGTTAGTTGAAGACAGGATTTTATTTTAATAATAAAGGACTACCATTATTTTTTAATCTTTCCAACTTAATTTTAAATCATGAACATGACAAAATAGAGACTAAATCTTTAATATTAAATTAATGATGTTTCTTATGTAAACCCCCTAAAAGCAGAAGAAATTATTTCAAACTCATGCATTTACATTGTTTGCATTTTAATTAGATCAATGGATATAATTCAGTGTTAAAATTATTCATACTCTCTAGAAACTAAAAATGAGTTCTTGTTAAAGTGTAAAATGAGATTTCTGAAGGCTTGTATGTGCCTTGTTTCTCACAGTTAAACTGTCACAGCATGAAAACATTCCCCTACTTGTAGAGCTTTAGATACCTATCTCCCTAGTGAAAGTGTGCAAAACAAAATTAAAGAGTTAGTGACAATTCATACAGTATCCCATATTTCGTTAGATAAAACTACACACAGAGAATATATTTTAACTCTAAAGGGAGATGAGGCAACAATGTTTTAAATGACTATTGACTTCACTGAATTTCCTAATAATGTAAGAAGACTGAAGTCTATCAGGTTCATAAGAGACTCAAGATGATATAGGAATCCAATTATGGGAAGTCTATTTAGTTGTCCTGTTTGCTAAGCCAAAGGTTAACGAGAACTGCACTGAAAAAACCTCCTGTGGTATTACAAAGTATTTCTTATGCTGCATAAAATGTAAATGAAAAAGTATTCTAATCAAGGCCTCCTTTAACTCTTTAATTGTGAATTAGTAGCATACTCTTATACAACACAGCACACTGAGAACTCTATACAACACAATCAAAAGTGATTAGGAAAAATCTGCCAGTGAATTAAAAAGGGCTACTTAAACAGATAAACCTCATTACTAAATATTTATAACAGGCAAAGGGAAAAATGTTGAGAGTTCTTGCTAAAGTTAAATCTTCATAAGTATTAAGTTATATGGCCTCTAATTTCAGATAGAAATTAATTATATTTTTGCTGGTAACACATTCAGATCTGTTTACACAGCTGACATGTCTCAGCTGCACCAGATTCAAGCAGTGGGCTTTGAGGAGCCTCCTGCCTTGGAGCAGATGACTCAACATTCACCAATTTCATTAAACATGAAAAGGGAAAAAAAATTACCTGCAACAATGTCACTTGTAAAAACAGACTTAAAACAGATTTATGAGTTTTACACACCCAGGACATCCTATCCACAGAAAGGTTTTCTTTTCATTTATTTAGCTTTTGTTAACGTCTCTTAAGACCTAGATTAGACATCTTACATTTCTACCCTTTTGGGTTTTTTTACTGAATTTAAACTAGTAACTAAAATTCACCCCTTTGTAAAAGACTGTAACTGCTATGAAACTGTATTTATTAGATCAAACGTCATATCTATAGTCTCAAGTCTGCTCAATATATGGGCATAGATCCCTGCAGCTGAGTAAAAATTAACTGCTGTGCTTAAAAGCAAAAGCATAGGGATATTCACAATTATTTCAGATGTTCAGTCAGTCTTTGCTTTGCTTCATTAGCTTAAATCATTCATCCAACATTTAAGAAATGTAGTACTCATCGCTTCAACAAGTTGTTACTTTAGGAGGACTGGAGATTGGCAGTTCTATCTTCAAAGTATTATTATTCTAATATTTGTAGAAAGGAAACACTAGTTACATTTTCATTTAATAGAATGGTCATATTTACTTGGCTTCAACTCAACACTTAGAAAAGTAGCTTTTTTTCTTTTTGTGCTAAGATTGGTAACTATCACAAAAGCTATATGCATATTTTTTTTTAATAAATGCAGACCTCATTTGCCAGTATTAGCTGTGTTACCTCAGAAAAGATGGAAACTGCCTGAGCAAAAATGAAAGTGAGGATCTCTGCAGAGAGCAATCACACAATCAGGAGGCAGGATGTAATGTCTAAACAACCTTCTACAGTGGTTTGCAGGATTTCACAAAACAGTGGGCAAACATAGAATAAACTCATTGAGTGAGAGCATCCAATATATCCGCCTGAAATAGGAAATTAATACTGTCCTCTGGGTTTTTTTAATATTGGTAATTTTAAAATGTTCACCTGGCATATAAAAACTTAAGTAATGTCTTCTATATTCTGGTCAGCTACACGTTTATCTGTATTCTGTACAAAGAGATGTCATACGTCAGAGTGTAAACTTGTACAGCACAGTTCTGGTTCGCTGAAAAAAGGAATGCAAGTGTGTGAGCATTTCTGTTAACTTCAGCAGAAAGACTTGCACACTTGATATCACATACCCGTAAGTACCTGGGTGAACTGGGGCCTTAGGCCCGATTCGGCAACATATTTATGCACATGCTTACAGTACTGCTGGAAAACAAATGCTTTCCTCTAATCTGTGCCAAGATGTATACCAGTATAAGAAATTCCACTGCATCCTTCAGTGTTGGGCCCTCTAACTCTCATATGGCAATACACTGAGGCACACACTACATACATGTGAAGACTTTCAGTGGGACTACTTACATGTTTCAGTGCATCCATAAAATTGGGGCTTGGTTGCTCAACACACAAAATAAGGCCCTAAATAACGTGCAACTTCCATACTTTCTAGGGAAAAGGTGATAACAATTTTTTAATTCACACAATAAAAAACCCCAAGGACAATTGAGCATTTACTGGAAGAGCCAAACAAAGATACAAAACTACTTACAGAGTCATCCGTCGCAGAAGGAGGCCAGCCTTCCCACAACTGGTGACGAACAGGAATACTAGTTAGGTCATACACGTTCCGCTTTACCTGTCAAAAGAAATTAGACATGCTTTCAAAATACACCTAGCATTTCAAACACGACTAAATTACTTGCAACATGAAGGATGGAAGGCTTTTTTAATTTTGATTTTTTTTTTAAAAGATTAATAGCAGCAAAGCTTCCTTCTACATTCAAAAGCTCAGATTTGCTCCAGAAGGTAACATACGATGGCTGAATACACAGTAAACAGAAATCTAAAACAATCAAACTGCATTAAATCCTTAACAAAGAAAACATACATTATGATTTGTTATTATTACATAGAACGATAACTGTTCATGACATATTATAAAATAAAGACATTACAAGAACAAATTGGAGGGAGAGAAAACAGAACAACAGCAAGATCATTTCTGTTACAACTGCTACTGGTTAATCTGCTGTTTTCATCCTAAAAATCCTAGATTTATGGCAAATTTAAGCAGGAGTCAAATATAGCTTGCTGTTGTATACATTTCTGTATTGTGCATTTTAAGGGAGGGGTATCTAAATAAAAATGAAAGTATCAGGAAAGGAAACAAATACAGTTGAACAATAATATTTTCAATTATTTCTTTAAATAGCCAACCATATGTTAAGCAAGTTTACTTTGTTATTACTATTTACTGAAATACTACGGTTGAATTAATGAGCTTAAGAGCCATAGTGGTTGTCAATATGGCAGAAGAACGGAATCTAAAAACAAGCAGGATACCACCAAATGGCAGTTTACAACCGCTCACCCTAAAATTTTAACAAAAATCTAACAATTTGACATTCAGCTTGACCCATTCAAAGCCACATGATCCCTGTCCATCAGTTTTGATGAGCGCTTATGTAAAAGAAAACAAAAATCATGAATTATTTTTGTATTAAAACAGATTTCACAAAATCAGAAGGATATCATTGCTGCATTTGAGTAGTTTCAGCTAGTCTCACAGAGTCAGTGCCAGAGTTTATTCAGAGGCCTCTTATGGATGAACCCGTACAAAGACAGCCAGTGCACAAGCATATGCCAACACTGGCCCTTCCAATGAATCACGTGAACAGGTAGAGTACCTGCAGCAGAAAACTGCACAGCAAGTTGACAGTACTGTGGCTGAGAGACCACCTAAGAAACAGTTTCTCAAGGTCTAACAGAAAATCTTCTTAAAATCTTGAAGTCATCAATTTCTTATTTGTTGCAACATGTACCAAGATCGAGGGATTATAAAGGCCTTACTCACAAAACCTGTTTTTAAAAAGGTTTTCTAACACTGTGAATTAAATACACCACTTTTGTTTGTTTCTTAGTAAAAGAAAAAGAAAAAAAAGGAGGGGGGAAAAAAATCTACCACCTGCAACTATAAGATCTCTCATTACTCCCAAATGAGTTATCAGCAGGGTTTGATTTCTAAATCTTCAGTTCCCAAGCACAGACCGGTACTATTCACCTTACAGAGTAAATTCCATCTAGTTCAACTCCTAGCGGGTTTAACAGAGATATACTAACTAAAGTACATTCATCTGGTATATCCAATTTGGAGGGCAGCATAACATTTGTGTTTACCATAGACTGAAGACCTAGATTCTACCCCAAAATTTGGCTGATAATGCCATGGATAATCTCTCCATTGTTTTGCTTATAAAATGGCAGGAGCTAATGCTTAATTGTCTTATAAAGCTGTGGTAAGAAGCTTTGATCAACAAAGTCTGAAGTGCATGAAAATATAAGTAGACAAAAAAGAAAAATCTTTGAACTAATTTCTATCTCATAGGTTATTACACTTCCCCTAGAAAGACAGTATTCTCTCACAAAACAGTACTTGTGAGATGCAACGGAAGGGAAGGCAAGATTCAGCCACAAATTCAAAATATCAGGCAAAATCCATTAGACTCAAGAGGCTGTTGAGTCATAAAATGGTCAAACACTGTGTCTCAACCTACCATTCTAAAAGAAATAAATATGATCCGTTTTAGTACAATGCAACCAAATAAAACAATTCTAACTATTCAGTTATTTTACATTTCAACTTTATATCCCCTACCTTACCTGCATTATGAAGGCTGAGATGTATTGCAAACTGATAGCAGCCTTTTTTTAACGGATGAAGAATAAAGACTATTTTCAATATCAACATTACAGCCCTTATATTACTTAGTATAGAATGATCCAACTTGTTAAGTCTGTTAGCTTTTCTATTTTAAATTCATTTTAAAGCATCTCCTTAAAAAGCAATGTTCAGCATCTGCCCTCCTTTTGTCCAGGATCATCTTAACAGAACACCGCACAGACTCATCAAATTGTCCATGTAGTTAAAGCTCTTTGATAGCTACATTTGCAGAAATTAGATGGTAATTAGCAAAGTTATTAACAAAGTATGTACCTAACTGCTATGATCATAGATATGTAGAGAGAGAAAAAAATATATATATACACATCAATCTTTGAAAGGCTCCCCATGGCACTACTGTGCCAACTCTGCACACCATGGCAGGCCTGCTACAAGCAGTGGCAGGGGTAATAGTGGCCCCAGAAGCACAGAGATACTTTTTATATTGACTAGTAATACCTGTGTTGCATAACAGATTACTTCTGATTGTATGAAAATACATGGCAAGTCATTTTGAAGAGGTGGGGGGGGTGCGTGTTCATGGGTCACACACACACACACACACACCTATTTTATAAACTCCCAATATACACCTTGGAAAGAAGTGATATGTGAAAGCTCTGGAACGCAGTTTCAAACAAACAGCTTTTCTTCAGTCCTCCTTAACAAGAGTTTAGCCTGCTGTGCAGCAATTGTTTCACAGTCACATCAGGGTGAAAAAATGGCATTACTCAATATTGACCTCACAACATCTCATCAAAATGTTACCAGGCTAATCTGTGATCATAAAAACAATTTGCTGGTTCTTGCCATGCTAATATTACATTATGAAATGTTTTGAGCATTTTTCTTTCCCAAGAAAAATAGCCTTCAATTACACATAGAAAAAGAAATCTTGTTGAATATTAGTCCCACAATATGGAAGTGTTTAAAATGAACTATTAACTATTTTGTAATCCCAAACTAATTGTACGTGGTCACACATGATCAATAAAACGACATAACATTATTTTAAGAGGGGAAAAAAAACCTTCTCAGAATGTGAAAATAAACAGCTCTGGAGTTGGATTCCTTGCATTCCATTTTAATGCCAAAGTACAACAGCATGGCATTATGAAATAAACAGTATTTTCCTTCTTTCATTAACTCATCTGTAACTGCACTGATTTCAATAACATTCCTCTGCTATTCTAAGCCTGAAAGGCATGCTCTGGTTATAGTGTTATGTTGGTATAAAGCACAATGCCAGACTGATGTGCTGAACAAAAGTGATCAAAGTTAAAGTAATTTTAGCCAACGCACAAGTATTCTGCTGCATTATTCTACCAGAATGACATCTGTTGAGCAACTCGTCACAGAATAAACTAGTTATTATAGACAGGCCATGTCTGGTAGGGTACCAAGTAAAACATTTTAGGGTAATGTTTGATTAAACAAACTACTGGGGCTAAACTCATAACTGGATTTTGAAAACTTGCCAAAACAGTCGTATTTCAAAACACAATCAATTATTTAAAGGAAAAATACATTTGCTTTTCAAATACTGTGCCACTCTCATCAATGCCATAATTTGGAGGAACTGCCCTTATTTGATAATTAAAATAGTGATAAAGAAGGAAAACACAGAAGATGCAAAGAATAGATATACTTCCTGATAACATATAAAAACTCCCTCATCCTCATTAGCTGTCTGAATGCCAGTTTAAAGCTATGGTTTGTAGGGAGGAGTAAGATCTACAAATACATACACAACAACATTTTAAAATATTTTTAAAAACAGGCCAGTGGAATGAAAATGTACATCGGCACTCTTGAATACGTTCACACAAAAAATAGATATTGGACCCATAATATCTTCAAGACAGAGATGAGGAGATGAGGATGGATTTTTGTGCTTAAGTTCAAATGCCACGAATAGCAGGAGTGAAATCCTTATAAACTTGCTTATGAAAGCGTCTCTAACTTCTAGCACCATTTCACAGCACTACATTTTTGAGAGATGATTGGTCACATAACCTCTTCTCTGATCAATACAAAAGAATAATTGACAGTACTGTCTTACGCACAGCTCCAAATCTGTATTTTTCCTTGATGTCAAACTGCTACGGTGACCTGCATATATTACAGAATGTAGTTACCATCCAAATTATAATCTCTCCATTTTATGATTTAGAACCAAATTATTATGTAAATGCTTTTATTTGGTTCTGAGATGCAAGTTTTAGCCATTTTGGTCTACAGGCAAAAAGAATCAAAACTCATGGCAGAGGTGATATCTTTTATTAGACCAACTGGATATTTGCAAAACAATTACTTTAATTGCAAGCTTTTGGGCACACACACACTTCCTCTGGCATAAGAGAATGCAAAGACTGTAAAATTTCTTCTAGCTGGAAAAAAAAAATTCATATTTCACAGGAAAGCTGAAGATGTTGTAAGATCTCCTGGTTGGAATACAACACCAAATGACATACAACACCTTTACTCTGCCCTTTTCTGTACACGCAGCCCAGTGCTGGGGAAGCACGTGAGCCTTACTCAACAGCTCATCTTCATCTGGAGGTAACAAAGGAAGAAAGAGAGATAAAACATGTTGATAATGAAGTAGAAAAAAAATAATCTAGCTTCAGGAAAGCAGAAAACTAAAGTCTGTAACAAGATTTAGGCAGGTTTGTATTTTATTTTATAATATGGTCAAATAAACTCAAAGGCTCTGCAGCAGGTAACGTGATGTGAAAGGGTGTGGTGAAGATCTTCTGTACTCTGGTGAATTTCACCCAGAAGGAAAAAGGAGTTATTTTCTTAGCTTTTAATTAGAAAATTAAAACTATTATTGAGAAATGTCTCATTCACCAAATGTTAAAAAGTAAAATATTACAGCTGAATCAGCAAAATTTGATCACACCTGAGACTGTAACTTAGAGTTAAGGAATCACGCCATTACCCAACTGTAGTTTTCCCAGAGTTGTTTTCTGTATATCTACATAGGATATAATTTAAATAATGTACATCATAACTTGCATTAGTCGCATAATTCAAGATAATTTATATAAACTGGTACATTTGCCAAGATGCTGAAGTCTGTCCTGGGGATACAGGCTGGGCTCAGCAACTTTTTGCCAGCTTGTGACCTAGTTGTGGCTGCAGGTTGGAAGTCTCCATTGTCACCCTCACCCCCGTGGTGGCCAGCTGCCTGCATTCACTCTGCTCCGACACTTGCATTTCCCTCACTGAAGATTTCTGGCCCCTTCTTCATTGAGGAAAGTGCAGAGGCAATGAAGCAGCTGGCTCTGCAGGGGTGGGGGGGAAGGCGGGGAGATTGGTGGCATAGCACAGCTCTGTGCTGGATCAGACCTCCATGAACCCAATGCATGCAGCCCACAGGCTGGAGGTTGCCCAACCTGATATAGGCAACCTAAAAGACATTGCAAAAGTAGGAATGTGAGTAGGGACATAAAAGGAGATGAGATCAGATACAAACAGATAGGTTGTATGGGCACTCATGACACGAAAGAAGAGCTTGATTTGAAAGATGGGACATGCAGCCAAGACAAAGATAATTTTCAGAACAGATAGAAGATGTCAGGCACAGGGACAAAAGAAAAAAAATATAAAATTGCAGACAACAAGATTTGGGGTTGAAAGAGAGGTAAGAAAAGAGGCCAGAGCAAATAAAGTTATAACAATGAAGGCTAGATATGATTAAAGCACAAGCCAGGGTGTTAGCAAGTGAAAAAGGGAAGGATTTTGGCATTTTTACAGATGAAGGAGAAATGTGATTTAGGAATAGTCACGATGTAGACAGAAACTCCAGTATGATAAGGTTGAGATTAGAAAGATAATAAAGTCAATAGTTACAGACAAGGATGATGGGTCAGGAAAAAATGTTATTTTGGGAAGAATCTTTTGAGATGATTGTGGACATCTAACAAGTTCTTAGAAACATTTTCATATTTCAGAGCAGACAGATGCACTGGAGTAGAAAGGTTGAAATGGGAATCCCATGCAAAGAAGTTATAGCTAAAATCATGGGAGCAGATAAACTGCAGATCATACAGAGATAAAATAGGAGGCAACTGATAACAGACTCCTAGAGGACCTAAAGACTGAAGGCAATGAATGAAGGACAAGCATATGATATTGCTAGGGCAGTCAGCAACGGATACCAGGTGAGTAGAAAGTCAAAGACATCAGGAGAGAGAAGAAAACTAGAAGTGATCAACAATGCTAAGTACAACAGAAAATAACCTTTTACACTTAGCCAGGGGAAGGCTATTGGTAGACGATCAGAAACTAAACCGTTAACCTTCAATGTAAAGTAACACATGCACTAACTTCTCCTAACCACCTATTAGAATGATGTTATATGATACTTGTTTCACAACAGCAAAAGTCCGCAACCACAGAGCTTCCATTCAAGTAAGAAAGAGTTTTGCTTGAATAAAAGACATGATTCTGCTTATGATCTCTCCATTTCAAAATGTAAAAATTTAACTGTGTCCTTGATTACTGCTACAGAAAGGAAGAGCTAGCAATGAAGGAATTAACCAATGGCACAATGAGAATGGGGAAACAGAGAAAAAGAGAAAGCAGAGGATAGAGAACTGCCCCTGTAAATAATTGCATTATATCCACCTTCTGTTTCTAGTATCTTACCAATGTTTAACTTGTTTCTGTGAAATAAACTATGCAATCGAGATTTCAGAACCAGGCTCACTCTAAACAATGTTGTGCATTTCTTGAAGGCTTGGACAGGTACCATATTTGTACCAGTGTAATCATTAGCATTTACACTGCTGTAAATTATAGGCAGATATATGACACACAACAATACATCAGCATAGGGTACTTGAACTGAGTTTCGAACAACTCCAGAATAAAACAATGGTAAAACTACACCAGTATAAGCCACAAAAGGTTAAGTATTGTAACTGGAGCATAGCCATTTTCTACAAGCAAACAGAATAACACCTGTTTGCTCACCACCTGGTGTAGAGGTGCTGTAATACAGTTAATGGCAGGCAACCGCCCTAGAATAGCTAGTGCGTGGTGTCAGGTCAGTGCATGTAGCTGGGCCAGCATGCCAGATCGCACCATTGGATTGATCCCATATGCCAGATCTGGCCCACAGACTGACCCCACACCACTCATTTGGCCTGCAGGGCCAGAAGATGGAGCATCACTGGTTTAGATCACTGCTAAATACTGGATTTTGTCATTTTGTTAAAAACAGCTTTGGTTGTGTTGATATTTCCATTAAAAAACTTGCTGGTTACATGATCATTAAAATCAGTTCTGTTCTGAAAATTAGTAGAAATCATCTCTGGCAGAGATTCTTACTAGCAATTTAAAGAACAAGTAAGAAAATGCCACGTTTAAATAAACTAAGTAAAATAAGAAAGAGAAGTTGTAAGTCCTGTGCCCTCTCTCCAGTTTTTATGCTTTATTAGAAAAAAAATCTGAGCGCTCAGAATTTTACAGGCCATTATTGCATGAAGATAAACCACAAACTGTAGTTATTTGATATATTTTTAAAATTAGCATTGCAGATCGCCCTCAAAAAACAAAGATCTTAGAAATGGGCATGATGGGAAAAGGACACTGAATGGTTTAAATACAGTTTCCAAATTTAGAAGTATGGAGATAATTCTTGGGGAGGACTGTGGGGATACACCAGTATGTGCGTCTTACTTTGCTATTATGGGTTAATATATATATATATAAAAAAAAAAGGCAAGGGGAGAAGAAAAGAGTTTGAGTAGAGAGTCTGCAGGTAAACAATATAAATGAAGTGGGACCACCAACCTCTACAACCCTAGAAAAAACTTACACAACTGTGGGTATGCAGAGAGGTCTATTTAGTGAACATTTTCTGTATGTAGGCAGGCTGCTAAAAAGCATAGCAGTGAAGGATTTTTCAAGATATGCATTTGAGAAGCACATAACCCTCAAGTTCACTTGCATAGCCATAGATCAACACATTTATTACAAAAGTAGATGATATAACAGCAACAGAAATATTCATTGCAGACTCTTACGGTTTCTTAAGCAGATTGACTATCACAGATTTACTTTCACAGTTGTTAGTATCCCAATTTCACGGTCTCCATTTCGTTCTTTGGACCTTATGCTTAACTGATGTTATTTTGCTACCTCAGATATGAACATGTTTTTATCCAAATAAAACTCTTCTGTATCATATGTTAAAATATATCCCACACAGTAAAATGAACTATTAGTTATACGAATGTATCTTTGTAGAAACAATTTTGTAGCAGCTAACTCGAACACGCATCTTAGAATGCCACATGACAACACTTAAAGTAATTTTGTAGCCATGAAGGTCCGGGAATTATATAAGAGCCAAAGATTTTATTGGATATGTTTTATTGGACTAACTTAATAGCTGAGATAAAAAACAAGACATGCTTTCGAAAGCAAAATGATGAATGGTTTTCAATAGAAAGCTTGTGCAACTTTATCCCAACTACAGAGTCAGTCCAATAAAAGATATCATCCAAACTAATCCTTGCCTCTTTCAAAGGACATCATTTTAATTTTGAGAAAGCTGAAACTATTTAGAAAGAAAAGAAAAGAGTAAGGGAATCTAACAGTTTATCTTTAAACGGTTTTCTAATGTACAAGCAACTCCTGATCTCCTAAAAGAAAGAAAAAAATAAATAAATCAGATTATCCCTTCTAAATGACTTGCTCCTATGATGCAAAAAGGGTTCTGCTGTAATTAGAATTAGTAAAATGCCATAGATGCACATGGTATAGTAAAAGAGGACGGCTGTGTCAAACATATGACAGGTGCCCTGCTCTGAAAGACTTATTGTCTAAGGGCATCTGTGAAAGCATTACAAAACAAACAGTACAAGGCAGTATGTATAAGGTATGGCGAAGGGTCAATTTAGTTAGAATGCATTGCAGAACAGGTGGGCTTTAAAGAGCATTTTGAAAGAAGAGAGTAACAGAGCTTTGCACATATTAGTCAGGAAGCTGTTCACAGCCTAATGGATGGTATGTATAAAAAGGCGTGAGCAAAGACAAAGAAGTATATAAGTACCTCCACGGTGCAGCGTAAGGAAAAGCAGGGCATGGGCAAAGTTGAAGACAGAGGTGCCATAATCCCGTGGATGGAGTTCTCAACTGAGTCAGAAAACCTGGGTTCCAAAGTCAATTGTGCCACCAACCTGAAAGTCATTTAACCTCTTGGTTCCTCGGTTTTCTGTCTACAAAATGGAGCCTGTAACGTATTTTTAAAATCAAACGTTAATATTTAGTTCTTTCTCTTCGTCATCTTTCTAGAAGAATATTACAGCTCCACCAGAAGTTATGAACTCCTGGAGTTGATACAGAAATAACTGCTTGAAGGTCTGTCCTGTGCCAGAGGTCTTTATATTACATAGTCTATAGGATATTAAAAAAAAAAAAAAAAAAAAAAAAAAAAAAAAAAAAAAAATCGGTGACCTTGTAATTATTAGATGCATGTAGAGGTTAAAATATGGAATCATTACAGAGTGAAAGAAAAGGATCTTAAGCTTGATGCAGAAACAGATGGGAGTAGAGAATACAGGGCTGTTCAAAATATGTAAGAAAGAAAAGTTACGTTAGAATCCAACAGACATACTGCTTCCCATAGGAAGAGAGAGGTCTGAGGTTGATATATTCAAGGTGTAAAATAATCAGCGTGTGAACAAGGCATCGGGGATTGAAAGGCAGGGATGAATGGGATTAAGATTTGTTAAAATGACCAAAAATTTCTGATTGAAGTTACTTAAAAAGGATTTAAATATTTTTGGTAACAAAATAAATGGTAATAGGAGATAGGAGACTTTTTTCGTAGATTGATATAGATGAGATGCAGTCTGCAGTCCAATTTTGTTTTTCCATTCAGTAGAAGTGATTGAGACAAAATGTCTACTCTAATCTTCACAGACTGTTTAACAGCATTTGTTACTTGTACCTTCTACCATGTTGTGAAAGATGAAACAACTGGTAGCAAATGATCCTCTACGGTGTTCACAATCTGTCATACAGAAGTTTAGCGAGAGCTGCCTGGCCTTTTTGCAGTCGTTCAACTGCAACCCAAAGTGGAGATGCAGTTTCAAACTCCCAGTGCATGGTGAAACTATTTCTAGTTTGTTATAAAACTAAAATAATTGCCAAAAACTGCTGTTACTACTGTAAAATTCCAGCTGTTTGTCTCTTCCCTCAATGTCAATGGAAAGACACTGACTAGGGAAGCTGTGGACTTGCCATCACTGGAGGTGTTCAAGAAGAGGATGGACAGCCACTGGTCAGGATTATCTAGGCGTAACTATGCCTACAACCTACTACAGATATTTCCAGTGCTTCTGGACTTTCTGATTACTCCTGCCTGCCCCTTTCCTGCTACATGTGTCAGGGTGTTTTAAGCCTCCTTCAGAGGCAGTAGGTGTTGGCTGTAGCCAAGACTGGGGATTTTGACTGGGGTGGGCCAGCACCCCTGCTGGAAATTAAACCTGAGGTTCGTGGCTGCAGGGTCTTGAACTTCTGCTCAGTCAGACTGACTGCCATATCTAGGGTCAAGAAGGACTGTTACCCCATGGTCAAATTGGTGCAGACTGTGGGGGTTTTTGCCTTCCTCTGCAGAAGAGGGTGTGTATATTAGCAACCTTTTATAGAAGTGGGATACTGGCTTCATTGGTTCCCCTGCTTTCCCTGTGGCAAGCTAGGGTGTTATGTCTTGTGTTGTCTCAGGGTTTACAGAAGTGTTACAAAGAGTTTAGAGCAACATCCTGCCCGTGGCAGTGTGTGGGGCAAAGCTGCTCCGGAGCCTGTCTGGGATCTTGTGGCGGTGACAGTGTGATCCAGAGCCAGGGCAGAGCTGCTATCTGCAGCCTGCATGCTCCAGGCAGGAGTGTGCAGGCAGCAGATTGCGGCTCTGCCCCAGCTCTAGACCAAAGGAGGCAGGGCAGGCAAAGGAGCCGCAATCCTCTGCCTGTGCACCCCTGCCTGGAGCATGTAGGCTGCAGATTGAGGCTCTGCCCTGGCTCTGGATCATGCGGTCACTGCCACAAAATCCCAAACAGGCTCCGGAGCAGCTCTGCAACCTGCCACACACCCTGCCAGAGCTGCTGGGGCTGGCCTCCATGGAAACCCTGGCCCTGTGCTACCACAGCATGGCTGCTGCTGGGGTCTTCATGGAAACCAGCCCCAGCCACGTGGTCAGGGGCTGCTGGGAAATGGAGCCTGGCTGCCGGCCAGATCGCCCATTCTGCCCACCCCTGGGTTAGACTATGAATTGTATAGGATGGTTTAGATAGAGATGATCCTGCTTCAGGCAGGGGGTTGAACTAGATGACTGCTGGAGGTCCCTTCCAACCCTACTTCTCTACAATTTCTATAAGACATAGTCTGACTCAATATGATAATTGCAATCAAATATTAAGCAATCAAATATTAAGCTGGAGAACTTTGCTATGTGTGATGCTGACTATGTTGTCTCAATGGGCTATATTTTGTATTTCCTGACATAGCAGGACTCTAACCCTCAACAACCTTAAAAGATTATTTCTTGCGACTTGAATTGACATCAGAAGTATACCTGAGAGATAAGGGAGCACAAGAAGCGGTCGTGTTGTTTCCTAAAGATTTTTTTAATTAAAGGCTAATGAGTTTTTTACAATATGGTTTTCTGAATCACACTAACCTTCACTCCTAAATATGGTGGATTACATTAGTTCAGTCTGGGAGTGATAAATGGATAGATCATGGTGGCCAGATCATCCATTCGCCACATCCTTGCTATTCCTACCTAGTGGGATAGGAGTCTCATGAGTATAAACTAAACTGAGTAGCAATTTTGTCACTTGGATTAATAGGGAGATTAATGACAGGTAGATGCTCAATATTTATTGCATTCAAGAGAAATAGGCCTCTTACTCCAATCTGCACCTTCAAAATTCTCTCATAGACTAAACTCATTATTACTTATGATCAAAATGACGATTCAAACTTTGGTCCCCAGAATTCACAGATTCACAAGCCATTTGCCCCTTAATGCATTTGCCTGCACAACAAACTTCACCACTGACAGTACCATCCCCTCCCCTGACCAACTGTTTTTAAGGTAAAGAAAGAAAGAAAAATCAGTGTCAAATCCCAAAAGCTGTTCTAATCCTTCTGTTTCCAGAAAATGTGTCAGAGACAAAGTGCCTTTTAATTTAAAATGGATAGACCTGTTATCTATCAACCAACTGGAGAGAAAGGGCATCATTAGGAAAAACAGGATTTTTTTTTACTTTGCTTTTCACTATCTAAATTCTAGAGGACTGATAAAATAAACTTTCGGTAGAAGTACATTTCTTTTCTTCTGCTAGAGAAAACTGGATAATTTTAAATATTTGCTAATTTAGTCTTTGCAATAGAAGATAAAAGGAAATAAAGAAAAGATGTTGCATTAAAAACTAGTTCTATACAATTCACGACATCTATTATGCTCATATGCCCTCAAAGACCTGAGGGAGGGTGCTTGATGACCAAAAGCTTGTCCAATAGCCCTCTCAACTATACAACTGGTTCAATAAAAAATATCACAAAAAATCCTTGCATCATACATCTCCTGAACCATGATGGCTACAACACTCCAACGCTACTCAAATATTTGTTTATTCTTCACATTTTGCTACGTATTTCACAGCACTTCCAGGCTTTGGATCACAAGGTGTCTCCTACTAGCAAAAAGACCTGGACAGGCATCCTCCTGGAGCTTAGCGTTTGTTCTAAGTACTAGCAGAAAACAGACGTCTACAGAGGAACACAAGGTACTCTTCCTACGTGCAAGGCTTAGCACATTGTATTGATTTCAGTGATACTGTGATATTACAACAGCAGGTCAAAAGCCTTCCAGTAATGTGATTCACACCTTCATCTTTTATATACTGTTTGCAATCCCAACTGTAAGTAGGAAAAAATGAGGTGTGACATGAGACACTTGTCTGTCTGTAAAGCCCTCTTGGTAAGTTGAATGCATAACAGAGCAAACTGACTATTCAAAACCCTGTGGACTGATGTTTCCATAGTTTACTTGCTCTGCTCTATGTTATTGATGTAAGGCCTTCTGCGAGATCTTGCATGTATTCTAGAAAAATCTAAACTCAACAGTAAACCTTTGAGAGAAAGAGCCATGCACACTTAAAACTAAAAAGGAAATGTCTTTTTTTTTTTTGCGACTTTAATGCAGTGAAACGTTCTTCCACAAAAATTAATGGAAACCCATATATTTGTATTAAACATACATACTATTGATCAAATTTTAAATTCAGCTCACAATAAATGTTAATAGTATGTTTGCTGAGGTCTTGGTCAAGTCTTTAGTAACAAAAATAGTCCTTTGTTATCCCCTCCATCTCATTTCAGACCTGCCAGATCATTACTACAGCTTGGCTTTCCTTGGCAAATTAACTGCCAGAAAGTATCTACTATAACTGAAATTTGTCTCCATTGTAATTAAAAAGAAAGAGTAAGCTTTAAGTTTCACATCAGAAATTTGCAGGTTTTTCTCCAAATGCATTAATTGTATAGCGTACTGTAAAACCCTCAAACTTATTTGTACCAATTACAAATGCTTCAATATTAACATCAACATTTATATTTTAGTGTGCAGAAGATGCCCTATTACACTACTAACAAGCAGGTCTCCTATATACACAGAAGTTATATTTAAAGCGAGAATTCAGTCTATTTAACTATTCACTAACAAAGCTATTCCTTAGCTCATCCCTGCCATAACCTGTTCTATTCAGAAACATATGGGAAAAGACATTAAATAACCACTGCGAACCATGGACTTCTGGTATTAGTGCTACACATTGCATACCCCTATTCATTATTCCACCTCCCTTGTTTAATCTATCATTAAGATTCAGTGACCCTACACTAAATTTAAAGCAGATCCTTCCTTCCTCCCATGCCTAAATTCACATACTTTTCTAGTTGGGGATGCCCTCAAGTATTAGCCACTCTACAGGGTTTCTCTAATCTCAGCTCTGAACTATGTTGTGCTATAGAAGCAAGAAATTGCCGTTTTACATCTTTAACTATGGAGACTTGCACCAAAAAACCCGATCTCATTTACTTAAGAAGATAAAGGGGAAAAAAATCACCTTATTTATCATATGCGGACAAAAATTGTAAAGGGAGCTGTTTCAATGTGCTACCTCTTCTCACCCCAACCAACATACACCTTATTTTACTGGCAGCACAACCCAAAAGCTATTGGAAGTTTACTGATGTTATATCATCAAAAGCCTGTCCTCTGTTTTCATTTAAATTGAGTTCATTTCAGCATGAAATGAGTTTTTAATAAGCAACAATTAAAAGAGCAAGAAGAAGATGAGAGATTACTTCTAACAAATTTTAAAAATGGAAATAAAAAAGGCACAGCAAACACATTTGCTTAAATGACTTGGTTTCTTAATGTTACATCTTTCCACTCTGAGTTTTTTCCACATAGATCATGCATTAGCAGTGGGAGGAGTGCGGGTGAAAGAGTATTAGAAGGTTTTAAGGTCCATATCTGAATACAAGAGAGAGAGCTCATATTCTGAAAATACAAAATACTTTTGTGTTTAATTTTAGCAGTGAATCAACCACATTTATTTACATCCTCTCACAAAAAAAATATGAAAAGAATTAAGCAGTGCAACAGCAATAATGCAACTTCCATCTGAAACACTACAAGAAAATAAGTTGAGAATGTGGAATTTGAATGCAAATTTTTTGATGTTCACTGAAAACAGCAGAACAAAATTTGCATCAACTGTCAGGCAGAATAAATATTTCGTATTTATTCAAATACATTTTAAGAATTTTTTAACACTTTAAACACTTAACACTTTTTTAACACTTGGAGAGTTGAAAGAAACACAAGAAAGAGACTGCATTCTGTTTACATCTTTATTTCTTTCACTTGATTAAAGACTTTTCCAAGCAATTCACCAACCTGGTAATAAATCTCTGTAGAATAATAAAAGATGAGGTGGAAGACAGATTACTAGGATTGAAGTTGTCATATTCATGGTGTAGTGGGTACCAAACTTTGTAAGTCCCACTCCAGCTACACCTGTTCCTTCTTAAAAGGAGCGATATCATAGAAGTCTTAAGAATTCTTAATAACAAAGCAAAAAAATACAAACCCAGTGCTGGAATGTACATCCACGGTCTTTGAAGTATAGTACAACCATTACCTTTTTCAATTCCTCATAAGGAAGGTCTGAAAAGTGCACACAAAATGTGGAGAATAATTGGGGGGGGGGGGGGGGGGGAGAAGAGGATCTGCAGAGAATGAGAAACGGAACCAATTTCTAAACAAGGACCCTTTAAAGTCTGTGACACAAAGTAACTCAAAGACTAAATTTAGAGGTAAAATATATATTTAAATCCTGGGAATCCAAGAAAGAAACCAGCCTTGACAACCAGGAGTTCTTCTAGAAAAAGAAAGTCTACATTCGCTGGGCCTAAGTAATTAAATAAATTTTCAGCAGACAAATTCACTGCCACCTCCCTGCCAAAAGTCAGATTATTACCAGCTGCAGAATACTGACTCATCTGTTAACAGAACCTATGACAAGGAATAAGCCACAGAAACAGCTTAGAAAAATGCCAATATTTAAAATAGAGAATAAGGTTCTGGTTGCTTTTTTCCTCCAGATGAATTTTCTAGTAATGTAGAAAAGGGAGAAAAATTCTGAACTTATTTAAAGAAGATTTCATGTACGGGCCTCTCCGCATCCATCCATCCAGCTCCCTTCAAATTGCAAGGTAGTTAGACTCAAACACTCTGGGTCCTCTTAGGCTACTAATGAAATGATGACCTGCCAACTTTTCTTAATATTCTCTGACTTCATGACTAGACATGTCCCTCTTAATGGATGCATCAGATACTCATCAGATACCAGTAACCATTCTTAAAAAGTTTGCTCTTTAAAAAGTAAAAATTAAGGTTAAAATATTTTTGCATAATAGTATGAGAAAGAATAGATGGTTACATTTTGAATACCTAGATTTATTAAAAATGTAACATATATACACTCCTGAAAACAACACAAATTAACTGATGATGCTCTCTACTTTCAAGGCTGGCAAGTGCGGTGGTCCACGTGGGAATGAGTCAGTGGAGCCAACTGTAGTTCAAGATCACAGCAAAAACAAGATCAAAGCCTGAACTCTCGGGGCTCGTCCAGACAAACGCACACATGCCTCTTGCAGCATCTCAAACCCCCTGAGAAGCTGCAAGAGGCACGTGTGGGAACAAAAAAATGTTCCCCGCGCCACAAATTTGCAGCACGGGGGAAAATTAGACCCTTGGGTATGGGGTCAAAAAAATACCCTGGGGGAAAAAAGTGGGGCAGGGCGCTGAAGCAACCTGAGGCTCAGTCCTCCACAGAGACGCTCCAGTAGCCAACCAGAGCATCTCTATGGCTGGCCCTTGCCCTGGTGCTGAAGCACGCAGCCTGCCCATGTGCAGCAGGCAGCAGCGCAAGCTGCAGGGACCCGGACCCAGTTTCATACCAGGTAAGTAGGGGGTTGGAGGATTGAAGGAGGGCACCATGGGGGGCGGCCACCCAGCCCCAGGCCCTGTTCGTTCCCCCAGCTCCCCTTTTGTTGCCCCTGCCCCCCACTCGCTCTCCTGCCCAGCCCCAGCCCCTCCACACTCACTGGGAGTAGCAGCAGCAGTCAGGGCTGCCTGGGGCTTCATAGCACAGCCCCCCTGCATGGGGAGCAGCAGGGCTTGTCCCCAGCTGCCTGGCACCTGTGCTGCCACATCACGCAGGTGTGGCCCAGCTCAGCAGGGTGCCACATGCTGTTTTAGAGCTCCAGGCTGCTCAGGCTGAGTGGCACTGAGCCCCAGGTGACAGGCACAGCACCCCCAAGCTTCCAGACAGCACGTGGTGCAGCGGGAGTGCCAGGGGGCCAGGGCCGAGTTCTGTTGCCCCCTGCTGTCCTGTATCATGCGGGGGAGCTGTGCCATGAGGCTTGAAGTGACCCCAACCACTGCTGCTGCTGGTAAGCTGTTGGCAGTGCAGGAAGCTGGAGCCAAGTGGGGGTGGGGGCAGGAGCCGCGAGGGGGAGTGATCAGGAGCCTGGAACCGACCGAGGGAATCCCTGAAACATCTCCAGCCTCCTGATCGCTCCCCCACTCATCTCCAGCCTCCTGCTCATTCTCCTTCTCATCTTCAGCCTCCGGAGGACAGAGACAGAGCAGGAGAACAAGCAGAGGGCTGGAAACGAGTCCCTGGAGATGAGCTGGAGATGTTCCCCTGCTCATCTCCAGCTTCCCAAGGGAAATCATTCCCCTGCTTGTCTCCAGCTTTGGGAGGCTGGAGATGAGCAGGGGAACAAGCAGGAGGAGACAGCAGGAGAACGTCTCCAGGTCATGTCCAGGGGCTTGTCTCCAGCCTTCTGCTTTTCTCCTGTTTATCTCCAGCCTCCCAATACTGGAGACGAGCAGAGGAATGAGCAGGGGGCCGGAGACGAGCCCCTGGAGATGAGCTGGAGACTTCCCTTGCTGTCTCGAGCCTCCTGCTCATTCTCCTGCTTATCTCCAGCCTCCCGAGGCTAGAGACAAGCAAGGGAACAAGCAGGGGGCTGGAGACCAGCTGTGGGGGTGGGGTGGCTGTAGCCTCTGGGAGGGCTGGAATCCTGTAGGCAGGGCAGTCCATGTGCTGTGTGAGGGGGCTCTGCCCTGTGGGGGGCAGGGGACCCACTCCTCCTAAGCAGCCCCCACACCCACAGTCCCCCCACACCTACCCACACACTGACCCTCATCCCCCCCACACCCCCCCACCCTCCTCCAGCAAACCCCACATCCCCCCCATCACACACCCACCATGTGATAAGAACACCAAAAGCAAACATTAAATCATAGTTATTTAGGATTTATTTTATCATAATGCTAGAGACACTAGTAGGTTTCCAAATTGCCTTAACATTGTAAATATAGCAATAAAACACTGCCCATCTGATCAATCCCTCTCTCCCTTTTTTTTGTTCTAATTGTGGAAGAATTTGGATTTTGGGGTGTTTTCAAAAGTGATTTTGGGATGCTGCTTCAGCAGTCTAGTTGACACAAGGGATTAGTGTCCCCAGATACCAAGTGGCTGGGCCTCAGAAACTCTTGAGGGCAAGTAGCCCTGAACTGCTGACCAGGGCAGCTTTTTATACTGCTAGCCCGAGCAGCACAGGTGCTGGCCCCAGGCTGCAGATCTGGGAGGAGCCAGGCAGGGTTATTTTGCCCCAAGTGGCACAATTTGCTCCACAACAAAAGTACATGTCCAGGCACGTGCACTGAAGCAAAAAGCCCCAGCTCAAATTTGAACTGCTTCTATTTAAGCTGTTGGAAGCACACATGCTTGCATGTGTGGATGCACCCTCATACTCTGTTCTACCTTCTTTTCTACCTTCACTCCATTGAATAAGGATAGCTCACTGATTCCTCATAAAGGTTGATTTATAATTTAAAATTTAGTTCATAAATTATTTTAAAAATTGCAAAACCTCTCTCAACTTGGCTGTGCGTGGCAAATTGCTGCATTTTTTAGCAACATCAGCTATGCTCTTACCTAATTTAAAATGAGAGACATGGTAAATGAGTCCACAGGTTTGCAAGTCATATGTGAAGAACAACAAATCAGCACCATGAAATCAGTGACAGTCTACAGCTTGGAATCAAGAGGTTGTTGAAACTTTATGTGAAGTAGTACTCTTGATTATTTGGTCATGCTTGCTTAGGTACAGGGATAGATCCGGGGGGGGGGGGTGCGGAAAGAAGGGTGCAGTGGCAGAGCCACACCTTCCCTTTGGCTGCACTGCATACAAGCTCTTGGCATGGGGTCAGCCCAGCACACCTGCTTTTGCACAGCTCTGGAGCCCAGAGGGTGAGTGCTGCTGCTGCTCATCCCCTCCTTCCCCTGCTGCTGAACTCGGTGGGGAGAGGGAAAGGGTGAATAGAAGTAGCATTCACAACTTCGGCTTTGGAGCTGTGCAAAAGCAAGGGCTCCAGCCAGACCCTGCTCTGAACAGCTGGTGAGTTCAGACCTCACTGCTCATGCAGAGCCCCAGCAGGAGGTTGTGCTGACCAGACGCTGAACTCAGAGGTAACTGCATGGGCACAGGACAACCAAGGCGGGGGACCCACTGCTCCAACTATTTCTGGAGCCATTACTGCTCAGGTACAGAAAGCTTTATGATAAAAAAATAAATCCAACTTCTGCTACTGCAGAGTTAAACTCCCATAAATTCTGAAGAGGAAGAGTTTGAATTTGTGGAACACTTCAACGTATTCTTTTCTACAGCACTTGTGTCACTATGTACTCAACCATGCTAAACACAGGGAAAAGGAGCTTCCAGAAGTGATAACATAATTAAGAGGGAAA
>NW_005842139.1:1796225-1804376 GCF_000455745.1 Alligator sinensis
ATACACATGTTAAAACAACCTCCTTGGTAAAGAAACTACCAAGAAAGAACTAAACACAACAGGATGTAGAAATCTAATTCCAATTCGGATCCAATTCAGAATTGTTGTTTTCGGAACACGCAGATCTTGATTGCTGCAGGACAGAGGAATTACTTTGCAGCTCAAAACAGTCACTTTTCTATTGAAGGTCGCAGATTTTAAGCCCAGGATGGCCACTAGATCATCTAATTTAACCTTCTGTAAAACACAAGCCATAGACTGTCATCTAGTTACCCCTGTATGGAGGACAAGAACCTGAGCTTTACCACAGCATATTTTCCAAACTTCATTGATTTCAACAGGACCACTCACTCGCTTACATGCTTAGACACTTTGCTCAGTGCCCCGGCAGGATCAAGTCTGAATTTTCATATTATGACAATCATAGTTGTACTCTATGCTTGTTCTTCCTATTTTTAAGTGTCCAGTTCAGTAAATGAGTCTTAAAGTGTTTCATTTTCAAACATTTTTTAAAACCAACCCTTTTTAAAAAAGGGAAAAATACAATGGTGGAAAAGAAAGGAGGAGTAGCTTAAGGATTTTTTTTTAAACGGTTTAGAAGCAATATCTTTTCTGGATCTACCCCTTACCATCACTCTCTCCTGCTGATCACTAAAAGTAGGAAGCTAAACCAAGATATCCCAATTCTGTCTTGCTTGACTTGGCTGTTTAAACAAATTATCTTTTCCTCCAGGATTTTTATTATAGAGCTCACATTTTTATCTAGATGAGCTTTTCTTTTTCTAATTTGGATTTTTTTAAATTACATTCATTAGATTATTTTCTTTGGTTTTCTGCTGAAACCAGAAAAAGAGTGGTTAGCTAGCAACTCTGGAATAAATCTGTTACTTGACTGTCAGTGAGACACAAACGGTATTAAAGACATCAAGCAAACTCATAACAGGGATTCACAATTCAGAAATGACCAAACTTCAGCCACTAAGAAACAGGGAATACTCTAACAGGCATTGTAAAAGTGAAAGACCAACATAGGCACCTGACCTAATCACTCACACAGGATGTGGGAAAGCTGATTTCATGTCCCTTCTCCAAGAGCCACATGCTGAATTTCTGAATCCACATTCGTCCACCTCTCAGATAAGTGCGCTCACCACTACACTGTCATGGATCCTGAGATGGAGCTCTTTTACTGTGCCTGAGTGAACGTGTTCCCTTTCTGCATAACATCTTATTTAACTAGATATTGATTATAAAGCTTGATTATTATTTACAAGAATTCAGATCTGTACAAACAATGGAATTAGTTATTAAAGATTCTAGGTAATACCGTCATCAGTTATAAAGATGGATAAAACTAAAGAGCCAGTAATGTGCTTTAGTTGGATTGTGACCACAGTGAGATAGCGCCAAGTGCCAGAACTCTAAAGTATATTGAAAATAATTTATGACATATGATGTCTGCCATCCCCACCGTGTAGCTAGAAGACCTGTTTACAAGTTAAGAATTAAATGCTTTTTTTAAAAATGCTGGCTAGCATATTTGAGAAATAGAAACAAAGGTGCCAATCCTGCAACTTGCAATCAGTTGGGCTCTAAATACATGGTGGAACAGCTCTACACATATCAGCTTAGAGAACTTGACCCAACTTACTTAAAAACACAAATCTGCAATACAAAACCACTGTCACATTTGAAGTTCGGGTTTTGAAGCAAAATGGCTTTATTTAACATAAACAAGAGATCTTTTGCAATGCAACAAGTAAAAAATAGCTAGTTTCTTCAGTGTTAGTACTCTCCAACAATAGCTTTCTCAGACATAAATCTGGGGTTAAATAATTCAAGAACATTCATACCACTGAAATCACAATGTCAGTCATGGGTCAACAAATGTCAAATATATATTTAAGAGCAATTTAATTAGAGTTTGACCAATGCACTACAGGGAATCTACTCTTTCTGCAGATTTAATCATCATAAAGCATGCCATTTATGTGTGTGTGGAGTAGCAGCAGAAAAACAACGAAGTGACCATTCAGGAAATGGAACTAATTTGAAGCAGCTCTAGGCAGTTATCACTATTGCATTATAAAAACTTGCTACCTCACAGAAACAGAACCACCAAATATAGTAGAAGAATTCAGTTAACCTTTATGTGCACCACAGATCTTTCCAGAAGTTTAATCTGACATTTAGCTCTATATCCATTAAATAAAAGTCCTAACCCACTGAATACTTCTTACATTGTTGCTTAATAGAAACTAAGCTGCTCATTTCCCCAGAATGCCTAAGATGCCATGTAAGAAATGACTGTAATTCTATTGGCCAAATCCTCACTAGAATTGCTCCCACCCTAAAAAAAAGTTGTATGTTAAACTATAATGATAGACCAGAAAAGCCCTTGCTTTTTAAAATTTTAAATAATAGTTGTGTATTAATATCAAAAAATAAAAAACTGAAAATGAAAGCACCCCCTCCCCTTGCCGCCTTTTCCTGCCAATAAATTATGCCTTAGTTCCTAATGAGAGCAGCAATTTAAGCATCTATTAATATTTTAAGAACCTACTGAAGAAATAAGTTTTAGATTTCTCTCTCAGAAGTACCTGAAAGGAAAGCAGTGATTAACTGGACAATATATATACTTACTCCAGAAACAACTTTGCCATAACATCCAGATCTGAGCAACCAAATATATATATGTTAACATTTTAATCAAACTGGCAAAGAAATCTCACTCCAGAAACAACTCTGCCATAACATCCATATATATATGGATATATATATATATATGGATGTTATGGCAGAGTTGTTTCTGGAGTGAGATTTCTTTGCCAGTTTGATTAAAATGTTAACAGATTACCTGAAACAGTGGGTTACAACAGAAACACCAAAGGATAGCTTTGCCTGACTGTGGCGCAACAGTAATTATTTATATTTATATTTATTTATTTGGGTGTGAAATATATTTTGCAGATGCTTCCAAGTGCACATTTTGCAAATATATATATATTTTTGTTTTGTTTTTGCTGCAAAATGTGCACATGGAAGCATCTGCAAAATATATTTCACATGAGAATTCACTCAGAAAGAAAACAGGGAGGCATATTAAAAATATGTTTCTCAGTATTTCTGAAGAGTTCATAGTGAGAAAACGCAACTGTGTACGGGTACCTAAGTATTAAAAATCCCTCTCTTTGCTTTCAGTCATACCTGGTTAGTTTATGGAAGAACCAGTATAGTTCACAAGAGTAGACTGTGCTCTATTGTGCTGCATACAGCAGCACCACAGCCAATTAAGTTCTGCATCTTTATTGTTGCCTATTAGCAACTAACCAGAAAGAATAACATGATTTTTTTTGAGATCCCAGGCTGAGCTTGTTAGGAAAAAAAAAAAAAAAATCTTGTTTCAACTTGTCTACTAAGAAAACTTGACATGGTAGCTATTGGGGGAAAAACAAATATGAAATACCAAGATGTTAAATTTTACAGAAACACTTAACTTTTGTGACCACAATTAACACTTAAAAAAACCCGGCGTTGACAGCTCTGCCCAGCTCTTGCTTCCATGCTGCTTCGCAGGTTCTCCCCCGACTGGCAGCATAACTCCTGCAGAAGCCATGCTGCCATTGACCCCCAGTGGCGGCCTTCAAAGCAGCTTGTGAGGGGACACACAGGGAGTTAAATACAGCTTTAAACTACATTAACTCCCAGCTAGGATCCTAAACAGAAGTCTAGCCGGCCTAAGGGCATGCTGCTGCTGAGAACAGCTGATCCTCTGCTGCTCTCTCTCACCCCCAACCTTCTGGACCCCCTTCCTTAAGGGGGACGCGAGAGACACCTCTGGGACATGGGGCAGGAACCGTAGTCCTGTAGCAACAGCTTCATATTTAGGCCTGTGAAGGCAGGCCTCAAATATAAAAACAGCAACAGGAATGGAAAACTGCCATAATATACACCTTGTGAAAACAAGTAAAAAAAAATAAAATAAATAATCAACCTTATTTTCTTTCAACACCCCCTACTTCTCCTCCTTGCCGGAGGTCATCTCTCACTCTTCCACCGCAAGCTGTGTCATATCTTTACTCATCTGGTAGACTGCAATATACCAGTATGACTAAACTGGACAAAAACTAGAAAACACAGAGTAGCAAGCGATCTTGCAACGGTGGAAATGGAACCACATGGTTAAGAAGGTCCTTCCCATCTTTAAACTCCTTTTGATTCAGGGCATATGTACACACTGGCATTGATTTTTAATCCAAGTATGAATTTTAACATACAAGCATCTAGAGGAAAGGTGCCAAAATTGAAACATTTTTCTTAATCTAACTGCCTTTTCCCTAAGCATGAATGATCCAAAGCCTGGTTATCTTTTATACCGCACATGCTGCAATATTAACATCTACTTGTTCAGTAGCTCAGCGCAGAGCTTCCACTGCAGCTAATATGAATGCAACGCCTGACACTGCTCCACAATTGCACTCAAAAACGTAAAGGATTAATTAATTTTTTAAAAAGTGTGAGCCTTAACTCTAAATTTCTTTGCTTATGTCAATTTACTCTCTCTTTCTTCTACTCTCAGTGAAGAATCAGACTTCACTGTGAGTAGGGCTAGCATCTTAATCTCACTAATCTATTTAGTTTTTATTATACATTTCCTTAAGCATGCATTTAAAAGATTCATCTTAAAACTACATTTAAGCTTCACTTTGCCTCTTTAAGACTGTAAATCCAAACTGAGGTTCTTCATCACTCTATGCATCACTTTTTCCTTGTCATGAATCCAAGAAAATTATGTTTTAAAGCTTATCTAGAACTACTGACAAACAAATATAGTATACCATATCTATACAGACTATAGTACATTCTTACTTAAATTTGTTTGGTCTGTACATCATTTTAAGGTTTGTAAAATAACCAACTGTATCTTAACATTCACAGTTTGAATTATGGTCATGTAAAGTTGTAGCAATGGTATTTCTGTCTAACCTAATTAATCCCCTTGCTTGGCACCATCAGTCTCGGGCTCTGTTGCTCAAAGACGTACAGAGGGATCTCACTACACCCAGGAAGTAGCAACTTCACTGCAGTAAGGAACTAGGAGCCTAAACCTGAACCATAGGAGCCTAAATTTGAACCAGTGCTGTACATCATCTTTTTTCATTGTTCACCTTTAACAATAACAGCGCCTATTCTTTTCTCAGAACATACTATTGTTAATAAACAATGCAGGAACACATCAGAAGAAAAAAAAGCTAGAAAAAACCCCATAGGGCCCATCTACACAAGATGCCCACTGCGCAGTCATTTACTACTTGCATAACCAAACACTACATAACCGCGCAGTAACCGGCGTTACAGTTCATCCCTGGCGACACTACTGCGCAGTAGTAACAATCTACTGAGCAGTAAGCATCTCATTGAGACGCACCCATAGAGAACTTAATTTAGTCCAATGTAAAATAGCTAAAGCTTCTACTATTGTTTCTAATTTTGTCATTTTAAATTAACCTGCATATTGATGCTCTAGAGGTCTACTATATAGTGAAAAATCCATATCCTGGACATTGAAGTCAGTGGGATCATACCCACTGAGTGAATTTAAACTCCACAAAAATGAGGCTTAAGATGCATACAGAATAGACCGGCACCAACCAAGTTTTGCCATGTGTCTTCCCAACACATCTCTGTAGCAATCTGAAATATCCTTGCCATTCTTAACTTAGGAGGCAATCATAGATGAAGAGGTATAACTGAAAAGCTTGAGCATCCTGGGTGGCAGCTGAGCATAGGACAACGTCAGTAGCTCTGCTGCCAGCAACCCCAGTTATGTTCCCCTTCACCAACACCACTAAGATGCCACCAACACACCATGGGCCAACCTCTGGTCTAGGGTGCTAATAGTAATAATAAGTCTTATAAAGTGCAAACAGCTAAACAGAGACTGAAAGGCAACTCTGACTAACAATGTAATAAGTCTTACTGTGGTGCATATAGCAAAGCGCTGGCTGTTTCCACATAAGCAAGGAGCTTAAATGGTGCCTTTAACATTGAAAGGCAAGGATATTTTTGGTCATATCTTTTATTGCACCAACTGTATAGTTGGGAGAAATTTTAGAGCAGTTTTTGGGTGCAAAGTGCCCTTCCTCAGGTCTTGCCCAGGTCTGATATTCCAGAAAGGATAACAGAGAATCTGTGCCAACAAAACCAAAATACTGATGCTACTAGATGCCTGCCCAAGGCTCTGCAATAAAACAAATTCTAACTAGGAGCCTGCATTTGAATCAAGGGAGATTAAAAGCACACTGAGCCAGACCTTGAATCTTGAGTTCAAAACTATACCTTCATCTCCATGTAGCCTGATTTGCAGTCTTCTAACTCGAAGATGGTAAAAGTACAGGTCAGAAGGACACGGCCCCAACTGAAGGAAAGGGAACAATCACCTGGCTGATTTAAGGTCAAAGGAGGCACTTCTCATCACTGTTACAATTAATGTGCACATAACAGTAATGAATCCAGACATCACAGGAAATAAAAGGAAGACTAGGCCACCAGATAATGGTATCAAAATCAAAACTGTCATTTTTAAGGATACTGTTTCCAGTCTTCACAATTAGGGAAACCAAGTTGGAAATGTGATCGAAGTGTAATCAATGAAGGCATGTCCACCTGCATCGAGATGTCTACTGCAAGGAAGCTCTCTGGCCCCACACACATCACCAGAGCTGATAAACTTGTGAGGGATAATCTTGGCTCCTGCATCAGGCTCTGTAGGACTGACTTCTCCCTAGAGTTGTGGGATGGATGGCTTGTTATGGATTTGTCCGTGTGAACATCCATATTGAGGATGGAAATTTACGGCAGCTGCACAACAAGATCCCATTTCTACAAAGGAATAATAGAATACTGGTGCCAAAGTCGTCAAAATAATGACACTGCTAGATGCCTCCCCATGACAAGGGAAGGTTAAGAGCACATTAGTCCTGGTACAATTAAGTGAGACCCAAACACCAAGGCATGGTAGTTATCCAGAAGCGGGCCCTGGAATACAGTTGTAATGACCGCAATCTAAAAAAAAACAAAAACTCAGTAATATCCCATAGAGATTCATAGAAGTTAGGGTCGGAAGGGACCTCAATAGATCATTGAGTCCGACCCCCTGCATAGGCAGGAAAGAGGGCTGGGTCTAGATGATCCCAGCTAGATGCATATCCAACCTCCTCTTGAAGACCCCCAGGGTAGGGGAGAGCACCACCTCCCTTGGGAGCCCGTTCCAGACCTTGGCCACTCGAACTGTGAAGAAGTTCTTCCTAATGTCCAATCTAAATCTGCTCTCTGCTAGCTTGTGGCCATTATTTCTTGTAACTCCCGGGGGCGCCTTGGTGAGTAAAGCCTCACCAATTCCCTTCTGTGCCCCCGTGATGAACTTATAGGCAGTCACAAGGTCGCCTCTCAACCTTCTCTTGCGGAGGCTGAAAAGGTCCAAGTTCTCTATTCTCTCCTTGTAGGGCTTGGCCTGCAAGCCCTTAACCATACGAGTGGCTCTTCTCTGGACCCTCTCCAGGTTATCCGCTTCCCTCTTGAAGTGCGGTGCCCAGAACTGCACACAGTACTCCAACTGCGGTCTGACCAGCGCCCGATAGAGGGGAAGTATCACCTCTTTGGATCTATTCGTCATGCATCTGCTGATGCACGATAAAGTGCCATTAGCTTTTCTGATGGCTTTGTCACACTGCCGACTCATGTTCCTCTCGGAGTCCACTAGGACTCCAAGATCCCTTTCCACTTCCGTGCCACCAAGCAGGTCATTTCCTAGGCAGTAGGTATGCTGGACATTTTTCCTCCCTAGGTGCAGCACTTTGCATTTCTCCGGGCAACCCCCAGTTCTCCGAGCTATTGTTTCAGGTTGCCAGGAGACTCAGGACTCATCTACACAAAAAGTAGCTCTCTACTTGATAACCAGCTCTCTGCATGTCCTATCATAGCATCTGATGAAGTAAGCTCTTGCTCTCAAAAGCTTATGCACCCGTGATTCAGTTAGTCAATAAGGTGCATCTCTACCCTACCCTGCCCTCTACACCAAAAAGCTACGCCATTTCAATCGAGCTTTAAAACTGCTTTAGTTAAAAACCGGGACCCCTGCCCCCTCCACTC
>NW_005842139.1:1804594-1808901 GCF_000455745.1 Alligator sinensis
GATGTAGCTGGGGCTGGTCCTGCTTTGAGCAGGCGGTTGGACTAGATGTGACCTCCTGAGGTCCCTTCAACCCTTATCGTCTATGATTCTAAATCCTAATACAGTTTTCATACGTTCAGCTGGTTGAGGTAGATTCTAAAGGTAACCTATGTTTTACTTCAGCCAGCTACACACACACAAAAGAAGGTGCCACGTCACATTAAGGTTTTATCTGACATAGTATTAAAAAAAAGACTAACACAAATAAAAACAAAGCACATGACCTTTATTACTAAAAAAAAGATCTTATTTTGGCCTCTCAAACCAATTTCTAACTCAAATTAAGATCCACTGAAACAAGCTGCCCTTAAATTGAAAGAATGTGCATATAAGGCTTTCTTTGCTAAAGTTACACCTTTAGTTAAAACAATGCAGCCTTCTTGTATAGACAAGACCTTAATCAGAGATTACTGTAACTCTAACATTTTATCATATTCTGTAAGATTTCTTCAACTACAAGAGGCACAAATGTCCAATAAGACAAAATTAAGAAGTAGACAGATTCTGAAGACCAGGATAACTGCATCTAAAAATATTTAAATTGCTGAACCAGCAAAGCATGTTTCAAATAGAGCCCTACATATAAACATTAACAAAGAAATAATTATAATAATAACAACCATTTAAATCAATACATTTAGAACGTGAATCCAAGATGAATAAAAACACAGATAACTTTTGGAATTAAAATGTAGAGCACATAATATGTAAAAATCAAACACAAAATATTATTAGTTATCATATACTTCTCATGTATTTGCATTACACACACATTCCAAAAGTAAATATTAATTTGGAGAGAAATACCTACTGTATATGTACATACTGAAACAATTTGCCCAGCTATACTGCACCCACGCTTATTCAACATGTTATAGAATTCTAAGTTACACATTTATATTTGCAGCCATCCTGTGACACTCTCCCCTGGCAGTTGTTAGTAAAGCAGAAGACCAGGTTAATTTGCACTTTGTAGACTATCTAAATCAGAGATGCATAGCATAAGCTTTCATAAGCATTGGGCTTACTTCATCAGATGCTGTGAAGGGACTGCAGGAAGCAGAGCTTCTAAACCACTGTTTTTAGCATTCACACTGAGGTTTTCCACTTTAACAAAACTGGAGGACTCCTGCCTATGGTAATTAAGTATATATTTTAAAATATATTTTAAAAGCTCTACAATTCACAACAGGATAAAAGAACACCAAAATGTAAAAACCGTTTATTTACTAAAAATAAATAATTGAAAGAGACTGTGCTATTCCAGGAACAAAACTAATAGAAGAGAGAGGAAAAACCTTTTTAGCTTTGATGTTCTTATAAAACAAAATTTGATATTTATTTTTAAAAGTAATATACAAACACTCCACTCAATAATCCTCTCTAGACAGCGACTGCTAATTTACAGAGCTACAAGGTAAAAAAAGCCTGACAACACTGCAGAAAGAATGTAGTAATGGGGCAAAACCCCACATCTAAAATGCTACTAACTTACATTGTTACTAAGTTATATATTCACAGAGAGCCCTTTCTTTTAAGTTAGCAACTCATCTTGATCTTTTTTTGTTCTGAAAAAGAAACACTATAAAAAAATATTTTTTACAGAATATTTTGTGAATATATGAGACCTCTCTTTGCAAAAATGAACAAATAAATCCTGAAATTAGAGAAGGAAATTGGGGGAAGTGACAGAGAAAGAACAGCAAAGTAGAAGTTGACAGAACAAATAGAGAAAGAAAAAGAAACAATAAAAGAAACCAAATCAACGGGAAACAGGAAAGATGAAGGGCGAAAGGGGACTTAACAGACATACTATGGCCCAGAAGAATAAAATGACAGAGGAGGGGTGAATCTGGGGAAAGGGGCCGCGTCATCTGGCCCACAGAACTCTGCACAAGTCCAGAAATTTGGCAGCGGAGGCATGATGGCACCATTAATTGCCACAGCTTCCAGAGAGGACGGGGTCGCTCAACAGCCAGATCTCCCACGTGTGGAGTTCGGCTAGTGCGCAGTTGTGGCTGGATCTGACACACAGGGCTGAGCCAGTGCACCAGATCCCACCTGCAAACCGATTAGTTAATGACTAATACAATTAGTGACTAATAACATTTCTTTCTAATTATTTAGTATCCTGTTTTAGTTCTGCAACTCCTAGCAACTTCCCTAGCACGCTAAATAAGAAAAACTATCAGCATAGGCCGCTGACAGGCATTCATTTCTAGCAGAAGAAAATTCAGCAAAATTTTTGCTGCTAGAAATGTTCCAGGAAAGGGAGTAGCATGGACATGCAGCCTGCAACTGCCCCCGCCCCCTTGCTCCTCACCTTCCTGAGACTGGGGTGATCCTGGTCTGGGGAAGGCGGGGTGAGCAGTGGATGATCCACTCCTATTGCTAAAGGGCTCCCAGTGCTTTCCTAGACCAAGGATGCCCTAAGGCTGGGGAGTCTTTACCTGCCATTCCACTCCCCTTCCACAGACCAGTCCAGGAGGGGAAGGGAGCAGCAGGACAAAGCCCCCTGCCCATTCCCCAGACCAAGCAGTTCCTGGTCTGGGGAAGTGCAGGAAACACTGCCTCTCTGCCCTGGAAAGAGCCTGCCTGGCCCCAGGGGCTTTAAATCACCATGTATGTCACCCAGCCGTGTGGTACATGTAACATTTAAAGCCCATGGGGCCAAGAACTAGGGCAGGAAAGCCTCCCTAAGCCCACTTCCTGCCTCTACTCCTGCCCCTGCCAGCATTTGAAATCTCCAGCTGGATAGAAGGGACCAGTAAGTAGGATTGAGGGACAGCCTCCCCCAGCCCAGTTCCTAGCCTGGCCATTCCCATCCCCACAGCCCACTTGGCAGTCCCTGGGCTGGAGAAGAGGTAAGAAGCAACTCCTCCCCTCCTGGACTGGTCTGGTCTGGGAGGGGCACAATGAGGCAAAGTCCCCAGCACATTCCCCAGTCTGGTGAAGAGGTGGGGAGCCTTGCCCCACTGCTCTCCTGTCTTTCTAGACCAGGCTAAACTGGGAGTATACAAGTGTTAATTCTGCAAGAACTTCTCCTGCAGGAGAGGTTTTCCAGGTTGACACCTGGAAGATCTTTTCCCCAGGGAAGACATGTTTCTCCCAAGAGATATGGAATGAGCTCGCACACTTGAAGTTTCTACTGGGGGAACAGAAATTCTCCTAGTAGAAATCTAACACCTGTACATGGCCACAGTCTTTGCTGGGCTCTACTACAGTAAAAGGTATTTTAGATCACTTCCATTTGCAGTAATGGTACATAGAAAGGGACTTGGCTACTTCACCTCTAAAATTTACTGACTTGCTTTCAATCATTTTGGTACAATGAGCCCATGCCCCAAAAGGTTCCTTACCTGACACAGGGAAGCCTAGTTTGAGATGCAAAACGTGTTTTCTTGTTAGGACTCGTACAAAACATACCTGCTTCTTGAAAGGAGAGATGAGATGACCAGATAACTCATATCCCAATCATTTGTAGAGTCTCCCCATGCAAAGTAGAGGAGTCAAAAATCAGAGTATTCACAGGAAGACTCCAGGTCCCTTATGTCAGTAACTTCAGGCATTTATAGACGGGCGGGGGCTTTAATTAGCGCAGCTCTGAAAGCCGAGCTAATTAAAGCAACCAGAGCATCACATGCATCAGCGTCCCCATGCTGAAAAATGGCAGCGAGGCACTTTGAACTACCGGTCATCGAACGAGCTTTAGTTTAAAGCACCCCATTGCCATTTCTCAGTGAGGACGCTGATACACATGACACTGAAGTCTCCTGGAGCACAGTAATTAACCACGCTCAATTAACTGAGTCTGCTCCAACACGCTGTAATTACAGTGCATCAGAGCAGCCCCCCTCCACGTATCTAGGAGCCCTTTCTTGTCTAGTTTAAAAGGGGAGGAACTTTTACTCTGATTTTGTAAGGCTATTGCCATAGAGACTCTGAAACCAAGGGGCTGGACTAGATGACCTCTGGAGGTCCCTTCCAGCCCAACTTTTCTATGATATGGCCTGACTACCTCCAAAAGAGAAAAAGACCACTCTGAAGAATAAGTTCCTCTGTCATTCATGATCTGGAGGAGAGGAACAGTTGAGAACATTTCAGAAAAAAGCGTCTCTTCTTTAAATGACAGAGCATTAAGATAGTATTAAACTTACAAGTCTGACTGCCACACATCACAAATCCCAACTGTGCAGTTTTGTACTGAATTATAAAGGAACTAGAGCCTAAACTAATAAAATCCAGGCAACCTCATTAAGTTGCTCTTT
>NW_005842139.1:1808922-1824949 GCF_000455745.1 Alligator sinensis
TCCCTAAAGTTCTCAAACTAGAGTTTTGTGCATTATAATCACTTATTGCTGCAATTCCCTTGGAAAAAGAGCATGTTTCTGGTTCTCCAGTTTCCCTTCATGCATCTTGGTGGGATGTATTACCCTTTATCAAACTGAGGAATGCTGGAAGACTAAATTCTGCTTAGGAAGTCTAAGAATTTATTCGGGCAGTACTCATAATTTATTCATGATTGTTAGGTTTCTATTTAACCACTCCTAGAAATTCTGCATAATTTGTAACAGAAGCCTTGCTATCTACAGGAGACAAAACTTTTACTTATACCTGCCATAAAAAAAAAAAAAAAAAAAAAAAAAAATTATTTCAGGGTTCTGGGAACTCGTTGTAAAAGTTCAAAACTGGGAGACAAGAAAGATAATTAAAGCTTCAACCACCGCAGCAAACTGTCCCAATTTTTGAGACAAGGGTCTGGTAATGACATTTCCAAATCTGATCAGCTCTTTTTACGTACTGTAAGGTACTGAAAGAATCTTGTCTCCACTCATGGAAGATCCTGGGCTATTTCTGATATAGATATATATGAAGTAGAGAGAGATATATAGAGAGACTCTATATCTTGTATGTATATATATCTATATAGATATATCTATATATCGAGAGAGAGAGAGAGAGAGAGAGAGAGAGAGAGAGAGAGAGATCTATATCCCTTATATAGATCTATCTATATCTCTATAAATCGAAAGAGGGAGAGAGACAGACATGGTGCACTAACCGAACAAAGCTAGACCTTGAGCAAAACTATTTTCTGTTCACAGACCTGAGTGAACACATGGCAGGTCAGAGGAAACATGCATAGGATAGAAGCGATATAAAGATAGCCACAGAGGAGTTCAGACACCTTTCATGCTGGAGAGAGAGGTATTAAGGACTAATCTTTTGATGGTTCAAACAATGGAAGAGTTGAGACTGACAGGACCACGCTAAGATCTCAAGGTTGGAGATCCTATGAGTTTATGATGAAAAATATGAACAGCTTCTATTAGGTCAGTATAGGCTGAAATTTTCTTCCATGGTGAATTAGGAATAATAAATTGAAATGCAGCTATTTGATTCCATACCCATTCTTAAGCCTTCCTGCAGAAAGTTAGGATTTGCTCGATTTGAATGAGACCTTTTAAAACTAGCTGGAAGAACATATAGCTGGAACAAAGATCTGGGTGTGACCACAGAAACATGTAAGCTCTCTGTTACAGTTTTTATTTCCAAAGGTGCTGTTTTTCCAATGAGCTGAGCAAGACTACAGCTGTCCCCCAGCTAGCGGGAGACTTAGTACCTTTTCAAGTAAAAGGTACAGCAAGCAGCTGAGTGGTTCGCTCTTAATTTGGCAACATGCTGTGAAGGAAGAGTGTTGAGAAAGACCCAGATATGAAAAAATCTGGGTTCTACTATAAGAGTCTTCTCTATACTGCAAGAACATATATTATGCCTTTTCAATAACACAGGGGGTTGGAGCTCTTTTGAGGTGTAGCAAGCAACTGAAAAAAGAAGAGATATGAGAGGAATCCCTCCTAGATACCCCAGGCTACTGCATAATGCTGATGTAGAGCAGCAACATGGCTAACATCCTGTACAGATACCAGTATTGCTCCATTTATTGCCCATGTAGTCATAAGAGCTCTCACGGGAGACCAACGTGTGTGCATATTCTCAGCCACAAAATAAACTAGTATCAATTGACTCTATTTCAATGCCATGATGGGCATGAAATAATTATTTTTGTCATTAGGACTCCCTCCACTTTCTTCCAATTGGGATTACTGAGTCAAATATTATAGCTCTTCAACCAAGCAGTTAGCAACATTTTCATTAAGAGAAAAATTGATGATACTTTTATGAGAGAAATGGGTTTTTTTACACAGTCATCTGTGCAAAAAGTCCTGTTTCCCGGACTCCGGCAGAAATCCACCAACAAGAGACAGTGGCCAAGTAGAGAAGTTCAGTTTCTATCAGGGAACCAATATTCTCCCAGTAGAAATCAAAGTGTACAAGTGTTCAATCTTTTTCTCCGGGAACAAAAATGGCCTGGCCACTCCAGACAAAAAATAACCAGGGTTAAATGGCTTCTGGAAGAGTTTCTCCCAGGAGACTGAACATCTATACACTTTCCCCAGCTTAATTCCTCCTGGGAACAGCTGGGGAAAGGCTCCCTGCCTTCCCAATATTAGGGTCACCCTAGTCTCAAGACGGCATGTAGGAGCAACTGCTCCCCCCATCCAGTAGACTAGGAAGTGAAGGGAACAGCTGCCGCCACTCTCTACTTCTTCCTCATACCAGGCACTGAATGGTTTCAGGAAAGGGAAGGGGGCTGAAAGTTTTTCAACTGCCACCGTGCTGCTCAGCTGGATGCCAACGGGATGCCAGAACCCAGACTGGGGAAAGCCTCCATAAGCCCACTCCCAGCCCCTCCAGCTTTTAAACTGCTGCCACCAAGGCTCAGTTAAGAGGCAGGGAGCAAGAGAAAGCCAGAGAGGCTGGGGACCAGGTGTGTAGAGGCTTTCTGTAGCCCAGTTCTCAGCTCCCAGTCACTCCAGCTTTTCCCTGGCTGCCCGTGCTGCCCAGCTGACCCAGAACAGCGCCGGGTAAGCCTTGGTACCACAATGAAAGGCCTCCACTTCGCCCTGCACTGTTCTAGGTCAGTCCAAAGGAGTGCAAGGAGTGGAGGCTATTTGTCTGTGGGGTAGAACTAGGAGGACTCCCACTAAGGAAGAATGTCCTCCCCTTCTCCATCCTGCCCCCTTCCCCCCACCAATTAGCTGATTGGTGGGATGGGGGAAATCAGTCTCCTGGGGCAAGAACCTACCCCCGCTGTCTCTGGCAGCTGCCACTTTTCAACAGCTGCCACTTGACAGTCTGCCCCCTTCCCAGGCAGGGGAGAAGGCAAGGTATCAATTAATGTGCTCCTTAAGGGCACGGGTGGCCCTGGGAGCAGGCCTGTAGTGCCCTCTGGTAAGAGAGCTCACCTGTGAAATTACTTCCAGGAGAAACGAACATCTGTAGGCAGCCAGTGCCTTTGCTCTCCGTTCTAAAAGCACCTACCTCAAAGCTCCTTCTCAATTTTTATCAAAGACATATTTCTGCTTCTTGTTGCGTCTCTGTTCTTCTGCTCTTTCTTCTTCTCTCTGCTTCACTGCTCTTTTCTGCTTGTCACAACACCAAATTTCACATAACAATAGTCATTAAAATCCCTCTTGTCTACATATGCTTTGCATTCACCTGTAATTTGGAGTGAATGCTCCTACTATACCTGTTACCTGGTTCCTTGAAGAAGCTTAACAGTGTCAACTAGCTACCTGAAACAAAAGCAATGATTTCACCCATATCGTAAGAAACAGTGTGTTGAGAAACAGATAAAAGCGTTTCTTCTCTCCTCTGAACAAGACCCAGAATCACCAATACCTGGGTGACACCAAGCCCAAGAGAAGTTTGCTTGCAGAAAACGCTGCGACTCATATGTAAAGCAAAGATATACCTGTTGTACTGGATAATAAATCTATCTTTCCTGAGCTACTCTCCACAATGGAAGAAAGTAATCTGGATGAAAGGAGTGAGTGCCGCAGCACTGTAGAATACCCTTGATTACTATGCCCAGGATGCTTCTCTCTAAAGATGATTAAAAACCCGTAAGTTTCATTTATGTCTGCAGCACTACGCTTGCATTCTTTCTGGAACAATTAGACCAAAGTAAGTCTTTGTTTGCTAATTCTCAGACAGGACTTTGTCTAGCGTTTCTCCAATTAGTCTGTTATATGCATTAGTCTGAAGTCAGGCAGAAAGCAGGGCAGGGTGGCACCTTAAAGACTACAGAAAGACCCTTCTACCCTGCCTTTTTTCCAATTAGCCTGTTTTCTATATACCTGAAGCAGATTTAACTTGAGAAATCATTCCAGTCTATTTCCCATAGAAAAATCTGGCCAGAAGGGATCCCAAGAGTTCATCTAAGTCCAACTCTCTGGTTCAAGGCAGCATCAGATCCCAGTGTAAAACAGACAAATGTTTGTCTGATCTGTGCTTAAAAACTTCCAGTCCACAGCCTCACTGATTGCGACAGGGCTTATCCACCTTCACAATTAAAAAGTTCTCTCTCACATCTCATCTAAATCCCCCTTGTTATAATTTATGTCTGTTACTACTTGTTTCTTGTGGACACAGACAACAATTGATCACCATTGTCTTCATAACAATGTTACAATTCTTTTTATATTTGAAGATTTATCAAATACCAGTTCCGTTGTCTTTTCTACAGATTAAATCATTCTAATGCTTCCAGTCTTTCTGTATATGTGATATATTCCACTCCTCTAATGTCTTTGTTGCTCTTCTTTGGACTCTCCAATTCGACTAAATTTGAAGTGTGATAACCAGATCTGGACCCAGCACTCCAAGATAAGGCCTTAGCAGGCTGAGCAGAGTAGAAGAATCCCTTCCCATGATTTGCATATGACACGCTTGTTAGTGTGTCCCAAGTACATTAGATCACAAACTGAATAGTAGCCAATGAGGCTACTATAACCTTCATGTCTTCTTCTGTTGTACTACAGCTTAGTCCTCATTTTGTATTTGTGCATTTGATCATTTCTTCCTACAGTTCTTTGCACTTGTCCTAAATAGACTGCATTCTTTTTAATACCATTTTTCCAGTTTATCAGGATCATTTTGATTTATACTCTTTTACTTAAAATGACTGCTATTTCACATGGCTAGCTGTCATCTGCAAAGTCAAGTGTACACTCAATTCCATCCAAGTCATTATAAAAAGATACTAAACAGTATGGGGCCTGGGACAAACCAAGGGAAAACTCCATTTGATATCTCCTCTCAGTTTGATACAGAGTGATTAATGACTACTCTTTGAGCACTATTTTCCAACCAGTTATGCACCAACCTCATAATCATTTCACTTAGCTTGAATTTTCTTAACTTTCTTACCAGAATTTCAGGGAAGGCAGTGTCAAAAGCCTTGCTGAAGTTAAGGAATATCATGTACTCTGTTCCCCCTCCAAATCACAGGGCCTGTCACCTTGAAATTCAAGTTGGTTAGGCATGGTTTGCTCTTGACAAATTCACGTTGGCTGTTACTGGTCATCTTGTTACTCTTTGGGTGTTTAGACTTGATTGATTGTTTATATGCTCCTATATATCTTTCCAGGAATTGAAATTACACTGACCAGTCAAATTCCCTGGGCCCTCCTTTTCCCCTGTTTTACAGGTCGGCACAATGTTTGTCCTTTTCCAGTCTTCTGGGACCTCACCTAATTTGCACGGGTTCTTACAGATAACAGCCAAAGCTTTCAAAATCTGTCACGGCTCATGCTGCTTTCAAGGGGAAGCTTCACCTTGGGTCTTCTCAAGGAGGAGTCTCCTTTCCTGAAGGACGCCCCTGAAACCAGCCCTAACGTGGCTTCACAGGGGCAAAACCTCTGGCTTTGAGGCCCTGGCTCTGTATCACTCCCACTTTGGAGAGCTCCTTATTTTGGTCAGCTCCCAGAAAAGGAGATGTTTCTTCTTCAAAGAGGAGGGAAGAGGAGGTCAGAGTGCTGATGTCCCGACCAGCACAGCAGACTGCTCCACTCCAAATGGTCTTTGCTGTGCCACTGTACTTGCCTGTCCTCCCTTGGACTCCACTCCATTTTCCTTGGGACTAGTCCTTGCTCTCTCAGACTCTCCCTCTTTCTCCTCACAGCCACACTCACAACAAAACAGTTAGCAAAACTATAGCAGTCACCTCGGAGATTAACACTCACTAAATCAACTTCAACATAATGTCATGTGGAACCAATCAAGCAGCAGTCTCCATGTCCTGTTGCCAGGGCCAAATTGCCATTTTCCCCTGGGGTGAAAAGGACATCTAGGACGTCCAATGTACGGAAGTAGTTACAGCAAAGGGTGCTCACACACAGCCCTGCGAAGCAATCCCTCTCCCCACAAGAACTGCAGGCTGGAACTCAGCCCACTTAACCTTTTTTGGCACAAATTACTCTACCCAATTTTGTGGGTGCTCTAGGATTCATCAGGCCCGGCTGATTTGAAAAAATAAAATCTAATTTATCCAAAGAATCTCTAATTTTTTCTTTTCCTTCTCTAGGTTGAATAACTGCCCCCTGCCCTTGCTGCTGAATGAGGAGATCATCTGACAGTTGCAATTTCTGTAAAGACTGAAGTAAAAATTGAAGTGTTCTTCACGCTGTCCATGATGTCCAATGTCCCTTTGCATACGAGACCCACGCCATCTTTTGTCTTCCTCCTCCTCACGTGTTCATGGAATGCTTTTTTATTGCCTTGTGTGTCCCTTACCACCTGCATCTGAATCTGTACCTTCGGCCTCCTAATTCTGTCCCTCCATGCTCATCCTATGGCTAAGTTTGCACTTCTCACAAGACTTCTTTTTAAAGTAATAGAAAAGCTCATAATTTGGCCAAGCAGGTCTCTTGCTAAGCTTCCTACTCTTCCTTTGCATCAGGACAGCATGCTCTCATGCCCTTACTATTGTACAGCCCTGAAGCAAGTTCAAAAGGGGTTGGAATTATATGCTATGGTAGATGAACAAAAAGTAAGCATATTATATCAGGTGCTGGTTCACCAAACCTACAGAGAGAAACATTTCCTCATGCTCTATGATGTGGTGCATCTGCAATGAAAACCTGGGCGGGTTTTATTTGGCTTGCATATTTATAAGCTGCTTTACATGGCAAGCTCTTATCAAATCTGCTGTCCACTATCACCCCTATTTATCTTGTGACATTACTACTGTCCAAGTCCCTCAAGAACATCTGTCCCTTGGATTATTTTCCACAAAATGTATTTTAAAGTAGGTGTAAAGCTTGGTTCAAATCCAAAAAACTGTGATCAAAATATATAGTTAGCAAATTGTTTGGCTTAATCTTTCATGTATGATGAAAGATTATTATCGTAATTCATTAGCAAATTACAGACTTTATAATGCAGGCAGTCACAAATTTGGCTTTGTATCAATCATTTTAGACCAGCTGGATAGAAATTCACACAACTCTGGGAAACAGAAAATGAAGTGCTCTTTCATTTTTAATTCACTTGAAACTTTAAAAGAACAATAATTTTTCTTCAAAAATGTCAAGTTTTGCAAGTCATTTAGTTTGACTGCACATATACATAATCCATATAATCTAGTCGCACAGCAACTATCCAACTGCAATGTAGAGTTTGATTCAGCAAGGACTGCTTTTAACAAAGTATGTAGAAAATCCTCTCTTTACACGGTTTAAGTCATGACCAAAAGTAGCATTTAATTGTCAGAAAAAAAATAAAAGAATATTCCTGCTGAATTAAAAGTTTAAAAATTAGTGCTTTAGCTACTGTATTCACAAGATGCAATATTAACAAAATTCCTGCTTTGAGTTTCTCCAGTCTGCTGAGATAACCCTGGAAAAAATGCTTGTTTTGGCTGTAGCTACTTTGCTTAAGCTACAGGGCCATGCAAGGGGACAGCTGTATTTGGGAGCAACTTAAAACAAATTTCATCCTGGTGGCATCTAATCCAGAGCCTGGTACAAGCAGCATGGAAAAGTCAGTGTCAAAATTAAACAATGCCGGCTTTTCTAGGAACAGATGCTTTTTCCTTGCAGCTGTAAAAACCTTAAAACAATCCTGTACCCTTCTGTCTAGTCACGCAACTACTACAAAGCAAGGCATAAATTTTGCCACTTATTGCAAATGTTTGCTGAGAGCTTTTACAACCCTTTTTAAAAACAGTAACAGGGATTTATTGAGGGTGATTATGAGGCGATTTTATCCCTTAAATGACTTCAGGGTTTTTTAATTTATACCCATGATTCTGGATATATTTACAAAGCAATAACTTTTTACATCAACATTTTATATGCTGCTTGAAACAAAAATAGGAATGCAGAATATTTTAAAGAAAATTATTGAGTGATTTTACTAAAGCTGTAGCAAAAATTTTAGCACTGAATATAATCAATATAAATCACCACAAATTATTAGGTTTTACAGCATTTTGTCTCTATTTACTACATATTAATTCGCAGTTTAAAACTGAATACATTTTTATAATAATCACAGACGTTCTAATTATATAATAATCATACTAGTTTATTAATAAAGACACCATAGGACATTGCAATGGCATGCGTCAAGTAATATGTATTATAAAAATATGTGAAATAACTGCCCGCTCACACCTGTAATCCTCCAAAAAGCTACACTATTCTAAGTTTACCAGAACATTTCTATGCAATCAATGGACAATTTTTTAATATAGACATAAAAACGGTCTTTCATTATTGAAAAAGCTTCTATAACTCGGTGAATGGAAATGAACCATCAGTTCCCACTAAATATGCAATTTGCAGTGTCATCAACCCAATTCTGTTCCACATTAACTGGAGATTTTTCTTTGATGCTAGCTTTTATTGCATATTTAACTGTCAAAGCACCAGGAGGATGTTTTACACAGCTACAATATTTTAAAATACTTTCTTACAAAACACTCACTCAAAAATTGTGAATGTTTCCTTTCTTAAATTAAAAAAAAAAAAAAAACTTTTCCAGAACAACAGTTCATTAGCACCTCACTATTTATAAGTATAATTGGCTTGTTTGATGAGAGAACAAGACAACATTAGCTTACGCTGTTATAATCTGCAGAAATAAAATGTAATAATATGGAGACAAGATAGCAATTTGTTTTCTTAAATGTATTTATAAATTATAAAAACATAAAATTATTATATTGTAGCTAATATAGAGAAATGATAGAGTATGGTTAAACTACAGACCACAATACACACAGAGGTAACAAACTAAAAAAAACACTTAATCCACTAGCACTTAATTTGGGGTTTGTGATTAACATAGATATCTTGCAGGGCAGAACTGTTTCAGGTGCTGCATATTACTTTGCTATTCTGAAGGGCACAAGCGCTGGGAATGCAGCTGCTTCTTATGTTCATAAACTCTAGCTTCTTACATTCACTTATCATTTCATGCTAAAACCTTTTTAATGGCCAGCAGCACTACCCAAACTCTCTTTAGCTCTTTCAAAGTAGACTATTGCAAATACCCATACGAGAAAATTACAATACTGAGTTATTTTGTTGAATTACACAGTTTTCAACAACTCGGTTTGCTAAATTAGGGCCTGATCCAAAGAGCCTTTAAGAATAAATTTCCTTAAATCACATGAGTAAACCCATTCACTTCCACATGATTACTTACTTCTAAGGGTAAAAGACAACTCACATGACTGAGCATTGGCAGAATAGGGCCCATAACCAGAATTATAAAAAATGATTCTTTATTACTTTCAAATTCAAATAAACGGACCTTTTAACCTTTAAAGGTTTCTCTCAGTTCAAGTCCCCATTTATGGGGTATAGATAGACACACAGACAGAGAGACACACATCCACAAACTACAAGTGTTCACAAATCAAAAGCTAACAGATGTGACTTCTAATTAGTTATAATAATCTGTGCTTCAATGCTATTGGAACAAGCCTCTCCTTCCTTTGAAATTTAAACAGCTTCCTTTGGAGTTTTAAACTCTTAGTGTACTTCTAAGACAATATTAAAAACACAAAAATCTCCTGCTTTCAATGAATTTTAGACATCTACAGTGATAACTTTATGAAAGGAAAATATTAAATTATAATTATCCTAAACAGACACAGTCTTGTGAAACTAACCCTACATTCATATGAAAATACAAAGCATTGACTATAATGAATTTGATTCATCCTTGGACACAAAGCTTTACCACAGTAAACTCAGTCAACTGTTGCTCTTGCTTTTATATTCATAGTACTTAAATAGCGCACTTTAAAACAAAAAAAACCTCCAATTGGCTTTTCATACATCCACCCTCCCCAAAAATAACGCACTTGAAAAACCCAAATGATATGAAAAGGCTTCAAGGCCTCTTTTCTCCCTTTCATAGCACTTTTTTTATTTCTGTTTGCAGTAATCTGCCTTTCACTTTCTCATTGCTACAGAACAAACGAGGAGGCTCAGCACTTTGAAAAGGGGGCTCAATGTGTAATGGGTCCACTAGAATTAATTTAGTTGCACCAAATCCATTGAGCACTGAGTTTTTTTTCTCCCCTCAAATCATTTTGAGTCGGACGCAGCCCCCAGCCTTTGTAATTCTAGTAAAGCACTTAAAGTGCACAGTAGGTGTTCATCAGGACCATCTGGTCAAAAGCAAAACAAGCTGCTGATTTTGCCTTTGAATAGAATGAAGCAAGTGTGAATTAGTCTCTTCAATTAGCACTATTACAACCTGTCAAGTGCATATTGTAAAACAGGATTATTACAGTATTGGTCACCAGTGCAATTATTTACTCTCTGCCTTTTCTTGCATATAAAAATGTCCATGTTTATTAGTTTCTGATAACTGAAAATGGTTTCTTTAGTGCTACGCACTTCTAAACCACTAAAACACGAATTAGAGATTATGAAACATATTCTGTCAGGAATACATTGCGTTTCATAATTAGTAGAGAAGTAAAATAATGCCCTTTATCTCATACGCTGTTTCTGTTACTCAAGAAAGAAAAGAAATAATGACTGTATAGATTTGCTTATACCATCTCTTAAAAAAAGAACTATTTCCAAAAGCAATTATTATAATATTTTAAATTCCTAAGAAAGCTGTCATTCCAAACAGGTACATGGTGGATATTTTTTCCCTTCTCATTTCCTAAGGGGCTCTTTTTTCACATGTGTAACATGTGACCATTTTACAAAAAGATTATCACCAATTTATTCAGCTGATGCAGCCTGGTTTAACAAATATGCTGTTATTTCTCAAAAGTTAATGAGGAAGCAGGAATACTTTAGGGGAAACAAATTGAGATTTTCCATAACAAAAATCTTAAGCATCAAATTCGTGACTTTTAGCTTGAGAAAAAAATCGTTATTGTACTTGTCAACATCTAATTATGGCTTTAAGTATGTCTTAAAAGGTCAAAAACATTAACTTGCTACATAACACTTGTTTATTATTATAGGACAACAGAATGCTACAGAGAGGGATGCTTGAGAAGTGTGCGCTAGACTATATTAAATCTAGCTGTTAGAGATCACATTTATTAAAAAAAACAAACCCAAAACTCAGTTTTAACCAGTACTTAATGGTCACTTAATTCAATATTATAACACCTCTTTAATTTCTCAGATAATAAATCACTGACCAGCCCCAAAAGCGCGGAATTATGTGCATTCTTCAACGTTTACTGAAAGCTGAAAATTTATTCCTGATCTATTTTATATCATAAAAATATAACAACTATTTATAAAGCACTCATTAAGAATTTCACATCAATAAAATTAATTTGCAATAGATGTAACATATCAAACAAGTATTCTGACATTTTGACATTTGACTCAATCTTGGGCTAACTTATTGCACTGTAATTATTTAACCCTGATAATGAAATGATCAATATAACTACTTACGTACTTCATGTTTTACAGGCCAATTTCTGACCCTTGCTATGAAGCACACTTACTCCACAACACTTGTTTTTATAAAATAATTTTCAAATCATTGATACTCAAATATCAGACAAAAAAAAAAATATTCTGAAGTGCTTTTCTGCACGCAAAATAGAATCCACTTGTATGCCTACATTTATTTCTTACCGTTAGCTAGATCTCTTATACGAGGTCTCTCTGTATATTTTATGTATATTTTTAATGCCTAAATGACATCCATCTATCCATCCATTTACCAAAATTAAAAAAGAAATGGGACACAACGTAGTCTTTAAACTATGTAAGTGGCTCACTCTGAATACAATTATATTTTTAGCCATAAAACCTACCTACCAAAACATGAAAACAAAGTGTACTACAGAAAAATATGACAATACCAATGACAGTGTATACATGTTAAAATATTAATAACTATGATAAATCTAATTGTAGTCTATCCATTCAAAAAGGGCTCAAGTGGTGGATGATAAGTTATATAATGCAACAACTGTATAGAAAATTGTGTTCCAGATCCTCTGTATATTACCTATACTAGTTTAAATTAATAAACCTGAAACACTGCTAGTATGCAATTAAGATTAGAAACAATAGTGTGGGACTACCAGGGATGGCTTATGATGACTATAGCATATACTATGCCATCAAAACTCCATATAATAAGTCTTACCTCCGCACCTTCCCATATGCTACCTTAAACATTAAATCATTGGGAACCAAAAAAAAAGGCTACCTTATCACAGGTGCTAAAAACACTAACCAGCTCTCTTCACTCACATTAGCCTGCTGGCCAAAGGACTTGATGAAGGGGCAGCTACAGCTCTGCAAAGGCAGCTTCAGTTTGGGAAGATAGTTACCTCTTTGCATTCTATGTGTATATCTCATGTTCTACCAGGAATCAAAATGCCTGGTACATATGTTTTGCCTGGCATTTCCAGTAGCAGAAAAGCAAAAGAACAGATCCATTTTCAGGAAGACTTTAGGTTTCTGCACATTTTACTTTTTTCACCCTTTAACAGCTGCAGCTTGTGTACACTGGGTGCTTCTTCCCTCGCCTTGCACACAAGGAATCTCAAACAAGTCTTTCAAAGCCAAATACAGTCTATACGATAGGTAAATAGGAACGGTTATACTTTTTAATGCAAGCCTCAGGATAGTTAAAATGTTATGAATAAGTTATTTTTCTATTCAGCTGAACTTAAACTACATTGAACACATGTGTATTTTATTGTTTGTGACAGAAACAGTACCAGAATCAGAAAGTTTGTCACAATAATTAAGGCAGCATTCATTTATTAACCCTAGCTAGGCTGTTCCTCATTGGGATGAGAGTACAAAGTCGCTTTTTAGAACAAGTTTTCAACCTCTCTCCTTTCCTAAAGAAATAAAAAAAAACCCTTTCCTCTCCCTTGAACAGCATGCCCATTAATGAAGATATACAGGGAAAGATCAGCTTAAATGTTTGGAAAAGTGAATTAAGCAGCTTTTTTTCCCAAATAAAAAGAAAATAGGCTCAAGGGGATGGACACTAAAACAAGCTATGTTGAACACAGTAATGTCTTACAATAATTAGTCCATTCTTAGTCATTCCCACACATCTAACTACAGTCCTGTTTATAGCTCCAAGATTCAAAGGATATTCACACCTCTTCAATTTCCAACTGCTGCTGACATATGCAAGTTATCATAGCAATGCAAAAATGTTCAAACTCTCAAATTAACAATTTCTCTTGGACATACAAAATTCTCACCACCCTTTCTAAAACAGTTTGCTATATAAAACACTGGCTTTTCATTTAAAAAATTAGGAATTTAGAGCCTCCAAATAGACTGAGCAAAACATTGCTAATTTCTGCATGAAAATTAAGATTATAGGGAGGAAAAAAAACAATCAAGAGTTTTCTTGATACACTATCTGGTCAAGACTAATTTAATAGAGCAATTTTAAAAGAACAAACAGATGTTTGAAACCTGTGACAAATTAATTTGCAATTTAGACCAACTTGGTATCATTAAGTTTCTGAGTTAATAACTCTCCTCCCCCTTTCTCTCTCTCACATGCACACCCAAATCCCACACATCTAAAAAGACAGTTTCAATTCCAATTTTTATTCTGTTTTTAAACAGTACTAACAGCCATATTCAGTTAAAACCATAAATTATCATCTAGATGTTTCTGTACAAAAAGCTGGAGATAAATACAGGATATAAAGAAGGGAGAGAATATGGTTCCAGACCTGAACTCTGGGGGCTTAAATCCATCCATTGTAAAATTATCTGCCCAATTATTTCTAGTAGGGCAATACGTATGTAAAATAGCAAGCATTCTTGTAATAACCATTCTCCAATTATTAGATATTTTTAAGATACAGTCTAAAAGAAAAGCACAGAGCTAAAACTGAAGTAGTAATCATAAAGGATGACAGTTAACATGACAGATTTAACTCTCTGCAAAATATTCACAACAGTTTTAAAACTGTTATTTAAAAAATAGTCCGGGGAAGAGAGACACATTTATCCCTTTAAAGTCAGCAGCATTCAAATATATTTAACAACCCAAACAACTGGCCCTGGAGAGACAGTTGCATCCAACTGTGGCAAGCGACGGAACATTTCTAGAATTTTAAATATTTCTTTTAATAATTGATATAGTCATTTTGAATCTTTCTGCATAGGATATAAAGGTGTGAGTAGATTGCATTAACACTGCTTAAACATTTCAACTTGTCAGTATGGCCAACTCGATTTCTGAAATATTTGCAGTATTTTCCCATCGAAACAGTAATAAAGGTAGAATAAATATATGCCACTGCTTTATAATCACTGAACATTAATGAATATTTTATGTCTTTTTAAATCTCCCTGTTTAATTTAAAAGGGTGAAATTAAGTCTCCTTCCTGCAATATGCCAATTATCTGTAAATCAAACAATAACTTGGCCATTATACTCCTTTTTGTTAATATACGAGAAGCTAATTTGAAAACACTGAATGGTGTTTTTAGATAATAATTGAATAGTGCTTCCTGCCCCCTTGTGGTTGACAACTGCAACTTGCATAAAGCATTTCAACTACCACAAAAATATAACAGGGGATAAGTAAACTATTAATTTGTTAAAGTGCAAATGAGAGAGTGAAGAACAATCTAACAAACTCAAGGAGAAGGAAAAAAAAAAATCACCAATCTTCCCCCTGCCGCCCCCAAAAAATCATGAGGCCACTAAATTAATCCGTTTCTTGCTGTGGTTCTCATTCTTTGCTAACACGCAAAAACTGAAAAAGCATTAGAGAGTTAACATGCAAAACAATGACATGGTGTTGCAATTAGATCAATGTGAACAGCCCCTTCGGCTCATACAGATCCCCACTGACTGTTGAAGATGTAAGGGTCCACCTGTTCAATTGCAAGGCAAGGGCCTGAAGTAAGAAAGAAGATCCAGAGTTCGATTTTTTTATTCTAAAACACTTGCTTCAGCTCAGAAATTGCATGGATAATTTTTCTACATCCAATGTGGTGCGTTACCTAATGGCATTACCCAACACAGTAAAACAGGGTGAGTAAAGAACTCCATGTTAGACTTAATAATGAATTTTCTTCCTTTTAGTGGTTTAAACAGGAATCCTGAATTTTAAACAGCTTGTTTTTAAATGAAATTGCCTTTGTGTACCAATACCATAAGACACTGAAATCATTCCGTCACTGTCAAGAGACAAGATATCTTCGGTGAACATAAAAATACCCAATATTCTTTTAGTCACTGCATCAGGTTTCAGACGCCTAAAGTGCAACAAAAATCTTTGGAGAAACAGCATATTAACAAATTTGCACAACATGGATAAAAAAAGATGCACATAATGTGTATGAGATTAATTTCCTTTGAGGATTGTCAATTTCATTTTAACCGTTAAAATTAAAAAGCACAAATCCACAATCTTAACGTACTTTCAGAAATCTTCAAAAGGCACTTTTATTTAGAAGAGTGCACCTCCTGAAAAGATAAGTTTCAATAGAGTACGGTTGTGTATTTACATTGCGAGGCAGTTTAATGCATTAACATCTGCTTTAAAGGCAACAGACTTTCACAAGGGGGAGAGGTTTTTTTTATTTGAGAGGGTGGGGGGGACGACAAGCAAGTTTTAAAATGACCCAGCTAGAATTCCCAGAAAAAAATAGTATTTATACAGGAGATGACAAATGTACACTTTGTGTGGGTTCTTATTCCCGTAATATGATGGAATCATTACTCTGTCATGCATTGCATGGCAAAAAATTAAAGAAAATTTGCAAAATCTTACAAAAGTGATTGAAGGGAAAAATCTCAGACCAATAATAAATATGTACTTCAAATGGAAACCAAATATTTACTTTTCAGAACTGCCATAAGGAACTGGTAAGGATTCATCATTCAAGCACATTTCTAGAATAAACTTCCCAAATTCTTAGAAATGGGTTATGCACTAGGTGCCATGTGAAGCACAGCAATGGGCAACAATCTTTTCCT
>NW_005842139.1:1824980-1836234 GCF_000455745.1 Alligator sinensis
TCCAGTTCTATAACTGGAGGGTCAAGATGTATATCACAGACAATATTTGTTGCTAGGGGATTTAATTCCTACACTGTTCTTTGTGACAACACCTCTTGCTGGCCACTCTAGAGAACAACAGTGAAATTGTCTGTACAAAGAAACCACTTGCAACCCAGCCAGAGTTAATGTATTGGAAGAGAAAACCAAGTAGTGCCATACTTTCTTAGTACATGGGAAGGCTGCAGGTTAAGAGAAAGCAAGTTAGAGATAACTTTATGGGATTCAACATACCTGAACATCCAACAACTTCCCTCTAAACTACTTAATAACTAATTTCATAATTAACATGATGCATATATTTTACTCTTAAAGTGTAAAATGTTACAGAAAATCTATTTCTTTTAAATATGAAAACTATTTGTATAAATTCTAGGGCAGGTTTTTACCTGATCTACAGTAATCTTTGACAACCCAGTTAATTAAAACTAAAAACTGATTAATGAAACAAAGAAGTTCCAACCAGAACCTACAAGCCCTCTTTAACAGAGTTGACATTAGATATAATGAGCTACATTTATTCTTCAGCTGTGTGAGAGAACTAACCTCCTGAATGGTACTGCTTCCTGAGAAGTTGAGGTTGTACTCCCGCTGGACTTCTCGATGGGTGATGATCAGCATGAAGTTTTGATTTAATGACTCCTGCAGGGCCCTGAAATGGTTGAAAGAAAAACAAGAAAACCAGGGATAAGCATGTTCTAGCTTGCTTTACCGTTAGCTGCAAAAACCCCAGGAGTAGCCGAAACCCAACATGGACAAGTCTAGGCACAATGTTATCATCTCTTTTTCTGCTCCTAAAGACAAGAGAGCATGCTGAGAATGACCAAAGGCTAACCTGCTAACTCCTTCTCTGGTAAGGTGATTGCCACCTCAAAGGCTATGTTTTACTCTCTCTTAATTTAAAAAAAAAAAAATTAGGCCATGCCATTATCATAAATATTAGCTATATTTAGAACATATATTTTTTCATTACCAGGCTTGCAAGTATATCTACATTCAGACAAACAAGCTACAATATACATCGGAAACCTATTTTAAATACAGAAGGAGAAATCCTGCAGTGACTTCAGCGAGGCTTCCCGAAATGTAAATCAGGGCAAGATTTGACCTATATAGAATAATTCAGCTCATATAAATCCAGATAGATAAGAAACAGAAAACTAGCTAATATAGTTTTTATGAATAAGGCTACTTTAGTAAATATAATTAAACAGGTTATGCTAAAACACCAACACAGTATTTATATTAACTCATCTATTCCAAGGACAGCTGAACAAAACAATGTTTATCCACTTTATTTTCCTGTATCATGCTCTTCTGAGAATGATAAACTTTGTGATCATTCAGATCTGCACAACTCCAGGTTACTGTTTTCCCTTTAAACCCAAATTTGCCTTTGACAATGAAGAAAAACTGAAGAGCAGACCTCCCATGCTGATGAGCACAATTATACCTTAAGAAAGATTTTCATATTAACATGAAAGCCCCAGTTTGCTTTCTTTTAATAGAATAGCTGATTATGATCTGCATTTTTTCAACACAAGGTTTATTCAACACTCATTTGAAGATGTCCACAAATTAATTTGTTTTAGATCTCAAGTTAAGTTCCCATATAGAAAATAACTATGTAAGTAAATTTATTTCCATCTTTTCCAATCCCAAGAATAACTTACAATAAAAATACATGATAATACTGCAGAAGTCAGCCAATGTCTTTTACGTCTTTAATAACTGTAATATTATAAGGTACAATACATGACATGTACATAAGTGAAAAAGTAATTCTATACTTCATACCTGGAGTTGACTGCATCTGCTACAAACTAATTCTAGAAAGTTTTAAAATTGTTAACTGTACTTCAACAGAGATTAAATATTTTCTGGAAAAACACATTCTTAAACACGTTTTTACTTCCTCATAATGGAGTTTGGATTGTGAAAACTGACTGACTGTTAGCCTAATTTAAAAAAAAAAAAGTATCACTGGTGTTTACTATTATAACAGCATTAATAAAAGGAAATATGGGCTGGAATGCAAAACACAACTATACATGTAATGCAATGCCCGTATTAAGTCTGCAACTTTTTTGTGTTGGAGAGAGTTCAGTGGAAAGTCCATTATACCCTGGTCTCTTTTTATTCCTTCCTTTCAGAAAATTGCTGTCTTTAAAAATTCTCTCTTTCAAATTATCAGTCATTTGTACGTTCCAGTATGGATGGACACACATACAGATATGCATGCTTTTTACAGCATCACTTTACAATAAATTGTTCTAACACTACTGAACAATTTAGCAACAAAAGTTAAAAGCCAGTCCTGCAAATCTATTGCACGTAATCTTGCTCACTATAATACTTCAGGGCACGAAACATGTCTGTTTTGCAGTGGTGTAGGGACACAGCCAGGTGCCCGGGGACAGGCGCAGTGGCAACTTTCAGTTGCTGCATGTTCACAATTGTGATTGTGCAGCTGGCAGCAACAGCTTGTTTTTTTCACTCCCTCCCCTCCCAAAATTAGCACGGGGGTGTTTGCCCCATTTGCAAAGACGTAGTTTCATTCACTGTGCACAAGGGGTGGCAGCACAAGGGGTGTTTCATTCATTGGCACAAGGGGTGTTTGCCCCGTTCACTAAGACACTGCTTTTTTGCAAAACACAGTCCAAGCTTTTGACATCCTGGGAGCTTGCTAAGAACGTCCATCAAGTCCCTTGGAAGCCATACCTAATGTCAGTACATGTAACGGATTCTGACAATCGGAAATTGGTCAAGAAAAAAACGACAGATTATGCAACCCAAAGCACTCCCTTGTCATGGACTGGATAGTTGTGGTCTTAAATTTTGTTCCTGTTCAGGAAACCACAATGTCTTAAGAACAGGTGTCAGCAACCCAAAGTCCCGGGCCTGATCCGTTCCACAGAGCCACACGATCAAGCCTGTGGACATGGGGCTTCTGTGGCAGGGAGCTTCCAGCAATAGTCACTCTGCCTTGCCGCTACAGGGAAAAGCAGTGGCAATGGCTAGGTCCTAGCACCTGTCCGCCTGACCGAAACTGGGTCATTCCAGCCCAGAAAGGTTACCGACTGCTGCCTTAGAACGATCAGTACTTGGAGACGCTGCACTTGCACAATGAATGAAACAAAGTCTTACTGGATGGATTCCCACAATCTTAAGCAGGCATTTCCTGGAAGCCAACACAACTTTAGGATGTACCTCACATGTCTGCCATCAGCAAAGCTGTTATATTTTCAACTTTCTGAAATTAAATTAAGACTGTGTACCTGTCTGTTTCCTTTTCTGGCCCATTCTTATTAGACTATTATCAATTGATCGTTATGTCCATGTTACATTTATTATGGCAAAAGCCAGACTGCCCCCAAGCAAGATTGAAGCACCAAAATTTCTGGTCATCTTTTTCACATCTTCTCTAACATTTTAGAAAATATCTACTTTCAAACTACACAACTTGGTTGGGAAAATGTTAGCATGTGAAGCTGACATACACAAAATTACACTGGAATATACTAGGAGTGCTTGTTACAGCTGCTTCCTACTTTTTTTTTTTTGAAAGTTTTCTGCAGTTGTTAACACTTGCTCTCTATTTCCCCGATTCAGAAGTCAGCACTATATATATCTCAGGCATTTATAAGGACATCAATTCCAGTGATATGTTGGCTGAAAATATGATCATTAACCAGAATTGCTCTTCATCAGGGGACAGTTCTCCACTCCTTCCTCATGCAGTATCTTATTTGAATTTTGCTGGAGTAGGAGATATAGACAGAATTGTTTTTCCTCTTATCTTCTCATCTGGCTATTTTACATGAAGAGTATAAAAAAATTAAGACCAAGACTTTCAAAAACAACTAGCCATTTTTGTGTGTCAGTCATGGCTGCCCAACTAAGACAGTGTGAAAAACCAATTGTCAGTGGTTGGCTTCTCAGTAAATTCTCTAACTCGGGCTCTTTTAGGATGGTCACAAACTAATGCCACAAAAACTGATGTATCAAAAAAATCACTCGTTGCTTCTGACAATCCTGGCATATAGCTATTAAATTACCTATTCTTCAAAAACGTACTAAGACATGAATAGTACAGTTTAATTATTAAATTAAAAGTATATTTAAAACCATTTCAAGTTATAGGCAAGTTAATAAAACAGGTGTTTGAAGGCAGGCTCCTAACTCCTTAGACAAGCAACTAAATAAGTAATTCTGATCTTAAAGGGTCTAAGAAATGAGAAATTCCTCAGCATTTTTGAGGATCCACCCTACACCCTCAGTTAATTACTGGGGGATCCACACACTTGAAAATGAGGATGGCACCCAACTTTTAAAATCTTAGCACAAGTGTTTCCTTCAAATGTGATCAGTTTAAGCAGAACAGACTTTTCCAGATAAAATATCAACAAAAATTTGGGCTAAATTCTGTTTCCTGCGGTCAAGATCTGAGTCTCAGTTAATGGATAGCAGCATATTCAAAAATCACCAAGTGATACTAGAACTATGTCCTCATTCTGCACACCCCAGCTCACAAAAGAATCCTTATTGATTGATGGACTTCATATTCCCATTTATTGCATTCCTGGCTGAAACAACTGCATACTTCATGGTCAGTGTGGGGGCAAGAAAACCTCATAATGCCATGTCCCATACACCACGGCAATCGGGTATGCATGTCCCCGAGATAACCAAATCCGGAAACTGGAATACAAAGTTTGTGGCCTGAAGGGAAGCTTCTCCCTATGTCTGGGCTTAGCAATGAAGGCTCAAATAAGTAGGTTTTCACAAGTACTATCACTTATATTACTTATTATTTGTATTCTCCAAGAGCCTAGAAGCCACCATTATGAACTAAGGCTCAAGTAAGGTTGGCACTATGAAATACACAGAAAAAGATGATCCCCTACCCAAAAAGAGGTTAACGTCTGCCTAATGTGCTTAAAATTAATAAAAGGTTGTGGGTTTTTTTACATCAGAAATCTCAATGCTCCAGTTGCAACTACTTGGTTAAACATACATGGCATATTTTGGTAATTATCTTATGCAAACAGTTCAAAAATTAACACAATACAACACAATACAACATACCTATCACACTATTCAAAGTTAAAACTTAGCTTCTGAAGAATGTGCGTGTGTGTGTGTGTGTGTGGGTACTTCCAATCCTGTAGCAGAAAATAAAGCTTACACTCTACCTATACAAAGCTGAGGAAGTTGGTTAGTAATTACAGTATTCTAATTTTTCATCACATTAAATGATCAGTTTTCTAGTTATTGTATAACACTCTAAAATCCTGATTAAAAAACTAGTTTCTTTTTATATGCAAAATAATTTGGTTATATATCACATGAAAGCCTCAAGGGTTATTTTCTATGCATTTGTTGGCAAACTAACATTTTAAAGCCCTAGGCGTTCTTTGAAATAACAAGAGTAGACTTATCCAACATGAAATTATAGAACTATAGGACTCAAAGGAATGGCTTGGGCCATCAAGGCCAGTATCCTGCATTCACAGGCAATCATTTATCTTGAGAGTATTAAAAATCATCCTCTATAGCCCGTCGTCCATCTCTTATTGTGGTCATGGTTTAATGCTTCATAAGAGGGGTAGGGATACCGATACAACATTCATGAGGGATTGGTTAAAAAAAGTCCTCTCTGTCCTCTACAGGCAACTAGCAGAAACCCTGAAGCGTAGGATTACCAAACATCTCTCATCTGAGGACAGAGTTGCCAAAGAGATATCAAATACTTGAATTCACATATCACAAGCATTGCTTTTTGATCCAAGAACAACCCTTTCCTATCTCCTTTCCCTAAACCTGTCAACCCCCTTTCTGAACCTAGGCAAGCTCGTTGTCCCCTTTACTCTGTTAAGAGCATTCCACAACTTCATTCTTCTAATTGTTAGCAACATTCTTCTGTCGAAAATGGTTCATAACCAATTTGTAGCCATTTCATCTCATGTTGTTGTTCTCTAACTGAAATAGCTTGTTCCTCACTGATATTAATGCTGTAAATGTATTTATAAAAAAGTAAATGATCTCTCTTCTCAACCTTCATTTTGCTAAGCTAAACAAGCAAAGCTCTTTTAATTTCATCCCAAAAGGAAGATTCTCCATTCCTTGAACTATCCTACTAGCTCTTCCTTGCATCTGTTCCAGTTAAAATTATCCATGAAACTAAAAAAATATTGTTAAAACTAAAACAAAAATCAAAATTCACCTCTGCTAGTATTTTCCAAATGTTCTCTTTTCATTCAATCCTTATCATTCTTTTTATGAAATTCACTAATTTTTCCCATTAGGCAACATGTTTTTGAGCCCTCCCAAAATCCCAGAATATTATATAAATAGGTATGACACATGGTAATTAACATTTCCATTTTAAACTTACAGATTTCTACAAGCTCGTGTCAACAGAAGTCCAAATTTACTGTAATTACAGATTATTTACATTAAAACAAAATAAGAAATCAGTATGTAAATGTAATGTTTGTTGTAGCTAATGCTGCAGGCGATGGCAGATTAGGTTCAAACAGCAATCAGTTAGAAAATCTGGCTAACATGTAAATGAGCAGCAGCTCTTCTGTTTACATTCTATTGCATTTTAAACTTCAGGATTTTAAAACTGTCTCATGAGCAGATGTGAAAATAAAACATTAATCTTACCATTATTATTATTGAAGCTTTCAAAGTAACTAAAGCAAGGCACTGCTCCTGTCCAGCTAAACAGACAATACTAATAACTGGAGTTGCAGATTACATCGTTCTTAATTAACACTCTGCTACAGTTGTTAACATACACTAAGGCACCATGTCATAATCACCACTGCTCTGTAACAATCTTTAAACGCACGTAATGAAGGAACAGCCTATTACTCTGAAGATACTTTTTCAAAATTTCTATCTATCCATGTGATTTACCTGCTCATATATTTTGAGTTAAAGGAAATACACTGTTTACAAAAATTCTTTACAGAAGCCTACATAGTAAACAGTTTTTAATTGTTCCAGATAATTTAATGGTACTGTAACTAGAAATAGGAAGCCTCAGACCTTCCAGTAATTCACAGAACATAGTTCACAGAAACATACCAGATTTCTGTTCACCTAGACTAATCACAGACCGTCAAAAAGCCTGAGGCTTACCTGATTTAGTGGCAGGTTAGTCTAAGATGAATAGAGTGAACCAATAGCAAGTGAGCAGACATTCACTTTTGATTCCGGAAATGCAGCCACATGCCTGCAGTGGCCCAGGCCAAAAGCCAGAGGGTGCTAAGGGCACGCCTCCCTGCTCAGCTGCAGCAGACAGCTTGGCGCCAAGGCTAGCCTGCCCACCCTGCGAGGGGGGAGCGGGGCTTGCAGGGGAGGTGCAAAGCATCTTGGGATGCTGGGGGATTGTGAGTTAACTTGACTCTGGAGCGGATCTGGGACAGAAGTTCAATAAACTGATTCAACCTAAATCAGTTCAGTTTGAGACTCCATCCATCCAAGTTTATCCTAAACCCATCTTGGTCATCTGAAAGTGGTTTATATGCACTGAATGTCTATGGTGTTACAGATTTGAACCAGTTTCCAATAACTTCTACTGGTTTGTATGCAATTTCTGTCCCTCGGCCTACAGAACAACTTGATAAATCTGGTGTCGGAGAGATTCGTACAGGAATAAGAGCCCCTGGAGATGAAGTGTGCATGCATGGCAAGGAAAGGGGAAGACACGAGAGGATCCTTGGGTCCACACAGCAAGCCATTCAGCCATCCCTTTGCTTTCTCTCTACTGTGTTTACCAATATTTCCTTTCCACCCTTGGTTTGGCCCATTTGGATGCAGTAAGAAATAAAGGTAGCATAAGGTAGCCCCCAGATAGCAGAATAGTTGCCAAGGAATTTATTATTCAGTGTTTTAAGACAGGCACACTGTAGCATCCTGCGTTTCCGTTGTCTTTTGTCTTTTTTGGATAGCTAAATATGACAAAGGGAACCTACTAAAATTATAGAAGCAGGTCATGTATGTTTGCCTGGTCTTTAAGATTTTTTTTTTTAAATGTGTTAGTATAGCAAGCTATGGTTACTACTGCCATGCTGCTGGCTTGTTATGATCCCAACTTCCACAATATTTGACAGCTAAATCACAACCTGTACCCTTGGTTTTACTACCACTCAGTTGTAATTCAATGTACTTGTGTTGACTATAAAATGTTTGTTGGCCTGACACACCATGAATGGTTGCAGATATCCTAGCAGGTTTTTTGTTTAAACTGCATAATCACTTTGCTGTAATGTTTAAATGCTAGCCTTGATCAGCTGAGGTGTTAAATTCCTCAGCCAGTCTGCCTCAGCCAACCTTGAAGCATAGGAACAGATGGGGGAAGTATATTTGTAGACATAATTATCCTTCAGTGCCAGGGACAGGCACAAGGTACAAGTCTGTAGAGTAATGGCCAGAATTTTTTTTTTTAAATAAAAAAGGGGCATGAATGTCAAAGGGTCATGGGCTGGAAACTCAGACTTTTGAAACACTGCACTTTACTGGAGATATTACAAGTCAAGATTATTTATCTCTGCAAGAAATTATAAGGGCATTTGAAGAAACAGGCAGATGGCAGACTCTTGAATATGTGGCAAAGTTCCTTAACATCCATCAGTGAATAGATGTTATCTGCAATTTTAAAAAAAGTGTGATGCTAACGAACTAATCTAAATAAACACTGACCTATCAGTAGGCAGTAAACAGTGTAACTGGGTTTGGTACATTGCTTCAATTAGACGTGTTTTGATCTCCATTGATGCTTTAATTGGAGACAAGCTTCCCTTTTCATCTAGAATTTATGACTTCAGGGAGATGATCTAGCCTTCAAATTATAAATGTTTAAGTATCCACTAATTAATCATCATTTAGTATCTCAAAGCTTCCAAACTCATCTTTAAAATACTACAAAATAATTCCCACTAGGAAACAAGTTTCAACTGTAAAGTAGTGACAATGCCACCCTAATTTTACTAGGATATATTGTGGGTTTGAACACTTTAAAGTGATCAATATTTTTTCATTCAATATACAGGACTATGAAATAAAGCAAATATCCTTTTAAAACCTGCTTCTTATATTTGAATTTAATAAACAACATTTAAAAATGAGTATCCCTCTAAGCTTTGAACATTTATACAAAATTAGATTTTCAATAATAAATAATGTGCAACCAGGCCTGGTCAAAAAGTTTTCAACTTTCAGAATTGATGTAAAAATGCTGCATTGCAATTAACACTGAGGGCGGGGGAGCAGGAGGGCTCAAAACAAAATTTAAATCAAGAATATTTACCCATACAGCTTTAGCTATTTGTCCACTATTTATATATACACAACTGCTCAGTGTCTTGCATTTATGACTATAATTCCTGCCTATAAGAAGAACACAAATAAAATCATAATATAATCACATCACCCCTCAACATGGCTTCTGTCCAAAAATCTGACCTCCTAAAATACACGTTTTACCATGTCAAAAACGTTAATACATCTAGGCTTTGATAATCCAAGAATGGAAAACTGCCCTAAAGTTAAAGGACTACCAAAGTTTATGCTATGCATGGTTCTCTGTCCCTCCACTTTTTTTTCAATTTTAAATTAACATCACATACATCTGTATACCTCTACTGAACTAGTATGGCTCTACAGCAGAAGTTATCTTTAGTAATACTCTCTAATAGTGCAGGAAGGACATTTATCTTAAGATTTTTAAAAATGATTTCCAAACCTGTATTATCCGCCCTTCTTTATCATCAAGCCCATTTCCTCCTTCATTCCTACACACCTGCTTACTCATAACACTCTGCTGTACTCCAGTTAGAAGAGGCTACCTAGAGAAACTGTGGCATTTCCATTCTTGGAAGTTTTCAAGAGCCGGTGAGACAGACACTTGGCTGGGATGGTTTAGTTAGGGCTGATTCTGCCTTGACCAGGGGGCTGGGCCAGATGACCTTGTGAGGTCCCGTCCAGCCTGACTTCCCTATGATCCCAATTTTCCTTTAAACAATTGCTCGCATAGAATTATCAAATAAAAAATCTGATTCAAAGCAGCACCATCATCAACTACTACTGTGAGCACTGTGCACAGAGGCTTGGATTCAAAAGGAATCCAAAGACACCTAAAGGAATTAGGTGCCCAACTCCTATTAAAATTATTTGAGTGAAATAATTCCCCTGGGGGCTTTTAAAATCCAAGCTAGCACTTTCATTCCCTCTGTGAGACACAAGTAGCTAAAAGTAATACTTGACTCTTATATTCTTACTAGTTACGATGCAGAATTTTTGCTCTTCAATTGATTTTCAAGTATTATCATTACTGGTAACATATCTGTGTTTGTAACTATCTCTACAGAGATCCCAGTAAGCTAATACCCAATAACAATAAAAGAAAAAATAATTACTTCTTAAGACAACATGACTGCAATTTATTTTATCAGTGATGTGTGGTTTGAATGAGTAACAATGCAACTGTTCCTATTTGCTTGTTCTGTTGGTAGGACATTATATTCTATTAGACTCAATTACTGTGCACCCCCTGGTGGCTATGTAATAATGTTAACTACATTTTTATGAGTAAAATTCATACTACAAAAGAAGTATCAGCCAAAGACAAGTTTTGGTGACCAGACTGGACCATAAGAATCATATATTAATTGATGACTGAGATAATTACATTTAATTTTTAACAGAATAATCATGTATTCATTTTAAAAACTGAGCATTATTCAATAAGCTACTTTAATGCTATTGGTTTTTAATTTAATGATTTAAAGCAGAAAAGAGCAACACAGAAGATAACTTCATTTCCTTAATTGAGAGAAATTATTTGGCATTATCACCTACATGCAAAAGTCCACAAGTCCAGTGAGAGGTGACAACATAAGCTAACATCTTAACTATTTGGAAAGGAATAATGCTGAACTGCTGGTGATCTGAGGATGTTTTATAGATACTTATATCTTTAAAAAAAACCTTACATAAGATACATCTTTAAAGGCCATCTTCTGCTCTTTGGGTGCAAAACTGCATTTGCATATATATTCATCCACACTGATGAAGCGTAAAACTCCGTATGTACACTTTCTTCATAGTTTCATAGTAGCATAGTAGCTAGGGTCAGGAGGGACCTGGATCATCTAGCCTGACCCCCTGCCACAGGCAGGGAAGAAAGCTGGGGTCCCAAGAC
>NW_005842139.1:1836744-1842734 GCF_000455745.1 Alligator sinensis
AACCCTCTCCAGGCTGGCCACATCCCTTTTCAAGTGCGGCGCCCAGTACTGGACGCACTACTCCAACTGCGGCCTGACCAGTGTCACAGAGGGGGAGGATCACCTCTCTGGACCGGCCTGAGATGCACCTCTGGATGCATGACAAGGTATGGCTGGCCCTGCTGGCTGCAGTCTGGCATTGGCGGCTCATGTTCATCTTGGAGTCAATAATGACTCCTTGATCCCGTTCCGCCTCTGTGCTTTCAAGAGGGAAACTCCCCAGCCTGTGTGTGCGCTGTGGATCCCTTCTCCCAAGGTGCAGCACCCTGCATTTGTCTACATTGAACCCCATCCTATTCTCGTCTGCCCACTTTTGTAGTCTGTCTAAATCTAGTTGCAGCCTCTCTCTCCCTTCAAGTGTGTCCACCTCGCCCCACATCTTAGTGTCATCAGCAAACTTGGACAGCCTGCTTTCCACCACCTCGTCCAAGTCGCCGATGAAGTTACACAGTTAGACTCCAGTGCAGACAAGGGGTAGAGAATTTATTCTTCCAAATCTTTTTTTTTTTTAAGCAAATAAATTTTGAGGTTGTAAATCTGACCTGCAAGTCAATGTTTTAGACTAGCACAGTTGTTATAAAGGTACATAGTTTTACTCATACAAAAACATGCTCTTTTGAAGATGTATTCCAGATTTTTTCACAAAAGTAACATCGAACTGCAGATAAGTTCATGTTGGTATAGTTTATGAGAAAGCCTTACCCAGAATTACTTGAAGGATGGGGCAGTTCAGGTGTTAGAACATAAAGACTGTTGTTTTTTGGCAAATGTAGAGTTTTTAAAACAGTCTGAAAAAAAATGTTCAGAATTAAAAATTATACATTTTAAATTTATACAATACTGCAGTGTTTGAAAACCTCAAGACCATTTTTCTCCTTACATATATTAAGTTATATATTCTAGCTATTAAGTTAACATAATATATTCTATTAAGATATATATCTATATATAATATAATAATATATAACAGCTACAGAATAATAACATATTTTGCCTAAAGATTCATTCCTTATTGCTAATTTAATCATTTGCTTTCTGCAGGCACAAATGTCATACCACATATGAATAAAACACCGACCACAGAAATTCGGGGGGAAATCACATGTAATCCCATTACAAAGTTTAAGTGAATTGATTTCTTACGTTAGTTTGACATTTGAGATTTCTAGTAATACTATTAGAAATCTAGTCTCTGCATTTGTAATCCTCACCTACACACACAGGGGTGTAGCTGGTCTAATAAAAGATATCGGATTTACCCCAAAACCTTGTCACCTACATGCATTCATTTTGTTGGAAACATTTGAATAATTTCTTGGTAAAATTGTAGGACACTTACACTATCATCTACATCTCCGGTCTTCCATCCTTTAAGCAACATTTTAGATGCAGGAATTTGAAGTTCATTTTCTAAAATGCGTTTGATCTCTCCTGCAAAGAGACAAAGAGAAAACGTGTCACCAAAATCATATTAGCAACTTTTTTCTATATTCAGGTTAATCAGGTGTCAGATCTTCCCTCAGTGCAAGCGAACAACATAGGAGCTAGGAGGCTTAAGTGTGAAGTGCCCTATTTTGCAAAATGCATACAATTTTTTCAGCAACTTTCCTCACCAAATACCTTAATGTCACAAATATTAAAGACCAAGTAGAAAAAAAAACCCAACAAAAAACCCGTTTCACCATCCCCAAGACGCCAGACAAAAACTAAAAGGGGGAAAAACCAAGTGAAATTAGTCCGCTCATTTTTTTATTTAATTTAATGTCACTAAATTCCAAAAGCACTCATCCCAAATGAGTTAAAAAAAAGAAAGAAAAACACTACACACAATGTCCTTCGACTTCAAAATAAATCCACAAGACACAAAAAATGACCTTGTACCCACTGACTTCAAGGGTCAGGATCCTGAACACACACCTTCCTTAAAGGAGGTTGGGAATTTTGGGGTTGTTTTTAACCAAATACAACCCCTTTGTTTTGTTCTTTAAAAAACAAAAAAGACAAAAAACCTCAATTTGTTAAAAGTGAAATGGTTTACAGAAAAGGATTTATATTTCAACCAATTTTTCATTAGCAATTATTTTGGAAAACGGCTTAAAAATACTCCTAAATTAGAGTTTCTAGTTTTGCGTCAAAAGTAGCTTTTCATTTACAATATTAAGGTGATTAAAAATTAAAAATAAAAAGTCAAAATGAAATATTTCAAGAGAACAAAAGACTTTTATTGGATCATTGGTTTATGAGATTTTTCAGATGGCGTTCTCATCCTGTTTCAGAACAAAAATAAAATGACGACATTTTTTAAATGTATCCTGACACAGGAAATCCATTTCCTGCATAAGATCTATTCATTCATTTAACCAGAATGTCTCAAGTACCTTACAAAACTTCAGGAATTTTTATGAATTCATTATACCAAAAATGCAATTTCTGGTTAGTATTCACTCAGGTCACAGTAGCAGGCATGCCAATGCACAACACTTCAGCACAAAACTGAGCAGACTCTAAATGGAAGTTCAGACTAGTGGCTAGCCCCGCGCCTTATATTTTCATGAAGAAGGTACTGGTTATTGCTAGTCAGAAGTAACTGGGAGACACTTTTTAAAGAATAGGACAAAAAATTAAGTTTTAATGATGATGGATTGGATTTTGTTTGTTTGTTTGTTTTTACCAATCTTGATTTTAAAGCATGGTCTCGATGGTTTTTCAAATACAGTGACTGTTAAATACTATGGTTCGGATTTTCCCCATAATCCTCCCTAACTTCCATATTTCTGGCTCAAGCAACCTGCTGTCTGGGGAAAGGAGGGATACTCCGTTTCATCTAAGATCATTTTGATATAGCAGACGAATGAGCCATGCATCCAGGTGCAGCACTTGATGCATCTCGGAAGGAAGGATGTCCTTGCTGTAGCAATATCAATGGGGTAATGAAAGAAAAAGTTATGGAATCATGTACTGATCAAAGGAGACCAAGGCACCCAAAAGAAAAAGGAAGCAATATCTGGGGAGTAGTCTTTAAGAGAAGTTTCATGTTCTACTTTTTAAATGTATTTGCTGAAAGTGTGGACAAACCCATTCTAGCACTGAGATGGGGAGTAAGACGTGAAAGGGAAAATGCCTGGGCATCAAAATAATACCATTAACAGAAAATTAACAGTACTCTTAGCGTTTCCAGTTTTTTATCCCCTTTTTTAATTAAAATATTGACACACAGCACTCCAAGGAAATGCACAAGAAATACTTTGAGTTTTACATAATGAAATACAAGTACTGCAACAAGCAGTGCCTCGGTGTCCCAAAAATAGATTAAAGAATGTATCTCATCAGAAAACCAGGTCTCCACTCCAGATTAGAGGTAAAATGAAAAAGCCCAGTGGACAAGAAAAGATAAAAATTGATGGAACAACAGGATATGGAAAGAGGAAGAATTATTTATTTTAAAAAGCTGCAATACAGGATATGTGACTAAAAGATTTGTGTGTACCTATTTACAGATTCACAGACATTTAGGGCTAGAAGGGACCTCGTGAGATTACAGAGTCCAGCCCCCCTGCTCTGTGCAGGAAAGCCTGCGGGGGTCAAATCACCCCAGCAGTGTGCGTCCAGTCTCCTTTGGAAGATCTCCAGGGTAGGTGCCTGCACCACCTCCGCTGAGAGTCTGTTTCAGAGTCTGTTCACACAAAGTTTTTCCTTATATCCAGTCTGAAACCTTCTTCTAGGAGTTTATGACCGTTGCTCCTGGTTTTCCCCTGGGGTGCTTTGGTGAATAGTTGTTTGCCTACCCCCTGATATATTTGTAAGCTGCCACCAAATCCCCCAGAAGTCTTCTCTTTCCTAGGCTGAGCAGTCCCATATCTGTCAGCCTTCCCTCGTATGGCCGGCTCTTCAGGCCTCTAATCATGCGAGTGGCTCTTCTCTGGACTCTCTCAAGCTTCTCCACATCCTTCTTGAAGTGTGGCACCCAAAACTGGACACAGTCCTCCAGGTGCGGTCTTCACCAGTGCCGAGCAGAGCAGGAGAACAACTTCCTTACTTTTGCTTGAGATGCATTGGTTGCTGCATGCCAGAGCATTGTTTGTTCTGCTAACTGTAGCATCGTACTGGTGGCTCGTATTCATTTCATGATCAATTATGACCCCCCAAGTCCCTTTTGGATGTGGTGCTAGCTAGCATAGCACCACCAAGCCTGTAAGTATGTTGCGGATTTCTCCTCCCCAGATGCAGCACTTTACACTTCTTAGTGTACCCTGAAAAGCCTTTACGAAGGTTGACTTGGAGGGGAGGGGGACAGTAAGGGAGGGATGAGTTCCTTAAGAAGGAAATTTCTTTAAAAGATGGTCTCGGCCATTAAATATCCTGCCTGTTTCTCTTAATCTCCAGAGCTCACGAAACAACTCATTCTCAGATACATTTACTGCACATAAATATATCAATTTATACAGCTATATTGTTACACACACGTGTATGCATATAAACAATATTGCATGCATTAAGGAATTTTATTCTAAAAAGCTTGTTTCTATTTTTTTTTTTTAAACAGGTGCCTTTTTAAAGGTAAGTTATTTGAAACTGAAGAAGTTTTAAACAACTAGAGTCTTGAATCTAAAACTGAAAGTCTGTCATTTTACAGAGTTGCGTTTCCTATTAAGGGTGCACCGCTAAAGATTTTTAGGCCGATACCAATGGCCGATTATTGGCGAACCATATCTGCCGATACCTATCCGATTGCCAATATGCAGCCCAACAGCTTGGAGAGCAGCATCCAACCAGTAAGTCTGTGGAAAGGAAGGGGCATGGGAGGAGGAAGGGGCATGGTGGGGTGCAGATCATGCCCCCACAGTGAGGGAGGGAGTGGGGCCAGGGCGGAGCGCAGGACCAAGCTGTGAGTGACTCCTCTGGGAGAAGGGGGAGAAGGGGGGAGGCTCCCACTGCTGTGCACACCCCAGGGGAAACATTGGGGGCATGTGCCCCCAGATTTGTGCACAGGGCAAGGGTGGGCTGCTGCTGCAGGCTGGGGCCAGGGGCAGCACCAGGCTCTTCCCAGTGGGGGGACTCAGCAGCAGCAGCACGGGGGGTGGGGGGGCAGTGGCAGCCTGCCCCTCGCCCCACGCACAGATCAGGAGGGCATGTGCATGCTGTGGCTGCGCGCATGCATGTGGCATTTAATCGGCAACATTATCGGCCACACCAGCCAAAAAAAGCCAATTGCTGATAACGTCAATTTTCTTTTTATTGGTGCTGATACAATATAGACCGATGTATTGGTGCACCTCTATTTCCTATACATATTACTTCAACATTTATATATTACAGATCAGATTCAATCACAATATTTCCCATGCCACAAGTACCCGGTGTTGCTAATGCTCTTGGAATAACATATCAGCTTACAGGTTAAATAAACTGGCTTTTTACTGACATCATAGGCATGTATGAAAGTATAAAACTTTCATTAATAGTTGCTGGAGATTTCCAGCTCTGATTCATAAGGAGTTAGTAGACTCACTGGATACAGAGATGTAAAATGTTTTACATAAAAAAGAAAGCTGCATTATCCAGCTGACTGAGATGCTGACCAAACTAAAAAGGACAGTATAGTTTCATAGATTCATAGATGTTAGGGTCGGAAGGGACCTCAATAGATCATCGAGTCCGACCCCCTGCATAGGCAGGGAAGAGTGCTGGGTTCAGATGACCCCAGCTAGATGCATATCCAACCTCCTCTTGAAGACCCGCAGGGTAGGGGAGAGCACCACCTCCCTTGGCAGCCCGTTCCAGACCTTGGCCACTCGAACTGTGAAGAAGTTCTTCCTAATGTCCAGTCTAAATCTGCTCTCTGCTAGCTTGTGGCCATTATTTCTTGTAACTCCCGGGGGCGCCTTGGTGAATAAAACCTCACCAATTCCCTTCTGTGCCCCCGTGATGAACTTATAGGCAGCCACAAGGTC
>NW_005842139.1:1843777-1851575 GCF_000455745.1 Alligator sinensis
CCTTTAGCACCCTCAGATGGAGCTCATCCGGGCCTGCCCACTTAAAGGCATCCAGTTCTTCCAAGTGACTCTGCACCATCTCAGGGTCTACGCATGGCAGTCTGGCGCCTTGCTGCTGCCTCTCTACAACTCCAGTGAGAGACTTGTCGTGCCCCTCACTTAGGAACACTGAGGCAAAGAACTCGTTGAGGAGTTCAGCCTTGTCCCCCCTGTCCGTCACCAATTGCTTCTGCCCATTTAGCAGGGGTCCTATTCCTCCCTGGGCCTTCCTTTTACTCCCTATATATCTAAAAAACAATTTCTTGTTGTCCTTTACTTGGGATGCCATCCTCAGCTCCATGGTAGCTTTGGCCCGTCTAACTGCCTCCCTACAAGCACGAGCAGAGGAGGTATATTGGTCTTTGGTGATCTCTCCCTGTTTCCACTTTTTATGTGCTCCCCTTTTGGCCCTTAGGCTGCCCTGGATTTCTTGGTTGCTCACTAATCAGTTCCACACCTACCCCAACCTAATCATTCAGAAAAAAGGTTGGTTGTTCTTAAAAGGTTTCCAGACTTTTCTGCTGTAGTTGTTTATATTGCTACAACAAATGGTCAGACTTATTATGGTCAGTGGATACTGTAGTCAGCTTTTTCAAAGTTTATCCTTGATAAGCACTATATTTTTAACAGATTTAGAAGAATAAGGAGCTAATACAACTATTTTCAAAATTATAGCATAAAATGTACACTCTAGTTAACAGAATGTGTCATCAACCTAGAACTAAGAATCTTTCATCCAAGTAACTTTACACCCAAGATACTCAGTTGATGCAGCATTCTTGAAGATCCAAAAAAACCTTCTTTGACACCAGACACTCATTATGAGTCAAATTTCTCATGATCATTTATCAAGGATTGTATTGGAATTTTGCTTGACTTACACACTTATGAAAATTTTTTGACATTTTTGGTCTTCTACAAGTTCACTTAAAGGTACATGTACCTTTCCATGCATATGCTAAATCACAAAATTGTTTCAAAATGTATATAAAATACTTTTTCTTTTTGTGGGTACTGTAAAATAAAAGTTTATTTACACTACGAAAAAAGTTTAAATAGATATAAAATGCAAGGAACAATATACCTCCAGGAAAAAAACCTAAATAAATATACTATAAATCAATGGAATGGTAGGGACGCCCAAGCTTACTAAACCTTTGTCAGAGTAAGAAAGTTATCAGGTATCTTAGTCATTCCAGCAGTTACTAATCTCAGATGTTCCTTTAAGATGTCTTTACTAGTCAAGTATCCTTTGTCTTTGGACCCCTAATTTATATGGGTGGTGTAATATATTTCCATCTAGTGGCGGTTTGATGCAACTACAATATGTTCAAGGAAACAGACAGACTAGAGCAGTGGTTTTAAACCTTTTTTTCAATCTGCGGACTCCTAAAAAATGGAAAACGAAGGTGTGGACCTCTTTGAATGGTAAGTGAAGGTATTCACACACTTTTGATTGATCATAGTCATCTTTCGTGGACCCCTTAGACACGGTCTGTGGACCTTCAGGGGTCTGTGGACCACAGGTTAAAAACCACTGGACTAGAGAGACCTGGAGGTACACATGAGCTTTACATACGTCTGAATGAGATTGGAAATGGCCATTAGCTAACAATGGAAATGTAGTAAAAGAGCAGTGCAGAGAGTGCCTGAAAAATTTTGATGAAACGTTAATTGATCAGTTAACTCATGAAGGAAATGAGCTAATTCCTATGAGTTACTCATTCCTAACTACGAGTTTGACATAGTTAAGTCAAATAATCTGTGATTAAGACAGTTTCACAGACTACTATATGAATACATCTTATAACAGGTTATTGTGGTGGATTAAAAATATAAGGTTTACCCTAGAAAAAAACAGAGGTCTAGAGATTTGGAAGCCAGCTTGGAGTTCAATTCCCTCCTCTCCAAGAGTTTTCTATTGTGACCTCAGATTAGTGGTTGTCTCTGTGTTTCAGCTCCTCATTTGGAAAATGAAAATAATGCTACTTCTTACCTCACAGATGTGTTGTAAGGATTGCAACTAAGATTCTCTCTACATTTAGGGTATACCCAAGTCTGGATTCAGGCATATTACCACGTCCATCTCCCAGGCTAGGGACAGACATTCAAAAAGCCTCAGTCTGAATTGATTCGATCTTTGCAGGTTAGTTTAACCTAGCTAAGCTAAACTGGTTTGTAACCAGACAGACTTCCCAGAAATGCAAGCACATGCCTGCAGTGGCATAGGCTAGAAGCCGGGGGGAGCTAGAGCAGCCCTCCCTCTCTTCCACTGTGCTGAGCTGAGGGGGGGAGTGGCCAGGCCCCAGCAGGAGGCTGCGATTAGGGAGGAGTCTCCCTCCCTTTTGATCAGCCCAGCAGGGACTTGACAACAGTGTTTATCACCCCTAACTCAGTGTTTATCATGCTATCAGAAAACAGACCTCTCTCCATTAGTTCAAGCTCCTCTTAAACAGCTTTTCCAAGGAAGGAACTGGTCTCCCACGGCACAGATCATAGCCAGCATGTGGCCTGCTAGCTAATGCTGTGCATCTATGTAAGGCAGAGGGGATGGGGATCCCTGCTTAGTAGGGAGCGGGGAAGCCAGGCAGATGCCTGCAGTCTCTGCTGGAGCTGCAGCCAAGGAGGAGAGGAGAGGGACCAGCCCTGTTGTGAAGCAGAGCCCTGCCCAGCCCAAAGACCATGCCGGGATGCTGGGGCAGTCTGACTTAACGTAAACCAGCAAGGAGTCTAAGAAAGCCATTGCATTAACCGGTTTGACCCAAATCAGTTAAGTCTGATACTACAATCAACCAGGTTTATCTCAAACCGGTTTCAGTCATTTTCAAACTGGTTTACGTGCACTGAACATCTGTTCTGTTACAGGTTTAAACCAGCTTCTGATCACTTAAACTAGTGTGCACATGTAATGTCTGTCCCTAGCTCCAAAGTCCACGTTATTCAGCTGTACACGCCGTACACATATACATAAACTGACTGTTAGAGTAGCTCCAGCTAGCAAGGTGCTAAGAAACCTGTAACATGCCTCCAGAAATCCTAGTGCCAGGCATGTGTAGCCATAGCACCAGCATGCATGTTTTATATTTCTTAGCACCTTACTAGCTGAAGCCACTCTACCAATCAGTTTATAGTGTAATTTTGAATGAGCTTTTCTGTCCTGCACAGGCATGGTCTTAGCCTAGCAAGCATGCTCAGCTGAGGCACTTCTAGCTCTACAACCCCCATATATGTCTGTTTCAGTTGACCAACAAGCCGATATACATGGGAGAAGTTGCTCTTGCTTGCAGACAAGTTGTTTATGCAGCAGGATAGCTTTTCAATGAGACGGGATGACACTGAAGAAGCCATTTTTGAACCACAGGAGGCAATGGGATTCAGAGTGCAATTCATGCATGGCAAACTGGACTGCAATGAGAATTACTACAACTATGATGGAACCCCTTAGGTCTAGGCCAGCACTTCTGATATTCTTGACCACATCAAGGGAATGAGCAGTAATGGCTCCAGGATTTCCACATGAGGAAGCAGACTTCCAAGGAGCATGCAAGGACCTTATCCTGATCCCCCAGTGCCAGAATACACAACTGAGGTGGCTACAGCGGTACATAAATGGGTTGCAATTATCTTCTGGATGCTGGCCACACGAGGCTGTTACAGGTTTGCTGCAAACCATTTTGGTGGACACATCAACTGTTGGTGTTATGAATATAAGAAGCATGCCCAAAACAATGGTTGATTTTCAAAGACTGCAATTCCCACATCACACTGAGGCTACTGACTGCATACGTTGGGTCATAGTTCCTCCCCAAAAAAAGACAGACTGTCTAATATAAATTTTTCTGTTCCCTTGCTCTATCATCCCCTGACTCTAGCACCTGCCAGAAAAAAGTGGCATACTTGTCAGTTGTGGGATGCTGTGGAACAAACACTGAGCTGCCAAAACGCAACATGGTGCTGCCTAAAAAACACTTTGGATACCAATTCCCTCTGTATTCTTGTGACACTGCAGCCTGCACAGAATCTACACAGCTAGAATTAGGTATTTTCACAAAGAGTGGTCAAGACACTGAAGATCTGAATATATGTATCAGGTCTGCAGACACACCTGTCACTACCTGGGCTGGGTCCAGGTGAGCAAGGGAGGATAAAATAAAATTAAAAAACCAAAGCAAAAATCAATGCCTTTTTGTTTTTTTACTCACATCCTGATGATGCAGAGTGATGTTTACTGAAAGCTTAGGACAGCTTCCTGGCTCTTGCTATTTTACACAAACTACTGTATAAACACGTTTATTCACAAAAAACAACAGAACAAAAAGGGAAATAATATTAAAGTCACTTCAGGCATACCAGCTGCCTATCCACAAACAGAATTAACAAATGTATGGAGTAAGGGAGAGATTTAGTGTACACTATGTATTAAAAAAAATTCTGTAGAACAGGGAAATCAATCATCCAGTACCATTGATACTGGAACTGGGTATCAGAAGTACACCTCCTGTTCTTTCCCAACAACAGACTATGCTGCCCTTTGCACATGCTAATCAAATGAAGTGCTGTTGGACGGAGCACACTAGGTATCTGTCCATTCTAGTTCAGCCTTACACATGGATTAAACACCCTAATTTGCAGGAGCCTACTGGACAAGGTACAAAAACGAAGAGTCTGTGGGCATGAGTGATGGTGGACACCAGTAGTTGAACTATCACTGAAGGCAGCTGTAGGATTGGCAGCTGCAACCTACGGGCCACCAGATGATCAGCCAGCCCAACCCTACAACCTCTAGCTTCAGGAATCTGGGAAGCGCTCTCCTTCCTCTGCATGTCCTGTCCATTTTTCTCTCTGTTACTTCAGAAGGATGCTCTTACACACCATGTTGCCAAACATCTCATCCCTAGCCATCTTCCTTCTCTTCCACTGAAAGAGAGGCCTGTTCCCAAGTGTCTTGGGTTGCAGTTTTATTCCATGTGAGAAGCAAGACGCCTGACAAGAGAAATAAAAGACCATTTTTTTGCCCAAGAAGAAAAGTACTTTCACATTCTCTGTTATCACAAGGCTATGATGTGATACTTCCATCACTTTAGAATATTTTTATTACTTCTTGATTTACTGTTCAGAAGGTCCTGTGAATTTTGCCAGCCCACAGACAGTATGGTAAGAATCACATATCATGTTTTAATTTATGCCTAGGGCTTTTTGGCGAGGGGCAGGGAAGGTTGCAACTAGGGGATGCTGAACTAGGATGCAGACGTTTCCTTACACCGGAGCAGTTTCTTCAGCCCCTGCCTAACCAGCATGTCATAGACAGAGAACAGTAAAGCCAGACAAAGTCTAAAAGGGTTTTACCACTTAATACAGCCCCAACAATTAATCTAAGATGTCTGGGATGATGTAAAGCCTGTAACCCTTCAATATATTTTTTTTTGCAAGAGTAATTCAAAGAAAACAGTAATAGTTTTATTCTAGCCCCCACCCCCGGCCCCTGCACACACACTTCCAGCATCCATCATGGATCGCACAAGGTCAGCAAGGACAGCAGCATAAGAATGCATAAGGGTGCCCGGGGCAGCAGGGACTTTTGCACTGCCACTGTGATCACAAATCTCAAAGGTGTAGCAAAGCCAGTTCTTTCATCCGCCAGCCTCACTAGTGCCTGGGGTAGTTGACCTGTTGCTCCACCCTAGTTACATCCCTGAGCGAGAAGGGAAAGGGAAGCGGGTCCTGGCTATTTCATGACTTCAACCCTCAGTAACAGCGAGTGAACAGGGAAGAACCCAGCGCCGAAGTTAAACCTATGCCATTGTACACAATATCTTCCACAATTATTTTATTGATTACATCCTAAAAATCTCTCTCTCCTAAAACTACACTGTTCCCAATGCCAATAAAAGAGGGCAGGCACCACTTAACAGACTGCGTGTCTGATCCTGCGCTGCTCCGTTTCCAAGCTGTTCTATGGGTTCATTTCCAAACTGGCCCTCAGAAAATTGACCTACCATGTCCTCTACACCATCTAGCTTCAGGCTGCTCCTGGGCTTCCAACTCCCTGGTCTGTTCCTGAGACTCCTCCGTTACCTCCTCTATTCCACTCCCATCTGTTTTTTCTGGTCTGACAGTAAGACTCTTCTCACGTAGGAGAATGGACATAGGCTCTCTGCCCTGCATTTCTGAGCTCCTCATGGAAGGAACGTGTCGTGGCTGTGCTGCTGGCTACTTCCAGGATTGTCACTGTGGTACAAGGTCGTCAGGAGTCTGACACTCTTTTCACACTGCAGAGCACTCCAACAGGCACCCACTTCTCCCAGTTTCTTTGAGATGGTTTCCTGGAGCTGGATATTTCTGGTGTTTCCAATGTCCTCATAACAAGATGTTAACTACAACCTTGTCATCTTCCTACTATCAACATACTGGGTGAAAGACGGCTAGCTTGATTTGTGATAAAACTTGCACAGGCCACAAGAAAATGAGAGGTTAAAAGCTAGGAAAGTGTTTATGCATCTGCAAGCTGCTTCCAGTGCAACAAGCAAATAGGATGTGTATATGCAAGTCAAAGGGCTAGAAGAGACAGGCAAAGAAAACTAGCGGAAATGGCCTTGGAAAATTAAACACAACAGCCACTAGCCCAGACTTTTGATATAAAGTGGGCAAGCAGGGGACAGGTCACAGCTCAAACATTCTGCCATGTGTACCAAGCCAACATGCCAGCTTGAGTTCAGCATGTTCCTATGCAACGCGTGCTGGCTCTGACAGTGGATAATAAGGGGTTCTGCACAACGCATGGAAACCACATTATCTTATGATGGGGTGGCTAACCTGCAGTATGCGTGCCACAAGTGGCACAGACAACATCTGCATGTGGCACATGACAGATTAGGGAGGGGAAAGGCAGCACAACAGCAGATAGGGCAGGAAGAAGCAAGCAAAGCAACGGATTGGGCCGGGAGCACAGGACAGGCAGTAGAAAGAAGAGCAACAGGTCAGGCAGGGGAAGGAGGAGATCAGATTGGCATTCAGTGAAGTTATACAGCTAATTTGTGGCATGCCTGCCAAAAAGGTTAGCTCCCACTGTTAGGATATTATACTAATGGAGAGGATATCAAGTGCCTGAGACAGAGCACACAGGAGGAATCCAGAGCTTACACTCCTTAACTATCTACTAATACTTTACCCAGAAAAGGTAAGATTCAGTTCATGCAAAAGATCTTGATATGATTAATGCAAATAAAAATAGTGACTGTTATTGTTGTGCACCACTTCAGTAAAACATCTCCCACCCCTACTGAGAGGAGGAGAAAAATACTGGAAGGACATTGATAAAAAGGAAAAACAAAAAAATGACTGTCTCAGTCTGGAAAGCTTAAACTTTAGAAACTTTGAAGCAAAGTTGATGCAAATGATAATGGACAGTGGTTAAAATGGTCAAAGATACTGACTGGAAGAGAATGGTGTCAGTGTTGAATTTTGCTGCAATGGTTATCATATAAAGTTAGTACTAACATCAGGCATGGCTTTCTCAGACAAAATCCATATGCTGCAACAACTTATTCCATCCATAAATGTGTTTCACATTGCTGTTTCAAAAATTAACTTCATACTCTTTTAAGAATTCAAGCAAACCAGGGGAAGATCCAAAGGGCACTGCTTCCTCGCTGCGCTTCCACCACTGTCCCAGGCTGATCCGGGCGCAGGAAGAGCCTCAGAGCTGCCCCTATCCCATGCCAGCTGCAGGCTGCGGCTGTCCAAGGTGCCAGGCTCAGCA
>NW_005842139.1:1851606-1882713 GCF_000455745.1 Alligator sinensis
GACGGCAGCACATAGGTTCCTCCTTCTGGCACCGGCTGCCCGCCCACCTCACCCCCTGCCCTCCATGCCCTGGGAGCAGGTGCTGGAAACAGGAACCTGGTTATCAGCCCCACCACCACCATCCCAGGCTGACACAGAGCCCCACAGCCTCTTTTAACCTACTCATTGTAGAGTGGCTGAGCTGGAGCCCAGCTCAACAGACAACAGCAGCAATGGTCCACAAGCTCCTCTGTCCAGCACCTGCTCCCAACCAGGAGGGATGTGGAACAGAGGCATGGATGGGGTGCAGGCAGAGGCTGGAAAGAGGAAACTGTAAACCACCACCACTGTCCCCCAACAGCCTGGCACCCTGCACAGTCACTCCCTACGACTCCTGGCTAGAGCAGGGTGGAAATGGTTCTGCCCCCAACCCCCTCAGCCCCAGGTCAACCAGAGACAGCGGGAACAGTGGCAGAAAGGGAGGCGGGGTGGGTCCCCTCCCCCTTTGTGTGCCTGCAGTGCCCCCCTGCTGACCTGGGGGCTCCAGCCACACCTCACCCTATCCCCATGGTCTGAAGGGCGGTGTGCGAGGCCCTCCTTTAGTAAATCCTGGATCCACACATAAAGCAAACTGCAATCTTCAGTCTCCCTTCGGTCTGCCAGTGGGCATGCTAACTAATGCTAAAAAAAAAAAAAAAAGAAAAAAAAGAAGACTGCTTTGAAATGAGCAGTTGAGATGAGACTAAAGGATGTCAGGGTGGCAAGAGAGAGAAGTGTAACTAATGGTGTGGACAGACATAACCATTATAATCAGAAAATACTATACTGAATAACAACTATTATGTCTCTCTACTGCAGTATAAGTGGAATGAACCATTGTAACTTTAACCCAGTTTTACTCATTAAAAATGTTTAGCAGTTTCACTAGCTTATGTTGCTATGGAAGTAGGTGGATTTAACTGTTAAACTTGGAACAGATAACGGTGTACCCCCAAATTAGGCATCTCTCATTTTAAATTCGCACCTCACCATATCCTAGCACATATATGGCATAGAGGAGACTAGCAGTACTGTCGGCTGCTCCACAGCTTGATAGCAGGGGTAGAGAAAAAGGTGAAAAGAGAAGGATTAGAAAGAAATTCCACAAAGAAGAAAAATAATATCTGTCCTGTGAAGACAAATGTATTTGCAACAGATGATCTAGTTAGAGAGAAAGAAGCTGAAGTTGAACCTCATTGCTGCGGTCACCAGAAGAAGAACTTTGGCACCAAGATCTCCAGTCCAAAATCTCCTTTGTGGCATAGTTGCAGGTATCAGACCCAAAAACAGCTTCCAGAATGCCAGAAAGTCTAATGCTTCTTAACAACTTTTCATGGAGTCTTAATTCAAACTGCCCTAAAGCCACACTATTTCCAGGCAGTTCGCTTTATTAAAAAACATTACTTGCTTGTACCCTTCAAAAGATGCCCCAAAAGCTGCACTTAACTTACCTCTGTAATAAATGTAATGTCACCTATTACAACAAAATTCTCCATCGCACCTATGTACAAATAAGGCAGAATACAGATCTAGCAGTCTACCAGCTGCTCAAATAGTAGGGTTGTGCCAGCACCCCACAGTCTTAAAAAGGGCATGGAGGCTGATTTAAGAGTGTGGCTCCATGTTGCAAGCAGCAGTAGGCACTGGAGGAAGGACACGCTATTCCTCCTTGGAACCACAATAAAAAGGCACTGCTGTGGACACTGCTGCTAAACTGGCAGCCTCTCTCAGGGGAACAAAGACAAATATTTTGCTCCACTTGTGTCAGAAAAAACAAAATATTGTGCAGTTTCTCTCCATTTCTCTGCTCATTACTGACAAATGTTTTGAGTCTGAAACTTGCAGATAGTTGTTACATAATCTTCCCAGGAATTCAGAGAATTTCAATATATAAAGTGTTATATAGGAAAATAATCTGATTCTTTGTTTCAGAATTAGGTTAGAGATCTCATTTAGAGAAGGGCAGCCCTTGAAAGCAAAGCTAATCATAAACATCTTGACAGAATTTGAAACTTCAGATTGGGTTAATTTTAACACTGTAATTCCCAAGCTGTAGCCTAGGCACCATCAGCAGTCTGAAAACAACTTTGCTAGAAGGCTGCTGAGATCTCATAATGCAAAAGGCAGGGCAAGGTGGGACTTTATGGACTAACTTGGTTAGAGACATATAGCATCTGATCAAGTAGGCTGTTGCCTATGAAAGCTTACGCACTTCTGAACAACTAACGCATAATCTTTATTTTCTATTCCTAGGAGGAAATCATTTAAGATTTAAAGTTTCCTTACATGTTATTTTAGCTGTGTTAATTTTTAATTATAAGAGCAAGTGTTTGAATCTCTTATGGTACTAGTTTTGGGAATTAAATTACTAGAAAAGGATAAGAGTGTCACCAATTAGCGGAAGAAAAAAAAAAAAAAAAAAAAATCACATTAGAACAAGGCTTCCAAACATACAAAAAATCAAGTGTACCTTTGAAGAATGTTATTGCAATAAGCAGAATTCAAAAAGCATTTGGAATTATATAACCAATGATTTTAAGTGTACACATACAACCTTTTTTTTTTTTTTTTTAAAGGAATGTAGGCAACAGTGTATTAAACCTGTGAACTGACAGATGTAAAATGTGAAACAGAAAGGAAATAACGGAGTCAATACACTTTTCACCCTGTTCTCTTGATCCACTCGACTTGGACAGCATGTGTGGAGATGAAGCAGCCCAATCAATGTAAGAGTATTGCCAAGACAACGTATGAATTGTCAGAGTTGCCATACACTACCCTGATGCATGGGATGTGCAAACAGCAGGGTGCTAAAGAGGGAATGGAGGCAGCATGGAGTGCACACTAGCTACTCTGGACTGGCAAACAACTCATAGGAGGCCACAGAAGCCAAACACACATTAAATCTGTCATATATTTCCTTTAACGTACAACAAGCGTTGGGCAAACTCCTGGACGGTGCGACTAGAAGGCATCTTAGAACCAGTTCTTCTCCTCCCCCACTTAATTCTTATGCACAGGCACACAGCTGTAAAGCATCGGGTCCACTGTTTCTTTTTACAGTAAGTTTGGCCAATCTAAACTGCATCCTATGAATAAAAGACATTTTTAAAGTTTTAATTTGCACATACCAAAACAAACTGCATGTTTTCTAACTGAAACACCACATAGATGTACCATAGTCAACTATACACATAAGCAGCAAACCCCAGCAAAAGCTGCTTCTATTTTACAGACTGGCTTGTACAATTTTTCTTTTTCTGAATATGGGTTACGATCAGCATAGTACAACACTAACTATCAAATGGTTTGAGATGTTTCAGGAACAGTGCAAAACTTCTTGGCCAGGGTTTGCATTTGTAAAATGTATTCTCAGGTATTCTATTCAACTCTGTTTAAGCTGACTTGGTTATGAAGCTATACCCAGAGTATTAGGCTTTACCACAAGATGTACTAGCTGGACTTGTCCTACGGAGGATGTCCACATGGATTAACAAAAATGGACAGCTATACATCGAAGAGTATTTACTCTCTGAGCTGTGTTCTGAGTACAATCAGGTTATGCTTAAAGTTTTCCATGTTATTTTTACAACTTGTCACGCTAAGCAATTTATTTCATTCTGCTTTTAAATTTTAAACTTACAACTTTTCAGCAAGAAAAGATGCATCTTAAAAACAAAAAAGGAAACCTAAAGTATTATTCACATATGTAGAAGTAGGTGCAAGTTTCTTGCAGGTTACCTACTGCCTAGCACCACAGTTAGCCATTTATACCTGTCCACAACTGGCGCAAAACAGAATTCTGAGTTGGTAGCTTTTTATACCTGCTTTGCGCAGATAGAAATGACTGCATAGGGTACAAGGTAGTGGAGAGTCTGAATCAACAATAATACAGAAAAAAAAAAAAATCAACAGGCCAAAACAATTACCACTAGGTGTCACCATTTGATACTATATAAAATATTAGAGACACGAGCAAGGAACAGTTGCTTCACTTCAAAATTATATGGTGGTGATACTGACTGCAGTGGAGACTTCTTTATTCAGCATCTCTGCACCTTATCCCTAGTTCTTATTTTTATGCCTTTCAGATAAATAAGAGGTTTTCTGCTACAACAGTAAGAACCTCTTGTAGTCAACATCAGATACAATGTCAGAGTACATGTACTTTGTAACAGAAAATTAGATGGTTCCAACCTATTGTAGGAATATGCCATCTACACAATATACTACCACTAAGTGGAGTTTTAAGGGAAATAAAATAAAATACTGTCTTTTAAAAAGTCTTTAAAAGGTTGCTTTTCTGACGGGGAAAACTCAGACTACAAACCTTACTTTGCTAAAAATATTTAGGGTTCAGCTATGTTACACTCTGCACAAGATTCATTGGGTGCACACACTCCACTTATTAATCCCACGCAGGAGGAAGCTATGCTGTGCCTACTACAAAACATGATGCGAGAGCACATCCTCTTTGGGGCACACTGGCTGGCAGGCAACATTTGCACCACTCCCAATCAAGGGCAGTACTTTCAACCACAATTGAATCATCGTACTTCATTTGGTTTCGGAAGCAACTCTGATTTCACAACAATAGTTCTGTGGATTAGTCATTAACAGATTAATACCAGAGACTTGGTAAATGGTCAATATTTTAGTTATTACTTTTCATAATTTTATAAATGCTTTATTTAAAAATTAAAACAAACCTTACCAACTGTGGAGCTGTCTTCAAGTACCACATCTACATTTCTGTCTCTGTACTCCACCCTAAAATCAAGCATTCGTGGTTGTCTTTCCACTATTTGTCTGGATGGCACTACATGTCGAAATGCTGAAGATGAGGAAGAAGTTGAAGAGGCAGCGGTAGGATGACTCGTGGGACCATATGCTGGTCCTTGTAAAGCTTCTCCACCATATTCACTGAAAAATATATAGATAAGAGAATTTAATCAGAACAGACCGAGAAAAGAACTATTTAAAGGAAAAGTTAAGCCAAGCAAAATGAGCAACAAACACATACCGTCATCCACAGCTTACACCGCAGAGTCTACCATATTGCCTTATGAAACAGCATCAACTCTCCTAATACAGCCTTAGTATCATCTGTCCTACTGACAAATGCAGTGTGCAGCAAAGAGGAGGGAAAAAGCAAACAGCCTAGAGTAGTAGGCTAGGGATTAGAGAAGCTAGATGCTTTCAAAATTGGCAGGGCCAGACAACACACCTTAAAGTACTCAGGGCACTGACCTCCAGAGTGCTGGAAATGGGGCAAATGCATTATTCATCTTTAAGAAAGGGAAGAAGGAGGATCTAGGGAATAACAGACCAGTCAGTCTGACATCAGTACCGGGAAAAGATCATGGAGCAGGTCATCAAGGGATCTATTTCAAAGCAGTTGGAGGAAAACAAAGTGATCTCGAACAGCCAACATGGATTCACCAGGTCTAAAGAGCTACCAAATCATTTTCTTCTAGGATAAAGTGCCTGACTGTGAATGAGGGAGAGCCGTGGATGTGATATGCCTTGGTTTTATCAAGGCTTTTGACACAGTCTCCCATGACACTCATTCATGAGCTATGGCACGGGTAGGCAAAATATGGCTTGTGGGCCAGGCAGGCTTGGCTTCCAGGCAGCCCCAGCAGCCATGTCCCCTTCCATCTCCAGTGCCGCTAGACCCAGCCCCGCTGCCCAGGCACCCCGACCCACCCACCCCTCACCCATCACTGCAGGCACTGGACAGAGCAGGTGGGAGCCCAGGACCCCCATGGAGAGGGTACATTCAGCCAGTTGGATGGGGATGGGGCCACAAGTAAGTGGGGAGCAGTGTCCAGGACTGGGATAAGCAGCTGGGGTCGGGATTGCAGGGCAGTAACAACACAGGGAAAGGGCCCAGGGCAGAGCTGTGATCCACTTCCTATATGTCCCTGCCCACAGAACCAGCACTCGTCACAGTGACACGCAGGGAGTGGGTCGCATCTCTGCCCTGGGCCCTGGTCCCGCAGTCACCGCCCTGAGGTCCCAGCCCCAGCCACCGGTCCCATTCCCAGACACCACTCCCCACCTACCCGCTGCCCCATCCCATCCACCCAGCTGAGTGCGTCCTGCCCACTGGGGGTCCCAGGCCAGTTTACATGGAGACCACACCCACCCCACCTACTCCATCCAGCAGCCCTGGCAGTGCATGTGGCGTGGACAGGCCTGGAGCTAGTTAGGATCAACTGACATCTCTCTTGGCCTCCCCAGTGTAAAAGCCCTAACTGGGGGGCAGGGGAGGGGAGCGGTTGGGACAGGCATGACCTGGTCAGCATCCCCTTCCTCCCACTCCAGCCACCGACAGCTCACCAAAATTCTTTAAATGGCCTTCCAGCCCACATAAATTGCCCACCCGGAGCTAGGGCAATAAAGACTAAATGAAAATACTGCAAGGTGGACTGGTTGCTCACAGGATGTATCAAGTGGTGCTCCCCAAGGCCAGTTTGGGTCCAGTATTGCTCAACTTCTTCATTAATAATTTGAACAATGGGAATGACAGCACACAGCAAATTTGTGGACAACACCTAGCTGGGTGGAGTTGCATACAGGCTAAACGGTAAGGCTAGGATCCAGAATGACCCAGATAAACTGGTCTGAAAGCAATCAGACAAAATTCAACAAGGACAAGTACAAAGTCCTGCAATTATGATGAAATAATTGCATGCACAAAGACAGACTGCAGGATGATGGCTAGGTTGCAGTAATACAGAGAAGGACCCGAGGGTTACAGTGGACCACAAGCTATATATGAGCCAACAGCATGCTCTTGTTGCAAACAGAAAAGTCAACACCATACCGGGATATATTAACAAGAATGTCACTTGCAAATCAAGGGAAGTGATTCGGCCGTCATCTGGCACTGGTGAGGCCTGAGCTGGAGTACTGTATATCCAGTTTTGGGGCCTGCAGTTCAAGATGTGGTCAGGTTAGGAAAAAAAGTCCAGCAAAGAGGAACAAAAATTAGAGGCCTCAGAAACATGACTTAAGAAGAAATGCTGAAAGAGCTAGGTTTATTTAGGCAGGAGAAGAGAAGGCCAAGGCGGAATTTGGTAACAGTCTTCAAATACCTGAGGGGCAGATACAAAGAGGAAGGAGGTGGACTATGGACAGGACTAGAAGCAACGGCCTCAAGCTTCAAGCAGGGGAAATTCAGGGTGAAGATTAGGAAGAATTCTCTCACTATGAGGGTAGCTAAGCATTGGAACAAGCTACCTAGAGAGGTTGTGGGATCTCCCTGGAAATTTTCAAGAGCATTGCAAGCACCAGTCCACTACATCAGCAGGCTAGTTTTATCCTAACCAGTAACCAGATCAGACCGAAGGCAAAGCACAGTAGTATTCTATGTCTGATAGCCATTTTTTTTCCGAAAACAAGAAAGGAAAATGAAATAAATACTTTGCATCAGACCACGACAAGAAATAATAGATGCATTAGTTTAATACTAAATATATCTAGTGTCTGTTAATGTACAGAATGATGAAGTACAGCTACTTTTTCAGCTTCCTATCCCTCAAACCTAAGTGCACTTGTGCAAGGGCCAGCCACAATCTAGCTCAGAGGAGAAAGGCTAGAGTGAACAAAGCATTGCAGAGAAGATTAATTTAAAAAACACCACTGATGGAAAAGTATTTCATCTCCTTCATCCAGCATCTCTCCAGCGAGCACACTGCTAGAGATTAGGAAGCAGCATGACAAAATAAAACAAACTGCAATCCTCTTCAAGCCAAAGAATTTGCAGCCACTGACAAAATGAGCATGTCACCTGTAGAAACAAGCATTCTACCAACATGGTCCGAGCTAAAACATTCGCAGAGAAAGCAGGTAATTCTGCCTTACAAAATGTGGTCACTGTTCTGCAGTAGGCTTTACAGATGAAATCTGAATGAAGAAACTTTGAAGAGAACTACTTAAATTTGTGATCTTTCCCTTTCTAAAGGGCACTCATTGAAAAGTTCCTTAAACAACAAAAAGAAAAAACCCTACGTGGAGCATCAAACTATCTTGAGGATTAAATAAAACCAATAAGCACAGCCAATTGTTGCGCACACACAGCTATATAAACAGCAAATACTGCCTACAGTCCCAACTGTCTCCTAGTGCAATTCCTATCAGTGTGCCTCCCACATTCTGAAAAGAAAAAAAATTAAGTGTTATTTTTCCTGGTAGTACAAAGGACTTTTTTCGTTTTCTCTAGTCAGCAGACAAACAAAAACTCTCAGCTATGTAAAACCCACAAGGATTTCAGTTCTAAAGCACACAAGGAATCTATTTTGTTTATGGACTTCCTTTTTTAGAAAAAATTACAATACTGCATACCATAAGGCATTTGTTATGTAGGGTTAACCAATTTATATTGGTCTAGTTCTTTAAACAAAAAAAAGTAAGTAACTACTGTACATTAAAAGTATGCGATAATTTTGCTAACAACCATAAGGAGCAAAGAATCTATTCTAATTCTCAGAATGCACTTCTCTAAAATCACAATTGTAGTGTATCAATAGGAAGACATGTTTTTCCCTGGCTCATTACTTACAAAATTAAACCTAATTATTATTAATTGTATTATAAAAGGTATCCTGGATGAACAATCAGTAACTAATAGCTCAAAATGCAATGATTTCGTTCAGCAAAACTTTTTTGTAGACATTCCTGAAATATTTCACCCAGAAGGTAATGCAACTGCCTTCGAAAAGCAATGGGAATTGGGTGCCTGCCTCAGCATCGGGGATCTGGGTTTTTTTATTTCCTGCGGAAACATGCAGAGAAAATTGGAGAAAAGTAGATTTTCCCCTTTAAAGGAGAAAAATGTGGGTAATGGTGGGTTTCTGCTTCCAGGCTGACAAAGTTGCGCATGCAGGCTGGGGAGCACAGGTGACGTGGCAGAGGGGGCACATGTCCCTTGAGATTTCTGCACGTGCAGTGGGGTGAGGGGCTGCAGCCAGACAGGACCAGCTCCAGGGGAGCCGCCTCCAGAGCCCAGCAGGAGGGAGCGCTGAGCCACCATGGCTGCCAAGGTGAGGTGCCCCCTGCCCACCCAGCATCAACAGGGGGCACAACTCCACACCACCACTTCTGCCACTCCTGTGCCTCACCATGGCAGTGTAGCACTCCCTCCCACACTAGGTCCCACCTGCTTGACTCCTGCCCAGAACTGGTCCAGCCTGGCTGCAGCCCCATGCCCCACTGTGGGCTCAGACATCTCAGAGGGCATGTGCCCCTCCCAACCCCCAATGTCACCTGTGCCCGCACCCCTCCTTCTCCACATACCAACCCCATTCCCCACATACCAGCATATCAAGGCTGCTCAGTGCCACAAAGCAGTGGGGGGACAGCCAGGGGGGCCCTGATTTTCCATGATGAAAAACAAACAATCAAATGCCAAAACATGAGCATTTAGAATTAATTTTATTATAATGATTGATTCATTAATAGGCTTCCAAACTGCTTTAAAATTGTAAATATCAATAAAACATTGTGTTCAACCCACACACACACACACACACACACACACACACACTAACTATATCTTTATCTATTAGGGCTGTGCGAAACTTCGGTAGCTGATTCGATTCGGAGAAGATTTGGCCTGATTTGAGGACCAAATCTCCAAATCCGAATCGAATCAGGAGACCAAGGAAAAGCTCCAAATAAATTCGAAGCATCCGAATCGATTCGGAAAAGCATCGGAAAAAGATTAGGTCGATTCAGAGATTTGGCCATAGACTAAACAGGCAGCTGACAGCTGCCTCAAGCTCCTCAACCTGTTGGGGTTGGGCGAGGGAGGGATTGGGGCTGGGGTTGGGACAAGCTGCCCAGCCAGGGTGAAGGGCACAGCAGCGCTGGGAGCCGGGGCTATGCCCTGCTGCTGCTTGCCCAGACGGGGCAAGGGTGGGGAGGGGTGCGCAGGATGCAGGTGTGGCTTTCTCCAGGCAGAAGGGGGCAAGCAGCAGGGCAGAGCCCCCGCTCCCAGCGCTGCCGTGCCCACATCCTGCACCCCCTGCACCGGCTGGCAAGCGGTGGCAGGGCACAGCCCCCACTCCCAGCATTGATGCGGGCACAGCAGTGCTGGGAGCAGGGGCTATGCCCTACTGCCACATACAGCGAGCCACGCCTGCATTGCACCTCCCCCTCCCCCGCGCTGGCTGGACAAGCAGAAGCCAGGCAGAGCCCCTGCAGCTCACTGCACTGAGGCAAAGGCAGGCACAGACGGAGGAGCCATGGGAGAAGCCCCCATGGCTTCCCTGCTTAGCCCCACCCCCCACCCAGCTCCAGCCTAGTCCCGGTACTCTATAAAAAAAAAAAAAGCCCCGCACTCACTGGCTCTGGCAGCGGTGATTGGGGCCTCTGGACACTTGTGGCAGAGTCCCCCCTGTGCACAGATTGCCCCCCCGCACCTGTGTGGCAGCTGCCCCATGGCTCAGCAGGACACCACATGCTGTCTGGGAGCTGGGGCCGCTGGGATTGAGTGCTCCTGGGCTCCAGCTGACACATGGAGCCGGCCCGGCTCCCAACCAAATCAAACTGTGAACCGGGAGCTGGGGAATCGAACAGGGGTGTGCGTGCGTTGTTTTGGGGAAGGACAACCTCTTATTGTGTATACACACGGTTTTCAGCACAACAGAGTACTAATCTTGGTGTATCTAGGCCCTGCTGAAATACAAATACAATAAAAATAAATAGCCTCTCACTCGATAAACTAAAACCCTAGTTTCTTCAACATTAAAATGTGACCATATTTATTGATAAAGTGTTTAACATATCTGAAGATTTACAGCACAGCTGCACAAATGGTGGTTTACTTACATTATAAATAGTTTCTATAAGTAAGGTAAGAATATTTTAGCAACATGCTCAGCATGACGTTTTAAATGTTTTGTGTTGCAGCATTACTGGCTCTCCCAAACAGTTGAAATCCTGTTCTCCTGCTTCTGATTGCCTCATCAGCACTTAGGAGATCATGCTTCAGTGACTTAGAAACCCAGGCATCAGTACACAAGCCAAACTGGAATTTAGAATTTGAAAGAAAACAAGTGCAGCTACTTTTGAAGTGGGTGATCTTACTTCCTCTGCCAGTACATTTTCCCTGTAACCCAACAAAAAGGCACCATTCATACTTTTGAAAAGAAGGAAAAGTTGTCCCTATCTTTTACATAAGTATGTGCACACCCACAAGAAAGAAGTAAAAAAAGGCTCTAGCCAGGGATGTTTGGGACAATTCCACTCTCTTATTAACACTGCTTTGGGAGTACTAAGGGCTTAGAGGGCAGACAGGCCTTCAATGTTTAGAGAATCCTCCAAAGGCAGTTTTAGACTAGAATAGGCAAACTGCATATTCTTTAGCTGCTGACCCAACACTAAGTGAGGCTAATAGAAATTCAGTGGATTTAATAGGTAACTTTAATCACTTTGGAAAAAAAAAGATGGAATAAGTCAATCTTGCCAGAAACTGAACTCATTACTCTCGTGGTCATTTCAAAAGGGGACTTATAATATTGTATTATTTTACCAAGGGGAAAAAATCAGAAGTTAGGAAGAAAGAGAAGAGGAAAAGAAAGAAAAGCATCCTCCATGACTGTTGCACAGTATCTTTTTATAATGATCAATCCAAGCTTATGCACTTACCTTTGTAGAATGCCATTTTCTTGTGGTATTACACCATTTATAGCTGCCTGTAAACAAAAGATATATTATGAATCAGTGAGCAGGCAACTGTAACAGATCAGAACTTCTGTAGCATTCCAGCAAATGTGCTTGTACACAAGTGACAGATTTACTGAAACAAAATGTCAAGTGTTTCTTAAGCCCAAAAAAATCTTCTACAGCCAAAGAAAATTAGTCACACTTACTCGTGTCACTATATTCTTATAATAATGCCCCTTATTTCACTTACGATGAACCTAACCAAAAACTGAAGATCCAGTCTTTATAAGCAAGCCAAACAAAGCCTTCCCAAATTTGAGGGTTTAAAATATCAATTGAAGGATTTACAATTTCAGGAAGATAAGATTTGGCCAATTGCATACATGTTGAACAGCAATTTGAAACTCAAACCTAGTTCCAAGTGTTTATTGTTTGTTTAGATCCATCCCTAGGTTGCAATCATTCTTAAAAATAATGAGCAATATCTAGCATGTCAAACCTCAGCCTAAAAAACACTTTTCTCTTTAACACCAACAATATCTACAAATCAAATTTATACTGGAAGTTAAAACTAGTGCAAAAAGTTCTAAGTTCAGTTTCAGAACTAGCTTCTAGATCTGTTTCAAAAGTTAGTCCATTTTACCCCCTTTCAGATAGATTTTAAAATGTTTGCTGCATTGCCTGCATCTTGTATACTTACTGTATTCGACACAATTGCATAAAAATAAAAGAAACAGAAAATTAAATACTAAGAGCAAAAATGTCTATTCTATAACTCCCAATTCAGGGCAAGTTTTCAAAATAATCATTAAGGAGGCATATGATCTAGAAAAGACGCGTGATCATACTGGGTGGCACCACTGGACTGGGAATCTTTTGGCTTGGGCAAGTTGCACATGACCCGATTCTCAAACTTAACACTTATTTTATTTTTTTTCCATTAAGACACTTATGACAAATTCTCACAAGCACTGAAAAGCCATATGAATTGATGGTAAAAAAGGATATCAAGATTCCTCCCCCCCAGTCAAAGACCCTAAATGTCTACATTTGAGAACTTAAGAAATGAATCTTTGTTTGAAAGTCTGGCTTTCAACCTCTCTTTTCAAAATGTCCCATCTAGAAAATAAGGAATGATATTTTACCACACCTTACCTATCACCTTCTTCAACAGGGTGGTTCAGAAAGAATTCTTGTATATTGCTTTTAAGACAATGAAGTAATGCAATAAAATCTCTAAAGTACCTAGCACCATGGTGTCTAGATGAACTGTATGTGTTGGTTATTATTAGTCATCAAAGGCCCTGACGTACAGGTTGTGAGACTGATGACTACAAGTCATTCCAAAGAATTCTGAATCAGATCAAAGGGCGGTATGTTTACACAAGCAGCTCAATCAAGGCTATTATGCTACAAATTAAAACTACGTCAGAGATCCAATTAAATCACAATTGTCTTCTGACCGTGTTACAACATGGTTCCATCCCGCAGTAGTGAAGGCAGACTCTTTACTGTATTCCCCAAGCATTTCAAACCTGTAATAGGCAGAATATTCTTTTTTTATGAGAACACACACACCCCCACATACATTTTATTTCTTATATAAGTTGAATTGTTGAAATGATGAATACAAACATGTGTGTATGGGGGGGGTGCGTGTCTATAAACATATATGTATGTATGTATTTAAAATGCAAGATGTAAGTTTTGCAGCCAGGCATACTTGATCTTACTTTCTCTGGGCATATTAATTGACACAAGAATATGGCGCTGTGTTTGTTCAAGGCTGTAGCATAAGTTTTGGAGCATGACTGAAAGGGATAAAACTGTCAAAACTGGATCCCCTAATACAGGTTAACTTCCTATTATGAGCCAATATCATGGTATCTACCTATGGATCCTGTCTAGCAAACAAAGGTGTACTTCCTGAATGTTGAGCTAGCCATAATTTTTGGTAGGGACAAATTCGTGGGAGGATTTGGGGCTATAACAAATGAACATTCTTGTCAAATTTAAACGATACATTATTCCAGTCACAAAGGGGGTGACTAAAGTAGCAAAATTAAGAACTTATCAGTAGGGCTGTGCAAAGCTTCGGTAGCCAATTCGATTTGCAGGAGATTTGGCTCAATTCAGCAGCTGAATCCATATCAAATCAAGAGACCCATTAAAAGGTCTGAATAGATTTAGAAACCTCCAAATCAATTTGGGGAACTTTGGAGATTCGGCCACAGACTATACAGGCAGCAACTGCGGCCTGACCAGTGCCGCATAGAGGGAGAGGATCACCTCCTTGGACCTGCCTGAGATGCATCTGTGGATGCATGACAAGGTGCCGTTTCCTGACCACGTCCCCACATTGGCACCCCATGTTCATCTTGGAATCAATAATGACTCCAAGATCCTTTTCTGCCTCTGTGCTGACAAGAAGGGAGATGAAATCCAAATCAGCCGAATTCGAAATCCAAATCAGCTGAATTTGAATCCGAAGCAAGTACTTGCTGCTTGGCACAAACCTACTTGTCAGTAGAAGCCAGCATCAGTCTCGCAGCAAAAACAGGAAAAAAAAAAAGAAAAAAAATCAAGAATACCCATTTTCTGTTCCTGTTCATAGGTTCTAGGGTCGGAAGGGACCTCAACAGATCATCGAATCCGACCCCCTGCCTAGGCAGGAAAGAGCTCTGGGGTCAGATGACCCCAGCCAGATGCCCATCCAGCCTTCTCTTAAAGACCCCTAAAGTAGGGGGGAGCACCACCTCCCTTGGAAGCCCATTCCAGATTTTGGCCACCCTTACCATGAAGAAGTTTGTCCTGATATCTAGCCTAAATCTGCTCTCTGTCAGTTTGTGACCACTGTTCCTTGTTACCCCAAGAGGTGCACTGCTGGACAGAGCATCTCCGATCCCTTGCTGCATCCCCTTAATGAATTTGTAGGCAGCCACAAGATCACCTCTCAGCCTTCTCTTGTGGAGGCTGAAGAGGTCCAGGTCCCTCAGTCTCTTCTCATAAGGCTTGTCCTGTAAGCCCCTAACCATATGAGTGGCCCTCCTCTGGACCCTCTTGAGTCTGTCAACATCCTTCCCATTAGCTTTTCTGATGGCTTCGTCACACTGCCGACTCATGTTCACCTTGGAGTCCACTAGGACTCCGAGATCCCTTTCCGCTTCCGTTCCACCAAGCAGGTCATTTCCTAGGCAGTAGGTGTGCTGGACATTTTTCCTCCCTAGGTGCAGCACTTTGCATTTCTCCTTGTTGAATTGCATTCTGTTGTTTTCTGCCCATATGTCCAACCTGTCCAGGTCTGCTTGTAGTTGTTCCCTGCCCTCCGGCGTGTCTACTTCTCCCCACATTTTTGTGTCATCTGCAAACTTGGACAGAGTACACTTCGCTCCCTCGTCCAAGTCGCTGATGAAGACATTGAAGAGTATCGGTCCAAGGACCGAGCCCTGCGGGACCCCACTGCCCACACCCTTCCAGGTCGATACCGACCCATCCACTACGACTCTCTAGGTGCGACCCTCCAGCCAATTTGCCACCCACCGGACTGTGTAGTCATCCAAGTCACAGCCTCCTAACTTGTTCACCAGTATGGGGTGGGGTACCGTATCGAAGGCCTTCCTGAAGTCTAAGTATATGACGTCAACCCCTACTCCTGCGTCCAGGCGTTTTGTAACCTGGTCATAAAAAGAGACTAGACTAGATTGTTATGTATGTCAACTTGCGTACATTATAAAAAATAAAGTTAAAACAGCAAGTGTTATTGACCAAAAAAAAAAAAAAGAAAAAGAAAACTTGTTCATATTTGGTATCCACTCACAAACAGAATCAATATTTAGCTAAATGAAGTGTCGCAAGTGTCACAGAGAAAGCACACAGGTATTTTACTGAGATTTTCTCCCTCTGCTCTTGGTAAAAATGCCAAAACCTTATCTACAAATCAGTGTAGCAACCATAGCTTAGGGCACAGGAATTAAAGTTGATTATAAGAATGGGAGTTCAACAATTCTGGTGGCCAGAAATGGTGCTCTAAGGTTGGTCCTATTTCTGACTCCTTGGAGGAAATTACCACAAAAAGAAAAAACAAAACAAAAAAACCCAAACAAATAAAAAACTCACTATTGCTCCCCCTGAAGTTCCTACTGTAAATTTTAATCCATTTCCATCTGTTTGATATATGATCACCAGTCCCTCACTATCCAGTTACTTCATGAGCAGCAGGATTGCATTAGAATACTGTCCTTCTTTCTGCTGTCTCTTAGTTAAAAAAAAAAAAGGGGGGGAAAGAAGTATGTCTCTCTAAAAAGTGTTATGCCAAGCTGCTTCCAAATTTTGGGAGCATTGGAAATATTCAGAAGTTTATGTAGCCTGTGTGGAATTCGGTGTTCATCTAGGCAGATCCACTGGACTCTGGACAGCCAAAATCTATCAACTTGGATTTTGCAAGCTGGGATACCTAATCATATACCTAGCACCTCTGTAACTGCCTTCAAAGAGATACAATTTAAAGCAGATGGCTAATGAACCAAATGGAATCTATAATTTTAAACATGTTATGGTAATCTGTGTTATTTCAGTAAATATCCAATCATTTTTATACTTTATTAATATCATCCGGACTATAAATACCATCAAGGCTCCTGTTGTAAATTAGTAGACAGAGCACCATAGTTACTAAGGCTTGCTATGCATTGTGTATTATTTTTTTCCACACTGAATAATGCAGCTTACCACAGTTCAAATGATGACAAACTAAACAAACCTACAGAAAAACTATTCCTAACTGGAGCAAAAGAAGCCTGTTACTAAGCTAATGTTCGGATGCTGTTTATCCATCGTGGTTACGTCACCCAAAAATTTATTTTGAACCACGTGCCATGTATTTGGTGATGAGGGACTGCAGCCATTGATCATATTAATCTGTTAAACTCTTCAGCAGACATTTTCTCCAATTTCAGAAGACACAAAGGAAAAACTACTGCATTTGCTGATGAAGAATAAAATATATTCTCTTTTGCGTCTTTGGGAATCACCCAAGGCAAGAACAGATTTTATATTATAGAACAAATACCAATAATGATCTATCAACATCCTAAATCTATGAATAAAATCCTCTATATTCAAAGACAGTCATTGCCAATGCAACTTCCATCTAGCCCAGTAGCCCAGAAATTCAACAATTCGCAACACTGCCATGCTTTCACCCAAAATAAGGGGAAAGAAGCCTGCAGCCTACCACAAAAAAAACCCAACTACTAGACTTAAATACACACATTATAAAATGACAATATCCACAGTAACGATAACGCTATGATTACAAAACCTGGTGCTATGAAACAAAACCAAAGTTATTAAAAACATTATGTCCAACACAAATATATTTATGATGCCAGATGTCTTTCCTGGAAAATAAAAAGCTATGCAACAAAGCCAACAGTCTGACAAACATATGAAAATTTGGGCAAGATGGAATTATTGAAGCATTCACAAAAAATATTAAGGGGATTCAGGATGCCTATAAATTGCTGAGGCAAAACTGGTGTGAAATCTAGAGTCTTCCTCAAACTACATCCGTAATAGACTTAGTTAGCTTTGTCTGCATACAATATAGGATAGCATTAACAGAGAAAAATTTAAGGGTGGCATTGACCGATTAAGTGAAACAACTAGACAGTGAACGACTCAACCCAAAATACATCGTTACAGTTGTTGCAAGTAGCAACTTGAAATCGGAGCATACCCCAACTTACCTAGAAGTCACATTAGACCACTCCCTCACCTAGAAACACATTCAGAAGGTCAGCAGCAAAGTCTCTGCACAGGTAGCTGCCTGAAGATGTTTAGCCAGCATGACATGGATTGCCAACTTCAAAGTGCTCCTGGCCCGGTGGTATATGCCCCAACCAAATATTGTGCCTCTGTATGGTCCAGAAGTCACACTAAAAAGCTTGACACTGTACTTAAAAGTGTACTGAGACTCAAAACAGGCTGAATAACTTATACGCACACAGACAAACTCCCTGTACTCTCAGGCATGAGACCAAGTGATATAAGAAGACAGACCCTAACACCACTACTGGCAACAGAGGCAAGAGACTAAAAAAAAATCACCTGCTTCATCAACTGTTAACTGAAGACCCAGACAGATGGAGGGTTAAGAGGCTTCAAAGTCATAAACCATTTAAACATGAAGCCCACAAGCTCCTGGAAGAGACTGGGGATGCTGAACCAAACCTATGAGCAGCAATGGAGTGAGCCAGTCACTGAGAAAGGTCAGACTCCTACAGAGTTTTATACCAACACCAAACAAGTCCCCGACTGAACACAACCTTGATTAAGAAGCGTGGGTCAAGCTGAGATCTGGATACTGATGCTTCAAAGCAACACTTTCCAAGAGGAACATCTTGGACAGTCTGCTGTGTGAACGTGGCATCCAGCAAACAGCACAACACTTAATCGGAAGCTGCAATATCTACAAATCCCAGATGGGACAAATGGAATCTGCACATGAAGCGATAACACCAGACAATGGCTCAGATCTGGAAGCTGGTATCTGACACCATATAAAAGAAGAAGTAGTAGTGACTGACAATACCTTTGTGGCACAAGTCATCCCTGCTTTCCCCTCTACCAGAAATGTGAACAAACTCTGTAATCTTGGGTATTAACTGGGGGAGCTGTACAATTATAACATTTTCTAGTAATCACTACCAATTCCAAAATTATTTGGTTCCATTAATCACTCTAATTATTACAAAGGTAATATAAGCAATTAAAGAAATCATTTTTCCCCTTCTCTATAAAGCGGCAACCTTTGTGCAAAGCATAGATAGAATTTTCCTCTGACTACAAATGGAAGACTTTATTTCTGGATGTCAGAAGAAAAGTTTACATACACTTCTTTAAAGCAAAAACTAGTTCTGTATAGAACAGCTTCGTTATAGACGCAAGAGAATTCCTGGAAGAAGGAATCTCTCTCTCTCTCTCAACACTTTTCTCCACAAAAAACAACTAGGCTTTAGTTGCTGCCCTGCCTGGTAGAACCCCTACAAAAAAATCCCCACATTCAAGCCTTAGTCTCCACAAAGAAGAAAATCCAAAAACAATCTTTGCAGGAAAAAGTGAATTCTTGGACATATTTACAATTAAACTGAAAATGATATAAGGCCGTTTTAATTCCATTTGGGAGGGGTTTGCACAGGTCTTGAAGTAAAATAAAAGCATCTTACTTAAGCAACAGCATTGTGCATGAAACAGTCACCAGGCCAGGAGGAACTGCTGAGATAGCCCAAAATCAGGCCTACAAACAGTCACCAATACCAGATGCTTCAGAGCAACTTGCAATGAAAACATGATGGAATAATCTGCCTACAGGACCATTTTCTTCCAAACTCCCACTGTTTAACAGTTGGCCTATGCCCGATAACATTTAAAATTGTATGTTCTGTTTAGTATAAACATGGGTGGTTTCATTATCAACATCTGAACCTTTCATGAATCCCAATGAGAACTTACATCAAGAAAAAGACAGAATTTATTGGGTCTTGTGGCAGGACACTGTTGGTGCCTGCCACTTCGAGGGCTGGAGCAGGCAGCAGCCAGGTGCTTGACTGTGGTAATCCTGGGCAGCCCGCTCCCCCATCTCCACATCTGTCCTGGCACATAGCACTTCGGCATGCTTTGCACTGCCTTTTTTTCTGGGGTTTCTTAAGTTACCAGGAAATCATGGTAGCAAATTTTGCCTCAGCGCTGCAAATTAGCAGTACAGGGCATAGTTCAATGTGCAACATGTGCATTTTATGGCACCAGAGAGGTTCGCAGCACCACAAACCACACATCTGTGCATCTGGTCCAGCCAACAGGGCAGTTTTACTGAAATGCTAAAGCAAGGACTACACTGACACTGGCTCAAAAACATGCATATAAAAAGACAAGTTTAGAGCCTGCGAGGAATCTTGTCCATCAGAGGGGAAAACTTTTGCTAAACCCTTGAAAAATTTAGTACAACTTGGGGGGGAATATAGAATAGAGATCAACCGTGGATGATAGGCTGAGACAGAGCTAAGAAATTCAGGTAGCTAATATGTAGTTTATAATAAAAGGAACAAATGCTTCGTATGGTGAAAAAAAGAGTCTTCTCTTGGCACCCAGCATGAAGACTCAACCATTTTGCCAGGCCAGTAGACCCAGTAGAATCCTTTCTGCTATGGATAAGACCATACACATGATGGCAGCCAAGCACTCCTGCTCTAGCTATAAGAGCTACCCAACATCCAGCTATTCAGGTGAAGAGATTATCACCTTGCCACTTTTCTGAATTACGAGATCTGGAACCAGTGGCACAGAGATGGGATTTGAGCCGGAGAGGAACAGCAGTTCCTAACAGCTTGTATTGCTATCCTGGGTCACCTTATTGATCAGAGGTAGGAAGAAAGATGTACAAGAGATCCTCTGACCATGGCGTCAGGAAGAATTCCAATGCCCCGAGGCATAATATTCTTCACTTGCTGCTGAGGGCAGCTGTGAACAGGTTAATCTCCGAGTGGCTTCATTCCACAAAAAGTCAGGAGAGGATCAAATTCTTGACCTCACGCTCTCAGCGAGTGAACAAATTGTATCAGCAGGGTTGTCTTATAACACCAGAGGCACAGCAGGTGCTCACCTGTCTGCAGTACATGACGGTGGATGAATCAGTGCCACATACAAAGAGTCTCCCTGTTGAAGAGGGAGGACTTTATTGTCTTTTCCCTATTTGCCGATATAAACCAGGGGTGGCCAACCTGCAGCACAGCCCTGGCACAAGTAGCCTCCTTGGGTGCCTATGCATGTGCTCCAACACATTCTAATCAAGTCTACTGGATTAGACGCGATTAATTGAATCTGCCCACATTCTAATAGAATGCTCTAGCATCGCCGCAGTGTCACATGTATAAACCCCCATGGGTTTAAAAACGGTCCCTGGGTCACTAACTAAAGCTTGTCAAATGAGCTCTAGTTAAAGCATCTCACAGCCATTTATAAACATGCAGGGGCTTAAAACACATGGTGCTGCATCATTTTAATTGGAGCAGGTCTCCAGGAACTGCTCTAATTAAAACACCACTCCCGACCCTGGAGCACATGAACAAGCACCCCATGTGTGGCACTCAGCAGATTGAAAATGAGGGGGGAAAGGCCCCACCGGGCAGATGAGGTAGGCAGCACAAGGTAGGCCATAGAAAGCAGAGTACCAGATCAGGTAGGGAACACAGGACAGAGCAGAAAACCAGATTGTGAGGGAAAAGTGACCGGAAGTGGTAAGTCAAGGAAGGCGCTGGGATTAATTAGTGGCATGCCTGCCAAAAAGGTTGGCCGCCACTGAAAAAGCCATGCAGATAATGTGGCGCTGCTCAATTATGATAACCTAAAATGCAGTTGAGGAAAGCCTTGCATGCCTGTCTGACAGCTCTCAGCAAGAGCAAGTTTAAAAAAGGGAAAAAAAAACCCCAAAAAAATAACCCTAATGAGGCAAGAGGCATCTGTCACCACTGTAAGTTGAGACAGAGGCTGGAAAGGAGCTCCTCTGCAAATTCTGTCCGATTTTCCACTATGCTAAAAAATCCAGTACTGATACAGGAATCACCACAGTCAATTCCAAGGGACGCCTCTCTGCAACAGTGCCCCTACCCCATTGCTGAGAAGGGGGAGCAGCAAACCCTGGGGCCTGCTGGGTGGCCAAGCCCCTGGGAACAGATGTGATGGTGGGAAGGATCTGAGTAATAACTCAGCACAGACCCAGCGACAGCATCAGAGGCTGAAGGCTTTCACAGAAGCACTGCAGGGCCCAGCAGCAGTGAGTTACCCCAAGGCTGAGCCAGCAAGCCAAATCGGGTGACCGGCAGGGGCCTGAGCTAGAGCGGGGCACTCTGGCCCTAGAGGCTGAAGGGGAAGAAGCCCTGCAGCAGGCCCCTACAGAGGAAAGCCTGAGAGACATCCTGCTATACCCCAGAGATTGGACAGCAAGGAGCGAAGGGCTAGCAAAGAATGAGACTCAGTACAGATGGGGAATGTCAGACAGCTAGCAAGCTGAAGAATTAAGTTGGAGTCAGTGGGCTGATGTTTTGGTTTGTGTTTTACCTGGCGGTTTGGGTTTGGGACTAAACAGTGGTTTGGAGGGCCCATTAATGCCCAAGGGACATGTGATAACCTAGAGCCCTTACAGGGATCAGGCTCCAGGTAGAAGTTGGGGCCAGAAGGCCCAGAGCAGGGCAGAGTTTGGGGACTGGGACCCAGAAGCCAGGTCTAGCACAGTGGACCTAGGCTACAGGAACCAGTAAGAGAAAGGGGTGGGGGGCAAATCTGGGAAGGCCTCCGCCCTGTCAAGGATAGAAAAGTCTGAGATGGCTTGGCATCAGATTGAGGCCAAATGCCCACCAAAACCATGCACCTATAGCCCTTAAGGCATAACCAATGCTCCAGAAGAACCGAGTGGAACCTCAAAGAACTGGGGCTTGCTCTTGGGACCCATTAGGCAGCCTCCCTTCCAACTAAATACCTACATATAAAGTATGACGGACATGTAAGAAGGTCAGGGCACTCTGGAGCTAGAGCAGGGTGACGGGTCATGGTACCCCAGGGGACATGCTAGCCACCCCTGGAGCACAATCCAATTACATTCTCCAAGGAGAAAATGAGTGGTGGCAGTGTATACACCTGTGGCGGAGTCTGGAACGTGTCATTACAAAAGCATGCAAAGTTATTGCATGCAAGGAGCAAGAGACAAGCTTACAATGATTGTGGGAAACCTCTGGAATCCAGGAAATAACACCCATGGCTTGGAAATGGTCCCAAGGGATGAAGAGCCTCACAAGTACTGTAAACAGTGGCTCCAAAGAGGTCTAGTGACATCAGTGTCATTAGTACTGACTTCTGGTATTTCATCCCCAAAACTGAGCGACTGAAACAAGGTTACAATAATATTTAAATGGTGCATAACCTTTTCTATTGTGGTATTTCCAGACAAGGAAATAACAATTCTGGCTTCAAAAGTGTACAGCTGTCCCTGAGAACCTTCTCGGGTCTTGAGCGCAGGGAGCAGCAACCTGTGGTCCACAAGTCAGATCCAGCTCACAGATTTTATCCAGCCTACCATATGGGAATAGCGCAGAGCAGAGGTCAACCAGAGATGCCCCATTCCCGTACAAACCCAACTCACATGCCAAGACCCGCCATCCCACCTCTTGCTACTGCCTAATGGACCTGGGGTGGCATGAGCTGTCATCTTCTGCCCCACCTCTTCCCAAAGGTGAGGAAGGAAGAGGGTTGCCAATGAAACAGTGGCTATCTATCCCGAGACAGTCTGTAGGCATGGGGAGGTCACCTGCTCTGTGGTGTTTTGTGGCCTCATGCCTAGCAGCATGGTGGGGTGCAAAATGAGACAGCAGTGCCAGGGCAGTAAGTGACAGCTCTGCACCCGACTCCAGATAGGGCTGCCATCCTGCTGGGCAGTCCCACCCCACCTCACTGTGTCAGCTCTGTCTGGTTGTCCTCCCGTTCACATCTGTGCTCCTGTAGGGATACCTTTATAGCAACTGCTTTCAGTTTGGCCTGAAACAGACCCTGAGGCAGCTCACTTGGAAATGTGAATTCCAGCAGGTCTGCAATGGCTTCGAACTGAAGGTGTAGAGCACTGGTAACACCAAAGTTTCAGCCCCCAGGTCTGGGGCCAGACCCCCTGCCTTGAGGCTGGCTCCAGGATGGTCAGGCATCCTGTGACAGACGTCTGAAGACACCTGTGAAAAACTTGTGAGCTCGTTTTCCAGTGAACTAATTGTCTAATTCAGGCATTGGCAACCAATGGCCCATGGAACATCTAACGACTGCCAATTTTGACTCACCTTAGAACTGAGCTGTGTTAAATTTGGCCTGGTCTCAGTGAAAGGTTACCAAATAGTATGCACTCAGTACTTCATCTCCTCACTGCAAGAGAATGAGGAGGATCCGGGACAAGGCTGAAGTGCTTTCTGCTCAGGACTTGATGACTAAGCACACCCACAAAGGAACGTATCTGGAGTGTCTTACTTTCACCCAATGGAAATAGCCAAGGCTCAGTCCTCAAAAAAAAGAAAAAAAAAAAAAAAAAAAAAAAAAAAAAAAAATCAGCCTCTCCTCTTCATCTCAGAGTCTTAGAAGATGGATTAGAGGAGACTGTAGAAACATTATCTCAAACAATTCAAATGTCATCTCACAGCATGGTAAAGGACCTCTGCCCCCAAAGAATTCCCAATCTCCTTCAAGCCACTTTGGCCCCCTTACAATGACCACTCTTAACAGACGCATAAGGAACCTGCATGAGGTTTTATAACGAAAGGATTAGGAGGGAAATTTAAAATTAAAATCAGCTCTCACCTACCTTAAAATGAAGGTGCTCCAAACTATAAGACATTAAGTTTACTTTAATCATATCAAATACATCTTTTTATTCAGAGAGAACAATGTCTGTCCTTTACAGCAAGCCTGCATCTGCCAGCTATTCCGGCAAATACCTCCTAGTACAGATGCAGCTAATACCAGTTTAAAAAAAAAAAAATCATAATAAATTTTGTAAGTATAGTTGATATCGGTGGTTCTCAACTTATTAGACTCAAGGCACCAGACAGAAAATGCCAGCTCTTAGTTTTCAACTCATTTGTTGACCATGGAAAATAGAGCAACTTTTCTGTTGCAAAAGACCTCAAAGGTCAGGATGTATTTACCAATATGAATTCCTATTAAAAATCTCTGGGTTTATCTTGTGAATCAGGTTTGCATACTTAACAGTGCTAACATTGACTGGCACTCCATGGCACCCTTGAAAGGATCTCATGCACCCCAGGGTGCCATGACATCATGGCTGGGAATCACTGGTCTATATCCACTCCCTAGTACTACTCTATCCATATTAGGGCTTTTGCCAAGACTAAATATTACCAAAGGGAAAAAAAAAGGTTGCAAAAATTTCTAGTACAGGCCTGATCTTAAACACAATAAGTTAAGGCCAGCGAGCTGGATTTGGACCTGGCCTGAGAGTCTCAGATCAACCATGTTCTGCAAGCAGCGTGCAGAGCCAGTTTGGTCCACAGGCCAGGTGCTAGAACTGCTGCACGCAGCATGGGATCAATCCACGATGCACATTGCGTGTAGCACCCACACCAAACCAGTCCTGAGTTTTGTCTTCAGGGCCAGTCCAGATTGGGTCACAGCATAGGCGGCGCACAAGGCCAGTCCGGCAGGGCAGCACATGCAGTATATGCTATGCCAGCCCCTCATGCAGGGTTCATGTGGCCAGTTCAGGCCTGCATACTGCATGCAGCACATTCTAGCCCCACTCCAGGGCTCATTCTGTATGCAGCACACAGGGCCAGCACCAGGCGCACACAGCATGTGGCACCCAGCCGGCCCAGCCCTGCATGCTGGCTCCAGTGTGCATGGGCCCCAGGCTGTTCAATCTGGACTGGCCCTGGCTCTGCACACTGACTCCAGTCCAGTGGGGTGCTGCACACAGCCAGCACCCTGGATCCTCTATGCTGCATGCAGCACCGGGTCCAGCCCTCACACCACATGCAGTGCAGACCCTGAAGCGGGGCCAGACCAGGCACACATGGTGCATGTGGTACAGGAGGCCAGCTTGGGGGTGTGCACACCAGCCCTGCATGCCAGCTCATGTGCATGGCCCCGATCCAGCTTGCAGACTGCCACAGGATGCTCATGTGATGCATGCAGCTAAATGAGTTTGATACCCCTGGATTAAGGAAGCTGAAATTTTGAACCTAATCAATCCATTTTTCCCTATTACAAAAATGGTATCGCAATACTGTATCTGACAATGCTCTACATATGATAGGTCCACCTCTCAGACCTGGCAGCAATTACAGCTTGCTTCCAGAAGAGGGCAGTGGGACCTACCCACAAAGTCTTCTTAGAATGGGCTTTGCCACATATTTCTAGAGGATATAAGAACCAATCAAGAACCTGAATATTAATTATTTGCTTATATCCCAAAAACATTTAAAACAATTACATGAATTTCCCCCCCCCGGGCGGATAGTTCAAAAAAACATTAACAAAAACACCAACATGCTCCAAACAGTGAATCTGTTACTTTTAGGTTATGACTGGTAAACAAGTACAGCACACCCACCTTGTTGCTCTGCAGAGTCCTTGTTTTACCTGGTTACTTTTGCAACACATCATGCCAATAAATCTGGATTATAGTTTTAGGTCTGGCAAAGGGCTCTTATTTTGTTGATTGCTTTATTAGGATTTATAAAATATAAATAAATTACATAATGTCATACTCTGAACACCCTTACATAAAATTTAAACACTACTCTAGATTGTAATGGATTTCTCAAATTTCATTCAGCAAGTAATCATATGCTGGCAATACATATTAACAGACCTCCACGGGAGGACAGAAGAGACTTGATGGAGTCGCACAGAAGGATACACTAGCTCTTACAGAATGAAGAATTTAGAAACACATCTACAAACCTTGTTCTTGACATGTCTGACCAAAAGTATGGGGGAGGGGGCAGGAAATCAGCAATATTAAACAGAAGAATCATGGGGAAATCTAATGATGTTAAGCTATATATAGGTTGCAGGCCAGATCTCTGATCTCCAGTAAACATTACACTTTGACTCATATCAGAGTTATCAATTTAAAGACAACTAGACACAGGCTCTTTTCCTGCAACATTCACATAATGCAAGTTAGAATTGAATTCCAGTAAGTGGATCTTAAGTCTGCAGACAGATGCTCTCGAAAAGCAGCTACATATAGCAAGCTAATTCTTGAGTACTGTTTTTCTTTTTCTTAGATATAGCTTTAATATGTTAATTCCTTGTCTGGAATATTCCTGACTTTCCAATATTTATTTTGAAGATCAACAATGCAAACCAGAGGGCAAATGGCTCCAGAAGACCAACCAGCCCAGCTGTAGCAGGTTTGGTTATGTTGGCCAGTTATTTATCTGAACTAGAATTTGGATTGTTTTGGAGAACTCTGGTCTCTTTATCCAGCACAGAAAGATTAAACAAGTATGATGAGTATCTATTCTCAGCTCTCTTATTTATAAGATTGTCACTGCCAAAAAAAAAGGTGGCGGGGTACAAGGTATTTGTTACTGCCTTCAATAACAGATGGTGGTTCTTCATTCTAATAATGATTTCTTTCTGCCGTTTGTTTTTTACTGGCACAAAACATCAGAGATGTTCTGCTGATGTGACATTTATGTAACTATTAGAAGGAAGGAAATGCAGATAGATCAGCTACAGTGCACAGACAGAGCCAACATAACTTGCAAGAGGTGAAAACATTCTTATGGATCTGAAAGGACCTTGTCTAGTACCCTACTGAGGTTAAAATAGTAACAGCAAACAATTTGATCACTTAAAACAGGTTAATGTGGAGGCCCTTTCAAATATTTTGAAGTTTTTGTTGCTTTCATATATTAGGTGCATTAAAAACCTGAACTGTTATTACTAAAATGTATAACCAAACAGAAAGTTAATGGATGATAAAAATACATGCCCAAATAAAATGAAGTTGTAATACAAGTCTGCCATCCAGATGGATAAAATGAAAGAAGAAAAATTTCCAGGATGTTGTGAATGAAGCAGCAGTGCCACTGAGAGGACAAAATGAGAGGGGATAGGACAACAGTCTATACTGGCCGCTTTAAAAGGGATGCAGGGGAAGCTACTGTTCAAGGGAATGCAATAGGTGTTATCTGAGTGGATAAAAATCGACAATTCTTTTTAATAAAAAAAATCTGATTTAATTTAAAATCAGATATTTTTATGTAATTGTATTTTTTGTTCAGATACTTTCTTTTTTTTTTCCAGTAAACCTATACAAAGATAGTTTTAATTTAAGAGATGTTAGAGCTCAAAGATATCATCATGGAATAACGATTATAACTTCTAATTATATACTATTTGAGACAATAGATTCATGTAACCTTTTTAGTTTTTATAAATAGGTCGCAACAGGCCATGGACTATATTAGGGGCCCAATCTTATGGGGTTCCCAGAGGCTCTTCTACAGATTAGTAAAGATTCAAGAAAACCCCTCTACCCAGTGGGACTCAGTGCTCAGTGTAGAAGATCCCATTAAGCATCTCTGGGATGCTTAGTTTCAGTTCTCAAACTGTGGATTTGTGTCTCCAGAGATGACATCCTTATTAACAGCAGTGTATGGAGATGAGAGAGAACAGACCTGATTACCTACCCATCAGTCCTATTGTCCCTCTGCAAGTTTGTGTACACAAAGTCAAGCCCTTACCTCTCTCTAAAAGTGCAGTTGCAAGAAGTTAAATGACTGGAGGATTGTTGGGGGTGGAGTAGATCTGGGCAAGGAGAAGTCTGGACATAAATGCAAGGAGGGAGGGGCAATAGAAACAAAAAAGGAACATTTTCAGAATAACAGTCCAGGAGTCTTGAGGGATAAATTTGAGTATAATGTCTCTATGGCTTTGAGATCTAGTGAGGGAATGGTATGGTAGAAGGGAAAACCTATCATAGCAGCAGGTTTGCCAGGCTATAAGACAGACCCTGTTTGGGAATGCAGATTATATCAAACAACAAGAATGCACCTTTTGTAGAAAACAATGATTAAATCAAGGCTTCCTGACCAGTGATTTATATTGATCTGATTTAAATCAAATCCATCGTAGATGTTATGCTGTTAACTGTTACTTCTGCACCATCTTATAGCAGTACAAGTGAGCTAAACAGACCCTGGACCAAGACTGGTTAAAGCTAGAAAGGTTTTGTTACAGTGATCTCTACAGAATCATGCAGATGTAAGAGTTGCAGCATAACAGCTTGTACTGGTACCCTATTATCCAGACAGAGCCAAATTAAAGATGACTCTCAGATGATAAAAAACTGAGAAACAGGGATAATGGAGGTGCGCTCAACTGCTGAAAAGAATGGGAGTACTCAGAGTTTTAAGAGAAATGTGAAGAAAATTTAAAACAATCTATTAGGCTTATGTACTTTAACATACAGGGAGTCTCTTGGACTTAGGACAACTGGTTCCTGAAAACTGCGTCAAGTCAAAACATCGTAACTCGGAACCAATTTTCCCATAGGAACAATGTTATAAATGGGGATTTGGTTCCTGAACCAAGGCCTGATACCCTACTTTTACCAAAATAACCCAGAATTTTTTACTTAATCAATTACAGACAAGTAATATAGCTACATTAATGTATTTATATTGTAAATAGCAATTATCTTGCTATTTACAGCAACCAAGCATCTCGAGTCAGGGAGATGGGCGGCGCAGTGGATTGGCGGCACACTGAACTTGTTGGCTGGCATGGCATCGCGTTGGATTGAGTGTCGTAAAGTCAAAACCGACATCAGAAAGTCAAAACAGGGTGACAATTTATAAGCATCTTAAGTGCCATTTGTCGTACCTCGAACATTGTAAAGTGGATGACTGCCTGTATTGAGACACATTTCTTAAAATGACACTAACAAGTAACGTTTCACTTCCTTTAGAAGGTTTTAGCTCCATGATGAAACTACTTTAAAATATTTTAGCAAATACTTTTGACCTGCATTTTAATAGAACTGACACTTTCGTTTCTGCATTTTAAGAACTACTGCTAGGTGCTGGACATGTCAAAACATTTGCTTTGACAAGCTGATCATTCTAACCCAGAAGAGGAAATAACAAGAGACAGCAATGCTTTAGACTCAAATGGATGTTTCCCCATCAGGTTACAACAATAAATCAGGGGAACATTTGCAAGCTAAAGCCTTGAACTGTCAATATGTCAAAACAAGTGATATTAATAGAAAATGCTTAGCTAAATGGTACCCAAATAAACATTTACAGCAAAAGATTAAGCAAGTGGCACAAGGAGCCTAGATTAGGGTTTACTCAGGTCAGTTAGAGTATCACTTTTTCCCCCTAGTCTTTGAGGTTCCATTATCCGATTCCATTCTTTTGAGATAGCTTAATGATGCAATCAACCTTGCTCATCACCAGCAAGTCTGCAAAGGTCCCTCTTGGTACTTCCTGTGGTAAAGCTCCACAGGACACACTTCAGAAGGGGATACCTTCCAAAATATCAGAACTACGAACTGATATTTTGGTACCAGATATTTGATGCGAGTTTCTCTAGACTACAGAATTTATTATTGATTCTATGCTTTCAAATAAATGTAATAATCCCTAACTGTGGCCCATCAACACACTGTCAAAAACCAAATCTCTGCCTTCATTATCCTGTACAGTTTTCCAAGACAAGGAATTGAGTCAACTTTTCCTGTAGCTTGTGTTATACTTTGCTGACACTTCCCTGAGTTCATGTCTCAACACGCAGTAATTCCAAGTGTTAGACATGAAGCCACACCCACAACTTCACAGAATGCCAACATCTGTCCCCTAATTTCTGTTTAAAGCTTAGCCAAAGGTTGCAATTGAGTTGCTCTGAAATGCCTTCCGCTGTGTTTCAGCTTGCTTAATTTGCTGCAAACATGCTGCACAAAAAACTGTAAAAGAATCAGAATAGCTAAGAAAGAAGAACGTGTATCATTTCACCAAAAAACAGCATAGAAATATATCCCTCCTTCAATCTCACCAAATGTCCCTGGCAGATGCTACACTTAAAACACAATTAGTCTCTTAACTGCATCTTAAAAATAGTAACCCAGACACATCTTCAGGGAATTAATGGTGCCACAAAAAGTTAAAGCAGCCACAAAAATATTACACAAAAGATGTGTAATATTTGTGGCTGGTTTTCATTGTACCTTAAACTGACCATGTGGCAGGGTTAGGACTGCACTAGGGCCTCCAACTTGGCCTCAGTTCCTACCAGCCAACAATCAGCTGATTGTCAGCTAGCTCTGAGGATTGCACTGGGGCCAACTGGAGCCCTACTGTGGCCTTGATCCAGCCAATGATCAGCTGACTGTTGGCTGGCTTTGGGGGACCATATCAGTGCCAGTCTGAACCCCAGTGCAGCCCCAGAGCCTACCCACAAATCAGCTGATCCCAAATGGGATCTGATCCCCAATCCCAAAAATCGCACATGGCATGGCAAGAGCCCAAATGCTAGGATCAAGTATCAGATCCATCAATCTTTTAAATTAATGTCTATTAGCAACCAAGAGTATTCACACTGGAATACCTGACCAAAAAAAATAAAATCTACTCAAAACCCATTCACATACAGGAGCAGAGGTGAACAGAAGGTCCTATTTTATGCTGAACACTGAGGAAAGAACCCTGATGACCAGTGACATCATTTTTAAGCCAATTTTTCTTTACTGCATAACGGGCATCTTATGCCTTTATGGCAGTGGTCTCCAACCTTAAGTAGGAGATCACCTTTGGCATTTAAAAGCAACCACCGTGCGGCGCCGCCCCCCCC